>NW_022196896.1:30828190-30885587 GCF_008632895.1 Mastomys coucha
GGACTGGAGGACGGGAGGACGGGAGGACTGGAGGACTGGAGGACTGGAGGGCTGGAGGACTGGAGGACTGGAGGACGGGAGGACGGGAGGACTGGAGGACTGGAGGACGGGAGGACGGGTACTGCCAGCAAGGTTCAGACAGGGCTCTTTACAAATTTATGAGACTCACAGTGGATTATTTAATTATACTTTATTTTCTTTAAAAGCTCTGCCTCCGCTCTCTGTGTGTGTGTGTGTGTGTGTGTGTGTGTGTGTTACTTGGGACAGAATCTAGTAGTAACTTGTGCATACTGAGCACAAATTCGACTCCTGAGCTGCACCCCCAGCTCTATACAATATTTGTCTGCTAGGCAATGTCATTCATTTCAACTGTACACGAAGCAAATCCTATGAAATGACTGCTTAGGGAATTCTCTAATGTGATAGATTTAACTGTGTTTTCATTTCAAAGGATACGGAAAAGAAAGCTAAAATTTAAGTAAGCTGCATTTAACTTATGTACAGTGTATGTGTGTTGTTCAATTTCAGGTTGGTTTGCTTCCTAAAGTTTTGGAAAAGTACATATAAAAATATGATAATATTTCAAAGCATTTCATCTTTAAGAATAAGAAGAAACACTATTTAATAAGAGAGAACAAATACTGCTGCACATTTAATTGCTTTTAAACTTATAACAACTCAAGACTATACTGCCCTTTGTATTTAGATAGTAATGGAAAGAACAGAAAGATTTAGGAATATAGAACTATCCACTCCCATTGCCGATCAGTCATAGCTTTTATGAGAGAACTTTTGTGATCAAGGAGGACACAATTATTTATTAAAGAAACAATGAAACAACTGAACTAGTAGCCTTCAGAATTCCCTCCTACTGTCGGGCTCTGTCAGCATTCAGAGTGAAAGTGTTTGTCCTTTTACAAACACACCATGATAGCACTATTGGCTTATATCATTGAGGCTTCCTCTCACAATGAAGTGTGCACTTTGTGCCTGGTACAGCATATTTAATCTATGCCAACTCATTCAGCACTTGCAGAACTGTGGAGGGAAAGTGCCACCATCTGCATCTTGCAATCGGTAGAGCATAAAATGTGCCCACGACCAGGTTGTGTCTAACTGTGAAATGCATTGTATATATGGACGGAAGGTGATTTTAGCTAGCACTTTGGTGCACCCATATTTTTACTGTGAGATAGGACAGGAATAGAAAAAATGTTCCTCTTGGAACTGCCATGTCAGGTCTCAGGTCTAGGGGAAATGTCTGTCCAGTAGCTCACTGGGGAGTAGTACTACTGCTGCTGTGCTGACCCCATGAGGAATTCTGTTCTAACAGTCACAAGTGTGAAGAATAAATACAAACACAAAGTAGGCTAAGATAGCTGGGAAAAGGCTGTTGTAAGCAAATGGGTGAGTCTGTACACAGCAGTGACAAGGGCATTCGTTTCAGGGCCACCAGGATGATGAAGGAAGAAGGTGCTTGCTGGACTCAGACCAGCACCAGAAGCCTCTGGACAGAGGTGGGGATGACGTTTTCAGATGTACCTCCTCCAGTCACTCCCATGCCAACCATTGCTGGAGGGAAGGTTAGGGTATGTGTGCCCCAAACAGTGGGCCATGAAGAGACTCCACACAGGTGTGCTGAATAAAAACAGAGAATGAAGGAAGCAAACAGAAGGGCAGGAGGGAAGGAGGAGAAAAAGGAAAGAGAAAATAAACGAAACTAAAAAAAAAAATAAAGATAGCAAGATTCTGCTCAGCACATAAAAGAAGGTGTTTACTTATGGGTGAGTTTAATAATACATTTTAAAATACGGTTAGCTTTAATTTCACTTCTAGGCCATAGAGTCCTGGAAGCTTTCAACTCAAGACTCAGAAAAGATAGGACTGATGTTCTCAGTGTCCAGCTCGGGATTTCTGAAAAGAAATGGACACAGACTAAACATCATGCTGACTAATAAGAGGGATTTCAAAGAGCACTGAGATGAAACTAGTTTTCACTGAATAACATAAGGCACTGGAAATATGGATTGGAGGCCCTGCTCAAACTGAGCTACTGTAGCATGCTTTACATTGGTTAAAGAAACAACAAAATCAAGAAGTGGGTGGGTTTGCTCTATGTGCTCAACCAGCCTCAAGGGACCTGAGAATCACCCTGGGGTTCACATGCTTCCAATGCAGCATCCCTTGTAGCACCCGCCCGGCTTTAGCTCCTGGGACTGGTGAGGCAAGAAGCTGCTAAAAAAACCACAGCAGAACTGCTCAAAGGAAAGGGAGCTTGTACCTTGAGAACTCACTTCTTGTAATGGGAGAAATCAGTGTATCTGTTTGAGCTGTCCCTGTGCCCCAAATTTAACTGACCTGGCCTCAGACAAAAATGTTCCTGTACATGTTATAGCTGTATGACAGACCTTGGGTTAGGCCATTTTCAGGAAAGGAAAAACAAGCAGGGAGTGGGGGGAGGAAGAGCTTTGACTGGGCTTGTGGCTGCGTTTTTTAAATACTGGTGAGAAACTGAGGCTCCCTTAAGGAAGTGGTTTCCCACATCTCCTCCATGTGACACTGCTTTCACTGTGTTTGAGGATAGCTGGATGAATCATGAAAGCAATGTTTATCCAGACATCTGGCAGCTCACAAGAAGACTCAGTGCCGGAAAGTTTAACTCTCCCGTCCTCCCACATCTGCCTTTGTCAGATGCCACAGTAGCAAAGGATTCCATCTTTGTTTGAAAGTGAGAGGCAGCAAGAAGCAGAGCAGTTCTGGAGGCACGGAGAGGCACTTTCCATGCATGGATAGAAAAATAATTAGTACCTGAGGAATTGCTTGCAGTTGTAACAGATGGTGGTTAAGGAGCACACCTCGGGGGTCTCCACCATGTGTCCTTTTCTGGACTGAGGCATGGTGAACACTGAACATAAAGTTTATATTAGTAAGCCTGCGCATTGTGACCTAGATTTATATGGCTTCAAAAACTGCAGAGAAAGCCTGAAAATGTCTACTTTAATAATAACTGAGAGTAATCCATCCCCCCACAACTGTCACCTGCAAACTTTTCTGCACTGTCTACTTCAGTTTGATTACTTAGTGATGTGCAGCAATAGTACAGAGTAGATCTCAGCACTACATTGAACAGAAATGAAAACTCAATGTCTATGCTTCCCTTTGGTTCCTTTTGTGTGTGAATTTTAATGGCACTATTTTATATTGGATTCCAGGGATTTAAATCAATAAAATCATATACTTTTAGAATTATATTAGAGCACTTTAAATATACATGATTTCTGAGTTCAGTTTAATTGTCTGTGACCTAATATAAAATAAATGGTTTTGCACTATACTATTTTGCAAGTGGGGGTTTGTTTGTTTGTTTGGGGGATTTTTTTGGCTCAAATTTTCTTTTTCATCTTTATCATTATTCTTGCTTTCTTTCATGCTTTTGAAGAGAAAAAATAAACAGCTAAATTCCATCATGATTTAGTGATATTAGAGTCACACAGTTTTGGCTGAGATGGGGAGTAACATAAGAAACCCAGTGTCTGTTTATCTTCAGAGTAGCCATGTGAAATCAAAACCATCCCAGGAAAAATAACCAACATCATATAATCCCTGAGCCTTAGAGACCTTATGGTTATGTGCACAGCTGAGACATTTTTATGGAGGAGATGAAAGCCTAGAGTGGTTATATGCCCATTTCAAAGCCACACAGCACACCCCAGGCATCAGAATTTCTACATACTAATTTAGTACTCTATTATATCACAGTTGATCACTAATTTCCACAAAGCTCTGAAAACTTATAATTGTGTCTATTTTAGTGTCAAATAAAAATATGCTATGAATATTTAAGGCATCTTAATATCATAAGGCAACTTATTCACTAGAGTATAATCTATGTTTTTATTCTACTATTTATATTAGCTGATGTGCTGAAGGCCTGTGGAAAACTAAAGTAAAATGTGGGATACTCTAGACTCGGGTAATCCAAAACTACAATTTCTCTCTTGTTCTTAGGCAGAACATAATGATAGGGTTTGCTAAAGTATAGTTTTGAGTGATTTTATAGCCATCTATCAAGTGAACTCAAAATGTACACAAGCAACATGTACAGCAAGAATCTGAGAACGATTCAGTATCAGACCCATCACTGAGAATTTGTATTCTCTACACTCCAGAACTGCACAATCCACTCAGACCAGCACTGTGATCAGCAGTTGCCTGTGGACTCCTACTACATCTCCAGAACTGTACAACTCACTCAGACCAGCACTGTGATTAACACTTGCCTGTTGATTCCTACTATCTATGTTAGTTGGTGCTGGGTGCATGAGATCCACAAAGCCTGAGGCAGTGACCTGAAGGCCCCAAAGGGCTAAATCTGTGTATGAGGGATGGGTGTCGCCTAGCAAATCCACTGGTGGTTTCTGTAAAGAGCGTGAACTGACACACACAGGTAAGTAAGGGGTGCACACAAGGATGAATCAACTAACCAGGGCAGCAAGGGACAGAGCGCTCCACACATGCTCCAGAGAGCAAATAGCCCAGGGGAAAAAGCCTCCTTTAGGAGGGATTTATTTCTTGAATCTTGAGTCTGTGCAACAATTAAGTACAGCCCGCCCTCTGTAGTCATCGATTTTTATCTCTGGATTTCACTAACAGTTCTTAGAAAATATCTGGGTGAAAAATTTTCATCTTAACTAAACTGACAGAGAACTTCTTGTTATCAGTCCTGAACAAGGTAATGTAACAGCTGTTTACACAGCATCTAACTGTCCCAATATTCTAAATTGGCCAGGGGTGATTAAAAAGTATATGGAAGATGCCTATAGGCTCTATGAAAATACAAAGTCTGTTTATAAGAGGGACTTGAGCATCCACAGACTTCAGCAAATGAGAAGTACCTAGGAACCAATCCCTTGAACAGACCAACAGACAATGATGGCTTCATTATATTTCTTCATATAAACTCATGATTGTTATACAATCTCATTGTCAAATAACCATACTAAGGAAGAAGCAATAGGGTCTAGATTTCACACTTAGTTAACAAAGAAACATATCATCTAAGCATACAAAGAAATTGTCAGCATATTTTTTTAAAAGTACAAGAAATCCTTAATGACATCCATGATATTGCTACTAGAATTGTTAAATAAAAATCTGAAGATGCAACTATAGAAAATTCAAAATGTTATAAGCTCTCTGAAAAAAAAATAATTTATCAGTTTTTTCTAAAGCAGAGAACACATTTATTTCTCTTAGTAATTCTCCTAGGTATGAGCAACTAAAACACATAGTTTCCACAAAATATTGACACAGGAATGTTCACAGCAGCCTTATTCATCAGGGTCCCAAACTCAAAATAACCCAGATGTTCATCAGCTGGCAATCAGATACACAATATGTTATGTGGAAAACAACAATTAAGAAAAAAAAGGTTGATGCAAATAACTATATAAAGGAATGAAGGAACACTACATCCTAGGAAAGATGCCAGATACGAAGTACCAAACATCTGGTCCCACTTACTGAAAACTCTGGAGAAGGCAAAACTCCATCAATAGACATCAGATCAAGGACTGCCATGAGAGGAGGAGAGGAACTAACTACAAAGCAGAATGAGAGATATGTCAGACGATAGAAACTCAGCCCATGAATGCAACAGTGGCTACCTATACATATCTGTGCTACTCCTTAACAGTAAGTTTGACTCTATAGACATTAATTACATATACATTGTACCTCACAGATGTGGTTTTTAAAAGTAGCCTGAGGCTCTCTCCTCTTCTTTTCTTCTTCTCTTTCTGCACATATAACTTTTCTCTCTTTCTCTCTCTTTCCCCATGGGGACTTCTTTGGCCCTAGTCCTTGAGGTCAGCAAACTCACTTACTCAAGAGCAGCTTCCCAATAAATATGCCTTTTTATCTATCCCCATCACTTACCCTAACAGCACTTAACTTCACCTATAAGACATGAAACCCATCATGGGATGGTTCTCCAGATCTTCAAATACCTAAGGGTCAGAACAGCTAGCAGTGGCTACATGCCTGGAGACCACCAAAATTAAAGACATGCTCACAGAGAAATGATTCCATTGTTCTACTACTTCTATGGGCTATAGCCTTGCTATTAGATTTCTTAGGTCAGCTTAATAATATTTAGTTCATAACCTATCTTTTCATTACAAGAGGACAGATAGGTTTCTACAATTTGATACTTCATGAATGGTAAAATATGGGAGACAAGACATGCCAAAAATGTGTGGGGAAATCAACTGTGAAAACTTGAATGGCCATGAGAAGACTGTGAACCAACTTTAAAACTCTTCTTAAAATACTTGGGATAATATTTCCCAAAGGGCTTCTATGTGATGGTGACTACATAGAAAAAAAACATTAAGATTAGGCAAGAAAGTCCTTGCTCATACCATGTCCACTGTACCTGTGTTAGTTTTGTATACTTGGTCCAGGGAGTGGTCTTATTGGAGTAAGTGTGGCCTTGTTGGAGGAAGTATGTCACTATGGGGGTAAGCTTTGGGATCCTTATCCTAGTGCCTAGAAGTCAGTCTTCTCCTAGCACTCCTTCATTCTTTGCCTCCAATTGCCAGTAAGAAGTAATTTCTAAGCAACTGTTCTAGCACCATGCCTGCCTGACGCCATGCTCCCTGCCATGATAGTCATAGGCTAACCTTCTGAAATTATAAGTGCCTTACCCCAACTTAAATCCATTCTAAGTTGCTTTGATTGTGTACCTTCACAGGAATAGAAATGTAACTGAGACAAAAGGAGACCTAGAAATATTTAAATCAACTACCAAATTTTAATATCATGAAAATGGAGCAGTGGAGGGACAGCCAGCATTCTGAGTAGCAGAAGTTATAGAGGAGTAATATGGCTCATGGCAAGAACATTGTAGTAACTGAAGAGTGTATTTGAATAGGATCCCTTGTAAAGCTTGGAAACCTGGAGGCAGCAATGCAGTAGTAATACTCTATCCTATTATTTAATAGGTATATTTCCTAGAGCGAATCACTGCCTTGCAATGTTTCCTAAAACTCAAGCTTCAACCTGATCAACACAGCTGACTATTCCCAAGTAGCTCTGTGCTCACCCCTCCATGTTGTGCTCACATTGTCCCTCTGTCCTAGCCTTCCCTTCTGCAGACCTCTCTCCTTACAGTCTTTCATGGCCACCCAAACTTAGCATGATAGAGGATGAGGGCTTTTATGGGTCAGGCCCATCAGCAGCTGTCCCTCATGTGGCTGCATCCCAGGCACTCAGAACTGTGAGCAGAAGCTCCGACCTAGCCACATTTTGTACTTTATCTTGGGTGCACCCCATGTCTTCAAGCCTCTATGTCCTGGCATGTCTGGAAACGTCAGCCCATTTAACCTTAGCTCAGATCACGATGCTTTTGAGTGCATTCCCTTGGCCTATCTAAGCTCCATCTCTTGGGCTCTCTGCCATGCCCTGGTGCCTTGCTAGGTCCCAGGGAGACACTCAGGTAAGATCATCTACTGTTGTAACTCCCATTAGGCCATAAAACCTTCCTAGTTATCTCAGTCCCGAGGACTGAACCCAGGAAATGAGACTTCACATGTTTGTAAAGGAGTCAGCCTTCCAAAGGCACAGCAGTCAGTTGTGTCCCTGCCTGAGCTGTCTCGTCATATCCGTTCAGTGCTGAACCACTGGGTTATGTGGCAGCTTGAGTAAGCCCAAGCAAATACTATTTTGAAGCTATTAAAGGTGGAAGGTTAGCAACTACCAAACAAAAATAAAAACAAACAAACAAGCAAAAACAAAACAAAGCACAAAGCCTCCTTTAACTGGAACACAGGGGAAAAGCCAAAATGATGACCAAAGGACAATTCTAGCCATTCTGGTCACCTGTATTTAATCCTGCCTCTGGGGCACGGTATGACTTAAATAACTCATTTCCTTTCTAAAAGCCCATCTCCATGTCTGTAACACAAGGAAAATAAAATCCTTACCTAAATGAGTCACATTAAGGATTAAATGTCCATGAATTAGCAAGTGAGCCATAGGGCTCTGTCCACTCTGTGCTAGTTAGCTGTGCAGCAGTGGCCACAACAGGCAAAATCCTGTCATATTCTGGCCACTACTATAACTGAAGACCTGATAGTCTCCTTGGGCAGTTAGCTTCTTCAACAATGGAAACTGATCTTATATTGAAGACATTCTGACAAACTGTAAACTGCAGGGCACACAGGAGGCTCGCTCAGTAGGGGTTGTTGTTTGTTTTCCTAACTCTATCCCTCTCCTTTGCTTATGGATCACTGATTTCTGAACAACCTGGACATTTTCCATCCTGTCTCAAACAGGACTATACAATTAATGACAATAGTTTGAAACTCAAACTAAAATGGCCATCATCTCCTCACACCAATGTCTTTCATGGGGACAGGTGAGGCTGTTTCTAGGAAATTAATTTATTTGCAACACTGAAAGAGTGTCCCATAAATATATGGTACGCTGAAACTTTCATTAAATACACTCAAATTAAATTCACCTAGCCCATCATTTTTATTCATGGTTTCTCTACAAACAGCACTTAGCAAACCACACAGTAGAAGAAAGGTTGTGTCCTCGTTAAAATGTCCAGAGAACAACTTGGTGGAGAAATCTATGAAACTTGCTGCATGCCAGCATCACACACCTTTTGAGGATGAGTAGGTACCCAATACCCAGCTGTAAATTAAGAAAAGAAGCATTCGTTTGTAAAGAATGTACTTTCACAAGAAGAGCACTGTATTTCAAACGCACCCTCCCATACTTCTATAAACAGTATGCAGTCACACAGCTTATTTATTACACATAAACACAAGATCTTAAACCTAGCACATTGTTAGCTGTATATTATTCAATTAATAAGCATGTTCTTTCCCCATGGTTATGAGTCAGAAGCAAGAAAATTCCCAACCAAATGACCAGATGTAGTTAGGTGGGTCTCTTATTTATTCTAGATACATGAATATAGACAAGAGCATCTGAGAACAGTAGCAATTGGCTGGGGAGAGGGCAGTGAAGCCTCCTTTCTTTAAATGTTGCCAGCTGTGAAACTGATTTTCCTAAATACACTAAGAGGGATCTTTGTTATGGTCAGGCCAGTCCTTCCATAGTGACTACTTACATGTCCACTAGAAATGTGATTTGTAATTGTTAAATTCTTATATGCAAAATCTGTTATTATCTTACAGAAAATATTAAAAAAAAAACCCACAGTAGTAATGAACTCCCAAACACCTAAGGCAGAAAGAGTTAGTCTTACCTTGAGAACGACCTTTAAGTATTGTTTTTAAATGACTAGCTATTAAATTGCTCACTGTGTTGCTTGAAAATAACTTAGAGAATATTGTTTAAGTCACCTTCAGATATAATGCCAAAAAATGGTATCAACAAGTTTCTGAGTCCTATTATTATACACTGACAATTTTCCCTCCTTTCTAGCCTATGCAAACACCAATGAGGGAACTTGATGTAAACGAAGTCTTTCTTTTTGACTTGAACAGTCCATCTAAGCTCATCTAGCCGAATCAGTGAACTTCACGTGACAGAATTTGTCTCAAAAGACAATAAACACAGCAAGTGTATACACCTATATGCCTGTGAACATGCGAGTGCACACACACACACACACACACACACACACACACACACACACATACACTGAGATCTGGAGATGTACAGCAGCAGCGGCCCTGTGTACTCTCCTAGTACTACAAAGAGAAAGTCTCTACAAATATATTCAATGCGGGGTTCAGGACACAACGTCTTAGCTCACTGAAAGACATCAGGCTCCATCATTTCCAAGGACACGGCTTTCCCACATACTTGTGTTCCTTGACAGATAATCACTAACAACCCTCCAACTTGGCTCCCCTATCTTGGGAGATATATAATTGGAGTCCCCTCAAGTACTTTTCTGAGCAGGTGGCACTTATCTCAAACCAAAATTAAAAAATACAAAATCTCTACTCTTGGCTTTCCCTAAGAAGATCTATTCATATCCTTAAGAGACAAGTATAAAAACATGCCAATATCAGCACTGGTATTTCTACTAGTCTACAAAGTGAGCTAGTGTGCTAGTAAAATGTAATGCAATATGTTGGCCACAACTTTTAAGGCTTCAGCAGGTTTTATTGAGAAATGTTTTTATATTATACATTTCAAAAAATTGGATAAAATATGCATAACATGAGATTTATCATCTTAACCATTTCAATCGTACCACTGGGTGGAAATACACTTACTATGCTATGGGCCACTACAGCATCGATCTCTACAACTATTTTCCTCTTGAAAGCCTAAATGTTCTATGTTCTGCTCATTAAGCAATTCTGCATTCTTTCCTTCGCAGCCTAGGCCTTCTCCATTTTTCTTCTTGGCTGCCTACACTTGGTAGTTGGTACAAATAGGACCATGTAATACTGTCACTTTGTATCTGGCTTCTTTTAAGTTGCATAATTCCCCTAGAGTTCATCCCTGCTGTCCCATGTTTCGCAGGGCATTTCTTACTTCTTGTACCAGAACACTCAGCATTCACGACGAAAACAGAGAGCAGCATGTTTCTCAGCAGTAAACCCTTTGAATGGACAGGCAAAGTGAAGACTATTGTGTGAACCAAAACAAGAGCCATCTTGAGCTGTCAGGATATAGAGAGAGCCCCTGCCCCCCAGCCTAAAAATGCTATTCAAGGGCACGTCAGCACCCCCCAACAAGGATCTGCAGTGGGAATGTGTTAGTTCAGCCACATGGCACGGCTATAAAATAACAGAGAATTCACTCTGGTTCATCTCCCTATTCTTGTTGTTTGCTTCATTCTATGCTCAGGGCTCTAAGAAAATCATTGTCCGGAAAAAATGACTAGGTAGCAGAATCGAGACTATTCAAATTAATGCCTCCAGAACATACACGTCAAACCCACGCCCCCGTCATATTACTGGTAACTTTGCTATCTTAATAGTGAAACGCAGTAAGAATTTCATATCCAAACGACTGAGACCAGAAGTGCTTCAGATTTCAGACTTTCATACCGAGAGGGAGTAAGGAATCCAAGTTCAAGCACACAATTCACTCTCTGTCTTACTTTCCCTGTTGTTTCACAAGTTAACTTCGAATCCTCTCATGTCCAACAGGCTGCACTCTCAAATCAACTTAGGACTTAGGAAAACTACTACTGGGAAGCTAATAAACAACTGGTTCAAAAAGGATATCATTTACAGTTCAGAGGTCGAAAATGCTCACCTGCCATCAAACAACCCCAAAATGGAATTTCACTTCTTCTCAAAGTTTTTCTTGGTACCAAATATATATATATATATATTTATACCAAATATATATATATATATATACACATATATGTATATATATATACATATATGTGCATATATCACTGACAGAATACTTAAAATATTAAATAACAATGACATTTCAGTTCCTAGTGGCAGCAATACGATACCTCAGTTCTACATGGGGATTTTGAGCTTTTCATGCTTTCTAACACCCTGTCTACCACACTGAAATCACTTTCTCCCTTCCTTGCTTTTTCCCTCACTGACACTGCAGAATTCAACTGATCATGATTCCAGGTACCATACTGTTTAAGATCTCAGGCCCTGGATATTATTTGTCCTGTCTGCTCACCTAGCTGATAATCTACTGGCCTAAGCAAGTAGCTGATTTCTGCTCTCATTTGATCTTCACGACAGCCCTAAACACATCCTAGATGCATCCTTTCCCAGTGCACATTGACCGAGCCGGTTCTACTCTCTGACCATCATTTTCCTTGCCCTGAGTCTGGCATAAAGAGAGGCTTGCTGAATAGCCAGAGTCAGGCAGTTTAGTCAATCTGGAACTTAATGAAAGACACACACCCGGGCTCATCCTGGGTCAAACATTTGACCTGTAATCCCAACAGATCAAGCAGTGCCAGGAAAGGGGGGAGGGGTTGAGTTTATCCGTCCCCACCACTGACTTACACTTAGAGCATGACAGCTGCTTCAGGAACACCTTGACTGAAACCTGGTAGAAAACCCAGACCTGAATCCCAGAGCAGAGTTCTTGGAGCCCCTGCTGATATGCAAAGAAGAACTGAGGTCATTGTTATCCCTAAACTTTGAGAACATTCATTATGCAACAAGGGACAATAAAGTTTTTGCTTCAACTTCTAGCTTTCTTTCCTCCCAGTAAAATCTTTTATCTGAAAGTATCTATTTCACAGATTACAAAAACAACCAAACTTCATCAAAATGGCATTAGGAAAGTTCTACTTCCTTCCAGCCACACTTACCCAGGAGAAATCAACCTTCTCAAATGCTAGCACTGATTAAAAGGTACTCTACTTGGTTTTGTTGTGTGAGACAGTCAGATTAAATGGGTCAATTACATAATTAAACTATAAAAATAGAATGGATTTAATAATGTAATAACAAATAACTCAATATTGTGGGAGTTAAATTCATTTCCAAATAAAACTAATCTTAATTGTAGAATACACATTCATTAGATTTCTACTTGAAATCCTCATAATTCTGTAAAAGATTTGATTGGGTTCACTGAGGACTTTTTGGCATAAATAAATGAGACAAAGTTCAAAGACTGTTACATATTTCCACATATGTAATTATTTTAGTAGCATCTAAATCAATTTCTGGCTGGAATAAGAAAGAGTATTTCAAGCATGTAAATGTAACATATCTATCTTAAAGTAAAAACTACCTAGTCTTTCTGAGAATAAAAATAGCAACCTTCCAACGATTAAAATCCTAAGAAAAAGACTAGATCCATTGGGTAATATTTTGGCTACATTTAAAAGTACTTTATTAAAGTAGCAAACACTATACAATACATTTTCTTTTAAAATGAAAATGAAGATAAGTGGTTTACTTCTGGATATCTACCATGCTTACCAAATGGCATCCCCCCAAAGCAAATCCTAACAGACACAAGATCTTAACTGAGAGTCCACACAGAATAAAGTCATGTCCAAAGTGTGTAAGAATGACTCTATTAAAGACAAAGGAACATCTATACCCATGGTGGTGGAACAGGCTGTCATCCCAGCAATGGGGAAGCAGAGGCAAGAGGATCTCAACTTTGAGAGCAGCTTGTGCCAAACAGAAGATTTCAGTCAAGCCTAGACTACTGAGCAAGGCTATGTCTCAAAAGAAAATCACATGCATGCATACATATATACACATACACGTGCATGCGTGCATACTAAAGAATATGGAGGCTGCACTGGAAGCCTTCCTGATGAGAAGGCTCCAGTCCTGGCAGCGGCTCTTCCCACACATCCTTTGCAAGGTTTCCAATCAGGCCACCCACCTTCAGACCCCTCCCTTCCTGCCTGACAATCCCAACTGAATGCACCTGTTGTCCCAGTTTCAGCACTGGCACCTCACAGGTAAGATTTCATCGGGTAGTTTAGAATCACCAGCAAAGATAAGGGAAATCCCAAGAGTCAGAAACTGGGACTGATGAGCAAGTCCGTGTTTGAGCTAAGCGCCAGGTGACATGGACAGAACTCCAATGCAAAGTACTTGCCTGCTCAGGCTTCCTAGAAACCTGTGTATAGTGTACTAAAGAAGATCCTCTGAAATCCCACAACCCTAGTCTAGAAAGGAGGTGACTACACAAAAGCCTGGGTTTTTAAGGATTGATAGGTCACCTTGAACAGCCTTTGCACAGAGAACTGGTAATCTGACCTGCCGCATTAGCTCTGATAGTTTTACTTGAGCCTCTTCCAAAATGGGGAACAGAAGGCAAAACCATAGCACTTCCTGAGTGCACCAGGACACTACCACGCAGTCAGTCAATCCGCAGTCACAGGAGGCCCGTGGTCCAGTCCCATCACAGAACAGGAAGAACAGGAAGAGAAGCCCGGGAGCTGCAGGTAGCAACTTCACCCTCCTGCACTTAGCTTCTTAGCATTTATCAGTTTTCAGCGGTGTTAAAGGAGAAGTGACCTTATCTCACAACAGTGAGCCCCTGAGAGTACTCTGAATGGACTCCTCCATTAATTCTACCATGGAGCAGGCACAGAGCCTCCAAGGTCTGATGAAATCATCCCACATTGAGAAGTAGAAAAGATGTGTGAGAAACAAAGCAGTCTCTATAGAGAATGGACAAAGCCAAGAGGTGCCAAGAGGTACCAAGATGCTACAGTGTCTGCCTTGGAATGCAGGACAGAAAGATGACTATCTACTACACTGGGGGCTCAAGCTTCCAGGTACCAATCCAGTCCCCACTGCACACTGGTTCATTCTGGACTGAGACTCCTCTGACCTCATATTAGGCTGTAATTTGCCTTCCTACCACTCTCCTTTCTGGATTCTGCTTCAGTAACTTAGTGGACATACATTCCCCTAATTCTACCACCCAAAAAGGCCTTTCTGATATAGCAAATTACTATTGACATAACCTACAAAGTGTCAGGCTGAAGTAGTTCCCAAAGAGGGAGAGATGGTACCCAAAATGTACCATAACCCGCCCCCATGCGGGCCTAAGCACAGTGCCCCCCTCCTCTTGCTCTCACTCTCTCGCTCTCTTGCCCTCACAAACGCCATTCTGCTACTGCAGTGCTTTTGGCACTTCCTGCTAGGACATTCTCTTAACTACACAGGGTGGTAACAGCAGGAATGTGAGTGGCAGAAATCTCTTCTGTGAGTACAGCCTAGCTAACCTCATATCTAGAGACTGAACAACTCCAAGCACAGCCTGTAGGAAGGCAGGTCCTGGAAGGACTCCAGTGTGGGGGCCTTCAACATACAGACTGGGCTAAATCAAGTCAAAGTACAGCTAGACCAAAAGTCAGGCCCTTTGAGAGCCACTCTATTAAGGCAAGTTCCCGTGTGTGAGCCCTCAGACACAAGAAAAGGTACCCACACCTGTCTCCACAGACCATTGTCATGTCCCAAACAACTTGAAGCCTGTCTTATCTCTGTGCCAATGACTATTATCCAAGCAGCACCACAGCTGAAGATCCATGACTGGGATTTGTGGGCCCTAACTTTCATAGGAATATTTCAGATGTTTCTAGGTGATTTTTTTTTCAGATATGGAATATTTGTACAACTTTGACTGAGAGCATCTCAGGATGCTTCAAAATCTCAAACTGCTTGAAAGATCAGATTTCTAAAATGTTCAGATTTTAGGAAATTTGTATTTGCAGGGGGTGGGGGAGCATTGAATATATGATAATAACCCTGAGAAAGTCCAGTGAATTAGAGAAGCCCAAATGCAAATCTATGGGGCCCTTCTTATCTAACCTGGTAACCTGATGGAACGAGAAGAGGCATGAAGCCAGCCTGGCGTGGTCTGTGTTTAGGGAGACCATTCTTGCCAGCAGTTACTACTACTTTCCCTTCTGCTCATCCAGGGCCATCTGCTGAGCAGAGTGCTGCCAAGAACATGGAGTCAAGGAATGGCAGAACCTTGCATGGCAGAACTCAGGAGAAACAGCAGACCACTATGGTGAAGCACATACTGTCTTGGGTTTTCCTATAGCCAGAAGAAAGAGTAAAAGAGAAACAAGTGATGGGCAGTATTATGACATTAGCCTAAGAAATATAGAAAAATTAAGATTACAGCAAGTAATTCATATAAAAAGTGATAGTCACTCTTTTGAATTTTTTAAAATTGTTTCACATCTTCAAACCCTGGTGTATTTTCACACTTACACACATTTCAGTTCAGGAAAGCAACATTTTCCGTGCCTGGCGGGCAGGGGGCCAATGCCCTCCCATTGCAGCCGCACAAGTGTGAGCTGTAGGTGCTTCCAGAACAGATGAAGGCATTCACCTCCACGGCAACTCATCTTCTATCCTCTGTAATCTCTCAGGATGCAGTTCCTCAATCCCAACTGCAAGCTCCTTCCGCATATTAGTCATTCAGCACATCTTCTGTGCTCTACAGCTTCTCCAGGACACAGTTCCTCATTCCCAACTGCAGACTCCTTCAACTCATGAGCAATTATTCATTCACTCAGCTGGATCCATCATGACTGACATCTTCTGTTTATGGCCCGGCTAAAAACGTACTTTATGCCTCTGTGTTCAGGCTACTCAAGCATCATGAGTACACATTATCAGAACACAGAAGGTCAAAGAAATTTAGAGCAAAGACTTTCTAATGGGAGGCTTATAGAATGACCAAGGAGCATAAATCAGAAAGGAAGCAAAACAAGCCTTAGGCCAAGGAAAGAGCGGGTGTGGAGGCTGAGGTGGTCAGGAAGAGGGCTACAGATGCAAAGGCCATAAGAACACATGATACTCTGCTTTAAGCACAGTCCAGGGCTTTGACAGACTGGAAATGCAACCGGATGGTATCTCAGCGGACTCAGGAGTACAGCAGAGGCAGGAAGACAAGAAGCAGAAAGATGTCCAAGGTGGAAAGAAAGATGAAATACCCCAAGAATGCAGAAAGGACCTGGGAAGGGCAGAAATGGGGATAGGGGAGCTGAGGGATGCAAAGGTTCTCAGTTTCCAGTGAGCTCCCATGCATGAGGAAAAACATCAGAGGAGTCTGACCTGTCCTCCAGTCTGCAGTCTGGAGGCCTTAGCTTGGAGTACATTCCTGGTGGGAAACTTGGCTCAGCCCTAGAAAAGAACTCATTCTTTTCTAGAAAGAGTGTCCCAGTTTTTTGTTGTTGTTGTTGTTGTTGTTGTTGTTGTTGTTGCTGTGATAAACACTACCATCAAAAGCAACTTGGGGAATGAAAGAGTTTGTTTGATTACAACTGGTATCAGCAGGTTACAATTCATCCTCAAGGGAAGCCAAAAGAGGAACTGAAGCAGGGCCCAGTGAGGAATAGCTGCCTGTCCATGGCTTGCTTAGCCAGGTTTCAAAGACAGCCCAGGACCTCCTGCCCAAAGGTGGCATCTCCCACAGGGGGGTGTGCTCTTCCACATTACTTAGTCATTAAGACAATGTCTCACAAACATCCTCCCAGGCCAATGTAGTGGAGGCAATTCCTCAACTGAGATTCCCTCTTCCCCAAGGTTGTTCTAAGGTTATTTCAAGTCCACAAACCCAGCCAGCACTGTGGGTTTCCCAAGTCTCCACAGAGATGCAGCTAATCTACTGAACACCTTCTGAGCCCCAAGTGCTACTGCCATATGTGCTGATTCAGCTTGCAGGATCTCGCTCCTGTTTGCAGAAAAAAGTCTCTTATGAGAATTCTCTTGAATTACACACCAAAACACAAGTGCCATGCACTCTGACACAATGTTCTATATGAATTATTTTTTCTTCAAAGAGGGGATCATTAAGCCACCGAGGCTGCTACTATAGTAGATAGTATTTTATAAAATACTCTAAACAGAGTGACTTATGAACAGAAATTTATTTCTCAGAGTCTGAGAATGAGAAGTCCATGGCTAAGGTGTCTATGGATCTGCTATCTGGTAAAGGTCCATATCCTGGGTCATATATGACATGCCACTATATCCTTGAGAGCAGGAAGATGCAGGATCTCTCCCTGGCTCTTTTATGAGGACACTAAAACAATCTCTGGATTCCTCAGTCCTCCTGACTTAATTGCATCCAGTGCTCCTCAATACTAGCACTTTGGGGACTACAAAATAACAGTGCCAGGAACATAGTTGGAAAGGTCTGCCTTATTTTTGCATTTATTATGATTTTTAGGAAGACTTTCTAAATATTTTTAACTGAGTAATACTAAAATAAATAAATAAATACTAAAAGCACCTGTTTCCTTTGAAGAACTTCTCACATTAGATTTAAAAATGATACTAGCCTTCAGAGCAAATCTATTTGATGTTGAAATCAGACAGCGCATATTTATAACTTTCAAAACATTTCCCTCTGTTTTAAATCTCAAAAACAAATGAGAATGAAAAGTAAAAATCAAGTTTAATTGTGTGAAACTACTTTTCTGTCTTAAATTGGAATGGAAGCACTGCTAAGTGTTAGCAATGAAGTGGAGAGATGCTGGTCTGTATGGAGCTTACACCAATTTGTGAGCATGATCATTACCACAGACCCCTTGTACCACAGGCAGAAGGGTACCAAAGTTCTCCTGCCAAACAATCTCCACGAACAAAACAAAACAAAAACCCAGAACACACACACAGAACCAGGGCAGCTGTGTAAGATACAGCCATCGGCTGAGGTCATGGCAGATGTGTTGACAGGAAGGGAAGTGCTGGAAGACACTCCAGAATCTGCTAAAGAGGACCAAGACTTAGGTGGACCTAAGCAGCCATTTTTTTCCCAGAGTGATTTAAAAAATTCACCTAATTAGTTAAGCATACTGATCATGCCACAGGTACAAGATAGCCAAGGTTACGAGGCAATCTGAATGACCTACAGGGCACCCAGATATTTGGACTTGAAATTTTTACCAGCTGTGCCTGTGTTTTAAGATGAGGTTATCACGGAATTGGTGGACTAGGTAAAGTGGGTAAGCATTCTATAACCACACAGAGCAAAATGGTGCAGGAAGACTGAATTCATTCATATTCTTCCTAGTTCCTTGTCTGCCTGGCTGCTTAGAGCTGAGCCAGTTAGCTGACCTTGGTCTGGAATCCATCAGTTGACTATCCTTGCTTCCCCAGCTTGTAGACAGCAAACCTTGGGACAGCTCAGCCTCTCTCATCACATGAGCTACTTCCTTATAATGCCTTTGCTGCTGGCTCTGCCTTACGCTACAACCCTGACTACTGCAAGGCATATGCATTAATGCTGTCAGACAAAATGCAAAACTGGAAGTAAGATGAAAATACTCAATTATTTCACACACAAAAACAATGAGGATTTGTTGCTGTGTCTGTGCACTTAATTAAAAGGCCCCCCATGTGGTTTCTTTATCACTGACTCTCAGTACCTAAGAATCAGAATGCTTCATGTGGAGAAATGGCTTCAGAAAACCCTAGTGGAAAACAGCATTTGGGGATTAACAAGGAAAACTGCCTAGTCCTGTGCTAAGGAATGCTGAAAGGTGAAGAACCTGCAGGAGAATCAGATAAGCAAGGAAGGAAAGTCACGAGATGGAGCACACATCATGCTTATGTGAGATGGCAGAGCTGCTTTCACCTGGGAGAAAAAGCAGAGTAAGATCCCCCACCCTCTGTATGTCTCCCCTCCTTCCTCCCCTGCCCAAACCCAACTTGTGAGACTCTACTCACTCCTAAGGAAAAGTTATTTTTTTTTCTTTAATTCAAGCACTTCCAACAGACCACAAATCTTTTCTGAAACTACTTAAGAATATTTAATTCTCTGCTCCCCAGAGTCCTCTGGGGCACACCATGCTGGCCTAAGCACCCTGCAATCCCCTCTGGAACTCCATTCTCCTTTCACCTTCATCAGACCTGAAGAGCCTGAATTATAAAGGTTAGCTTCCCTTCCCCCACCCACTTCCCCTGCTTGCTGAGTCATCTGCAGTACCCAAGCTGCCCCGAGTAGCCTGCTATCCCCAGAGGACCTCCATTCTCTTGTCATCTCTCTGCCCACCATCATTGGACCTGAGGGTCCTGAACTATACAGCCCAAGAGGCCTGCCACAGGACCATCAAGATTAACCCCCAGCCCCAATACCTAGTACAACAAGAACATCCAGGCCTAAAGGCCCTCAAAAGAAAACAACCAACAAAAGTCCAGGCAGACATGACACCTCCAGAGCACAGCTACCTTACAACAGCAAGCCCTGGGGATCCTAATAACCAAGCACAAGAAAATGACCTTAAATCCAATTGATAAAGATAACAGAGTGCTTTTGAAAGAGTTAAATTTAAGACTTGTGCTGGCTAATGAAAAAATTGCAGGTTTGAGGAAAACAGTGGACCAAGGTCGAGCATGTCCAGATGGGCCTGGGCAGGGGCAGGCGAGCTGTTGGGACATTCTGGGAACTAGCAGGTCAGGAAGATGTGGAGGAAAAAGCATGCAAAGATATGTCCAGGTGGGCCCTGGCACGACCCAACTGAGTAATGGGTCATCTGGGCCCCTTAGATATGGTTTAAGGTCAGCCAGATGCTCTGTTGACTCAGATTACCATCCTTAGGAATTTTCCACCCTGATCTGCACGTATCCTAGCTGATATTTGAAATAGCCAATCATGTATAGCCACACCAATTCCTTTGTTCCCTCAGACCTTTTCCCTATATAAATCCCTAGCCCCTGAGCCTCGTGGTCGATTCCTCTGTTTCTTGTATGAGATACGTGTCTACCCGGAGCTCCAAAATTAAACTGCCTCATGTGTTTACATGAAGATGGTCTCTCATGATTCCTTGGGTGCACATCCTCCCGAGACTTGAGTGGGGGTCTCCCCATGGGGGTCTTTCACTTTAAAGAGTAAATGAATAAATCCCTTAAAGAAACACAGAAAAGTGCAAACAGGTAGAGGTCTTTAAAGAGAAAACAAGTAAATCCCCCAAAAATATACAAGAAAATAAAATTAAACATGGGAAGGAAATAAATAAAACTGCAAGACCTAAAAATAGAAAGAAAATTAATAAAGAAAACACAAACTGAGGGAATCCTGGAGATGGAAAACCTAGGGAAGAGAACAAGAACAACAAATGCAAGCATTACCAACAGAATACAGGAGATGGAAGAAAGAATCTCAGGCAGAGAAGATACAACAGAAGAAATTGATATGTCAATCAAAGAAAATGCTTAATCTAAAAATTCCTGACACAATATCCAGGAAATCTCCAGTACCATGAAAAACCTAATATAAAAATGAAAGAAACAGAGAAAAAAAAGAGTCCAGGCTCCAAGGCCCAGAAATGTTTAAAAAAAAAATCCTAAAAGAAAACTTTCCCAACCTAAAGAAAGAGATGCATATAAACATACAAGAAGCTTATTTAGAGCACCAATTAGAATGCATCAGACAGGAAAATCCTCCTGCCACATAACAATCAAAACACAAAATCTACAGAACAAAGAAAGAATATTAAAAGCAGCAAGAGAAAAATGACAGGTAACAAAGACAGACCTATCAGAATTATACCCAACGTCTCAACAGAGAATCTAAAAGCTAGATGAGCGTGGATAGATATCTTGCAACTTCTAAAAAATCCCACAGATGCCAACTTAGACTAGTATATCCAGCAAAACTCTCAATTACCACAGATGGAGAAAACAAGATATTTCAAAATCCAAATACAAACAATATCTGTCTACAAATCCAGCCCTACAGAAAATACTAGAGAAAAACTCCAACCCCAGGAGAATAACTACATGCAAGAAAACACAGAAAATAATTCAAAGGGAAGCACACACAAACACACTAACACATCAACATCAAAGAAACAGGAATTTAAAAACACTGGCCTTTAATATCTCTCCATCAATGGACTCAATTCCCCAATAAAAAGACTGGCTAACAGAATGGATAAGAAAACAGGATCCATCATTCTGCTGCATACATGAAACATAATACATTCAATAAAGATAGACTTTTATCCAAAATTAATCAAGAGAGACAGGAAAAAATAATTCATACTCATCAAAGGAAAAATCGACCAAGATGATATCTCAATGCTGTATATCTATGCCCTAAACACAAGGACACCCACATTAGTAAAAGAAACACTGCTAAGGCTTAAATTGCATATCGAACACCACACATTAATAGTGAGAGACTTCAACACCCAACTCTCATACCAATAGACAGGTCATCTAGACAAAAACTAAACAGAGAAATAACGAACCATCATGAATCAAATGGACATCTCTAGAATATTTCACCCAAACACAAAGGAATATAGCTTCTTCTTAGCACCTCATGGACCTTTTCCAAAATTGACCATAACAAAACAAAACAAGCCTCAACAGATACAAGAAACTTGAAATAGTGCCTTAATCAGACCACCATGGATTAAAGCTGTATTTCAACAACAGAAACACTGGAAAGCCTAAACACTCATGAAAACTGAACAACTCTCTACTCACTGATGTCTGGGTCAGGGAAGAAATAAAGAAAAAAGGTAAATACTTCCTAGAAGTCAATGAAAATGAAGACACAACATACCCAAATTTATGGGACACAGTGAAAGCAGTACTGAGAGGAAAGTACATAGCACTAAGTGCCTCCATAAAGAAATAGAAAGTTCTCATACTATCACATTCAAAGTATACCTGAAAGCTCTGGGGGGGGGGGGAGAAGGAGAAGCAGGCATACCAAAGAGGAGTAGAAGGCAGGCAATTAATCAAGGCTGAAATCAATCAGTCTGAAACAAAGAAAACAATACAAAGAATCAACTAAACCAAGAGCTGGATCTTTGAGAACATCAAGATGGACCAACCCTTAAGCAAACTATCCAAAAAACAGAGAGACAGTATGCAAATGAACAAAATTAGAAAAGAAAGGGAAAACATAACAACAAACTCTGAGGAAATTCAACAAATTATTAGGTCTTACATCAAAAGCCTATACTCAACACAACTGGATAATCTGGATGAAATGGACAATTTTCTAGACAGATACCAGGTACCAAAGTTAAATCACGATCAGATCAATTATTTAAACAGCCCTATAACCCCTAAAGAAATAGAAACAGTCATCAAAAGTCTCCCAACCAAATAAAGCCCAGGGTGAGATGGTTTTAGTGCAGAATTCTACCAGACCTTTAAAGAAGACCTAAGACCAATACTCTGCAAACTATTCCACAAACTAGAAAGAGAAGCTACACTGCCAAACTCATTCTATGAAACCATAGTCACCCTGATACCTAAACCACACAAAGACTCAAGAAAGAAAGAGAACTTCAGGTAGATTTCACTTCTCAACATTGATGCAAAAATACTCAATAAAATACTTGCCAATAGAATCTGAGAACACACCAAAATCATCATCCAGCATGATCAAGAAGGCTTTATCCCAGGGATGCAAGGATGATTTAATATATGAAAATCCATCAACAATCCACCATATAAGCAAACTGAAAGAAAAAAAAATCGCACGATCCTTTCATTAGATGCTAAAAAAGCCTTTGACAAAATCCAACACCCCTTTATGTTAAAAGTATTGGAGAGATCAGGGATACAAGGCACATACCTAAACATAATCAAAGCAATATACAGTAAACCAATAGCCAACATCAAACTAAATGCAAAGAAACTTAAATGACTACACCAAAATCAGGGACAAAACAAGCCTGTTCACTCTCTCCCTATCTATCCAATATAATACTCAAAGTTCTAGCCAGAGCAACATGACAACTAAAGGAGAGCAAGGGAATACAAATCGAAAAAGAAAAAGCCAAAGTATGCTATTTGGGGATGTTATGCATACATAAGCAACCCCAATAATTCTACCAGAAAACTCCCACAGCTGATAAACATGTTCAGCAAAGTGGATGTACACAAAAATAAATCAAAGAAATCAGTAGCCCTCTTTTATACAAATGATGAAAGGGCTGAGAAATAAATTAGAGAAAACACCCTTTACAATAGACAAGAATAATATAAAATACCTTTTTGTAACTCTAACCAAGTAAGTGAATGATCTCTAAGACAAGAACTTCAAGTTCCTGATGAAAAAAAAAATGAAGAAGATATCAGAAGACAGAAAGATCCCCCATGCTCATAGATAGGTAGGATTAACATATTGAAAATGTCCATCTTACCAAAAGCAATCTACAGATTCAACTCATTCCCCAACAAATTTCCAACACAATTCTTCACAGACATGGAAAGAACAAATCTCAATTTCTTATGGAAAAACAAAAACCCAGGATAGCAAGAACAATTCTTAGCAATAAAATAACCTCTGAAGAATCACCACCCCTGACCTCAAGTCATACCACAGAGCATCAGTGATTAAAAACTGAATGGTATTGGTACAGAGACAGACAGGTTCATCAATGGAATAGAATTGAAGACCCAGAAATAAATCCACACACTTATAGACACTTGATCTTTGACAAAGAAGCTAAAAATATACAATGGACAAAAGAAAGCATCTTCAACAAATGGTGCTGGTATAACTGGATGTCTGAACACATAAGAATGAAATAGATCCATATCTATCACCCTGAACAAAGCTCAAGACCATGTGGATCAACTATATCAACAAAAACCTAGATATACTAAATCTCATAAAAGAGAAAGTGGAAAACACCCTTGAATGCATTGGTAGAGGAGAGAATTTCCTGGACTAATGGCTCATGGTCTAAGACCAACAATAGATAGATCAATGGGACCTCCTGAAACTGCAAAGCTTCTATAAGGCAAAAGGCACTGTCAATAGGACAAATCAACAGCCTACAACTGGGAAAGGATCATTACTAACCTTATATCTGACAAAGAGCTAATATTCAAAATTTACAAAGAACTCAAGAAGTTAGACAACCACAAACCAGATAACCCAATTAAAATGGGGTACATAACTGAACAGAGGAATCTTCAATAGCCAAGAAGCACTTAAAGAAATGTTCAAAGTCCATAGTCATCAGGGATATGCAAATCAAAACTTCTCTGGGGTTCCACCTTGCACCCATCAGAATGGCTAAGATCAAAATCTAAAGAGATAGCACATGCTGCTGCGAGTGTTGAGCAAGGAAAACACTTCTACATTGCTTATGGGAGTGCAAATTTGCACAACCACTTTCGAAATCATTTTGGTGGTGTCTTAGTCAGGGTTTCTATTCCTGCACAAACATCATGACCAAGAAGCAAGTTGGGGAGGAAAGGGTTTATTCAGCTTACTTCCACATTGCTGTTGATCACCAGAGGAAGTCAGGACTGGAACTCAAGCAGGTCAGGAAGCAGGAGCTGATGCAGAGGCCATGGAGGGATGTTCCTTGCTGGCTTGCTTCCCCTGGCTTGCTCAGCCTGCTCTATTATAGAACCCAAGACCTCCAGCCCAGAGATGGCACCACCCACAAGGGGCCCTACCCCCTTGATCACTAATTGAGAAAATGCCCCACAGCTGGATCTCATTGAGGCACTTCCCCAACTGAAGCTCCCTTCTCTGGGATAACTCCAACCTGTGTCAAGTTGACACACAAAACCAGCCAGTATAGGTGGTTTCTCAGAAAACTGGGAATAGCTATACCACTCCTGGGCATATACCCAAAAGTTGCACCAACATTCCACAAAGACACTTGCTCAACTATGTTCATAGCAGTTTTATTCGTATAGCCAGAAACTGGAAGCAACCTAGATGTCCCTGAACTGAAGAATGGATAAAGAAAATGTGGTACATCTACACAGTGGAATACTATTCAGCTATGAAAAACAAACACATCATGAATTTTGCAGGTAAATGGATGAATATTGTGAATATCTCCGAGTGAAGTAATCCAGTTCCCAAAGGACATATATAGTTGTACTCAGTTACAAGTAGACAGATATTATCCATAACATACAGGATCATACTCCACTGACCTGAAGAATCTAAATGCAGAAGAAAGCACAAGTGAATCTCATTTAGAAGAGGAAATAAAATGGTCATAAGAGGCATATGGAAGGAGGGAAATGGGTAGGAGAGAGGATAGGGAGGGAAATTGAGGGAGATTCAGGATCAAGTGTGGAAAGAGACAGGAGAAATGACCAGATGGTCATGAGAATGAATGGAAATCTGCAACTGATTAAAGTGGGGAGTTGGAGGCATCTCCAGGACATGAGAGAGATGTGGGAAAAGGGAGGCACCCAAGAATCAATGTGGGCAACCTTAACTGTAACTCACAACACTGGGGATATGGATCCTGAAGAGAATTCTTCCTGCAGCCAAGCAGGAACCCCAGTGGAGCAACAGAGACACCAACACACCCACAAAACCTTCAACCCAAAATTGATCCTTTCTAGAAGAAATGCAGGCATGGGGTATGCAGCAAAGACTGAGGGAATGGCCCAAAAGCAATTGGCCCAACTTGAGACCCATCCCATGAGCAAGCACCAATCCCTGACACTATACTGATACTGTTATGCTTGCAGACAGGGGTCTAACATAGCTGTTCTGTGAGAGGCTCCACCAAGCAGCTGACTCAGACAACCCACAGTGAAACATTGGATATAGCCTGAGGACTCCTATGAAAGAAGAGAGGGAAGGATTTTGGGCCTGAAGGGGATAGGAGTTCCAGAGAAAGACCAGCAGAATCAATTAACCTGGACTCTTAGGGTTCTCAGAGACTAAACCACCAACTAAAGAACAGACGTGGGCTGGACCTAGGCCTCCCCACACATTTGTAGCAAATGTGCAGCTCCGTCTTCATGTGGGTCCTGAACAACTGGAGTGGGGGCTATCTAAAAAGCTGTTGTGGGATATATTCTAGCTGGGGCTGCCTTGTCTGGCCTCAAAAGTCTAGGATGTGCCTAGCCCTTCAGAGACTTGATATGTAGGCTGGGGGATACCCAAGGGAGGTCCCACCCTCTCAGAGAAGAAGGGGAAGGGGATGGGGGAAGGATTGTGGGAGGATGTGATCTGAAAGGGGGGCAGTGAGTGGGATGTAAAGTGAATAAGTAAAATAAATAAATAAACAAACAAATAAAATAATAGATCAAGTACCTGCAATATATATATTTATATACTGATGATAATATTCTCTTCGACTGTGAGCTATAAATATAAATTTATAGGCAAGAACTACTATAAAATCTTCAATAAATCAAAGAACAAAGAACTAAGCTCCTACACAGTCAGCCCTATCCCTTCAAACCTGACAGCCACTCTAGGCAAACTAGCGAGTTAGGCTGCATCCCATAGACCTAGGAGCCAGGGA
Source organism: Mastomys coucha (assembly GCF_008632895.1). Taxonomy (NCBI): domain Eukaryota; kingdom Metazoa; phylum Chordata; class Mammalia; order Rodentia; family Muridae; genus Mastomys; species Mastomys coucha. The sequence continues at coordinate 30,854,892 of NW_022196896.1, forward strand.
TGCAACATGCTCGAGTCAACAGCTGTCAGAGACCATCTACATTCAGTCGTCTAGGAGCCAGTGGTCATTTCTCTCATCTGTTCATAATAACCCACAAAAACAAAGTTTGATTAGGAAGAAAAACACAGCATTCCAATTAATAGTCATGTGAAAGAACATAGGACAGTAAGAAATTTAAGGGATTTTTTTAAAGCACAAATCAGAGCCCAATCTACAGCAAGCTTCCCAGTTCCCACTGCTTGCTTTACATAAGTGAATATATGCACACCAGGCTATCACCCTCTGCCACCAGTCCCCACTTACTGAGCCCAGATTCCAAATGTCCATTATTCATTGCTTTCACAGTGCTATGAATGGGTAGCACCCAGTGTGTGCAAGGCAAGTGTCTGGGACTCAGACTGTTTTCCACAAGAGTGGGAATGATGGCTCTTGCTAAGCCAAGGAAAGAAAGGTGACTAATGTAGCTGCATGTGTGGCAACTAAAAGTGCATGCAAATCCATGATTATGGGGTCTTTGCACAGACAAACTATGCAACAAGCAAGAAGAAAGCACTGAGAAAGACTAAAAGCGTAGAGACTGACCAAGTGTTGTCATTTCTGAAAGGATAGTTTTCCTCTGAAAACTGCAGATAGCATTTAAAACAAAGAACCAGTAGGTCACAGTAATGAGGTACAGAATGCAAAGTGATTGAAAACAACTAAGCAGGAACTGGGAGAAGAATCCCAGCCAGGAGTAGCAGCTGACAGGGTCTGTCACCGCAATGTCAAGGTTGGGAGACTAATGGCTCCAGCGTGTTAGGCAACTAGAATAATTCAGTAACCGCTGGCCACTTTCACACAGGTGACACTCGCCTGCTCCCTTTACGTCCATTGCTTTTAAAATCTTTATTATTTTTTTTATTTATGGTTGTATGTATATTTTAGTGTGGATATATGCCATATGTGTACATACCCATAAAGGTCAGAAAAGGACGTCAGATCCCCTAGATGTGGAATTACTGGCCATTTGACATGGGTGTTAGGAACTCAGGTCTGGTTCTCTGAAAGAGCAGGGAGTGATTTTAATCACTTGCCACTTCTTCAGCCCAACTCCTGTGATTTTATTATATAATAATTGTTAACATTTTGTCTAGGCTCAGCCCCACAGTTACCTAGCAACAGCCAGGTGTGCCTGACTCACTATAAAAAGGGCTGCTTGCCCCTCCGCTCGCTCTTGCTCTCTTGCCTTCTTGTTCTCGCTCTGTCCTCTCCCCCTCCATCTCTCTCCAGGTGCTCATGTGTGGCCTCTACTTTTCTACTTCTCTACTCTCTCTCTGCCTTTCTCTGTCTCTATTGCCCTCTCAACATCCCTGAATAAACTCTATTCTATACTTTACCATACTGTTGTGTGGCTGGTCCCTGAGGGGTAAGGAATGCCTCAAACATGGGGCGGCAGAGGCACACCCTTCACTCACAAATGACTACACCTCCATCAAACATATTCCTTCTCTCCCTTATGTTTTTATAAAACATGGCAATAATCAAGTATCTGTATGAAGTATCTCTGGCTTTAAATGACCTGTGTGGTGAGTGACATTCAGCTCAAAGACCAAACATGCCTTATCTTTTACAAGCCACTGCAAATCTACTGTCCTACAAAGAAACCCATGTCTCTAAGCACAATTGTTTTCCTCCATCCAACCTCTCTGTCCCTATGTAACCTTGCAAAGACTGCAGAGAACATGTATGTATTGCTCCGCTGAAAAGCCAGTCACTTCATTGTGTACACTCTAACGAAGGAAAAGACTACCTGAGATCAGGTCTTTTGGCTATGTCACCAGGAACCCAGAGGACAAGGGCCTCCTTGCCTGCAGCAGGGCACTGCAGATGGCACCACGTGGCCCGCCACAGTGCAAGGCACAAATGTGAGCATGAACTCTAACTCATGCAGAGGTATCCTCAATGCACAAACAAAATCCATGTGAAGTTTCAGCTATGGATGAGGGCTATGGAGGAAATCAACAGTGTGGCTGGCAAAGAGGCTACCACTCTACCTTCAGCAATCGTGGCACAACTGATGTAGTAACTTTTCTCCCAAGACCCAAAAGATGAAATTATAATACAGGGAAGGAATAAGGCACGAAATCTATAAGCGAGAAAGACAAGAGTTCTGCACCTTGTAAGCTTCTCACCTAACTTTCTCAGTGGTCTTGAAGTAGGGTATATAGCCTTTCCCATTTTAAAGACAAGGAGCTGAGGTCCTGCAGCCTCCAGCACTGAAGGAATTTCATGGAGCCAGTCGGCACCCTCCCACAGACTGCATTGGGAGACCTATCCCTCTTCTCAAGGAAACTACCTAGCTATTCACTGGCTACAAGTACACTTTTGACCTGGAATTCCCAGGGCCTCAGCCTACCCAGTGACACAACAGAGAAGTGTGGATCTTTCACAATACATACACGGAGTGTCTGAACCTCCCTGAAATACAGCAAATCTGGGCTTCCGAGATTCCTGGTCTCTGGGATACCAACAACCTAGATTGTGTGTGTATGCATGAATGTAATGTACTCTGGGATGCCAACAATCTAGACTGTGTGTGCGCATGAATGCAATGCACTCTGATACCAACAATCTAGACTGTGTGTGTATACAGAAATGTAATGCACTCTGTGATACCAACAATCTAGACTGTGTGTACACATGAATGCAATGCACTCTGTGTTTAGACTGTGTGTATACATGAATGCAATGCACTCTGGGATACCAACAACCTAGACTGTGTGTATCCAGGAATGTAATGCACTCTGTGATACCAACAACCTAGACTGTGTGCACATGAATGCAATGCCCATTTGTGAAGCACACTAAAGAGAGTCTTCACACCTGGTGTAGTTTTCTGCTGCAATTTCTGAGTCAGCAGTTGATTCTACCAGGTGTAAAGATCTTTCTCCCCAAGCTGCCAAACCCAGGGCTTACCTCACTTCCTTCAGGAACAAGCAGTAAGATACAAGGTAACAAGCCCTCCAGCATTGGTCTGCAGAACAGGCTGCACTGCTCTGACCCAAAGCACATCTATTTTCCCCTCTCATGACCCGGAATCGGGATCCGCATTACAGCTAGTGTTGTGTCACAGTCCAAATGGCATTGTAGCTCTATCCCAGTGGCATGGAGAATGATGATACATCCCAAAGGCAGAGGTATGTTACATGAGGAAGAAAAATTCAGAATCTCACAGACACCAGGCCTCTCCACCTTCTCTGCTTCCTTCTAGTCTACCAAACACTGCTCCTCCCCACCCCAATATCTTGATCATGGCTTCCTGTTTCCACTTTTCTCACAAGATCTACTATCTGTCCCCTTCCCACAACCAAGTCTCCAAATCTGCAAATCAAAGCCAAATCCTCTTCAGATTAAACCGACAATTTCTACCATCCACAGAATAAATGAAACACACACACACACACACACACACACACACACACACACTCATACACACAATGGTCTACAAGGCCAACAACTGACCTGGTTTCCTGTCTTCTGTTTCTGTTTGCCACAAGCCATTTGCCTAAGCCATCTCTATTGTCAAACACCCTCCAAAGGTTGCCTCCTTTTGTTTTGTTTCCTTTTGTTTTAACTAACTCTCAGCACTCACTAAGGTTCTCTCTCATTGAGATTCTCCAAACCACATTTCCCACACAGGTGGGAAGTCTTCCCCATTCTCAACTGCACTTGGAAATCATTTAAGTTAAGTTTTTGTATATTCATTTAATTCAGCGGTTCTCAACGGGTGGGTTGTAAAGTCTTTGGGGTGGGGGGGTCACATATCAGATATTTACATTTCAATTTACAACTCTAAAAATTACAGTTATGAAGTAGCAACAAAAATAATTTTATGGTTAGGAGTCACCACATCATGAGTTACTGTATTAAAGGGTCGAAGCGTTAGGAAGGTTGAGAACCACTGATGTGATTTACTCTCTATTCCTCCATGTTACACTCTAAAGATGTGAGAGTCTGGAGTCACCTAGGCAATAAGCCTTCAATCACACCAATAAGGGTGTGAGGTTAGCCTCTGAACGTGACTGTGAAGGATGCTCTGGATATTAGGTTAGATGAGGCGGGAAGACTTACCTCAGATGTGTATTCTGTACCCTAGGCTTCCATCCTGAACTGCACAAACACAGACAGCTAGCTGGGTAGAAGCGACCATCTCCTCCTGCCTCCTCACCATAGGTGCAACGCCTCACCCTCCGGCCTCTGGGAGTCCCCTGGAACTATACACCAAAATAAATCTTTCTCCTTTAAGTTGCTTTTGTCAGATACTGAATCATATTACTGGGCTTACAGATAAAGGAAAAGCAACTAATACATGCCATGAATAGGCAGAGACCACATCTTTTCCTGGGTAGTGAACATAAGCCATGAAGAAGCAGGGACCACATCTTTTCCTGACTAGTGATTATTTATCTATTTATTTATTTATTTATCTTAAATCTGGCACATAATGGATCCTCTGCAAATAATTTTTAATATATTAACAATAATAGGACAAATTATTAACTATATCCTTTTGTATAATTACTTCTTTTTTTTTTTCTTTAACAAAGTTCCAGTTTGGGGGACCAAAGCATGGTTGGTAATAATGGTTATTTTGAAGTATTATCACACGGGGCAGTGGTGGCGCACACCTTTGATCCCAGTACTTGGGATGCAGAGGCACGCAGATTTCTGAGTTCAAGGCCAGCCTGGTCTACAGAGTGAGTTCCAGGACAGCCAGGGCTACACGGAAAACCCTGTCCCAAAAAAACAAAAAAAGTATTATCCACGATTCTTCTTTAAGAGGACATCTGAAAAAGTGAAAATAACTTCTAGTGTCAGTAGGAAGGGGAAAAAAAAACCCTGCTTTTCATTACAACACAAAGACCCAAAATCCCATGTGATTAAGATTGTGTTTTTAAAGGTCTTATCTGGAATTGGACAATTTAAACCACTTTGATCCTGGCCTGAAGCACAAACCACACCATGAGATTCTTACAATTCTTCCAGAAACCTGTCTCCTAAATAACAGTTTCCTCTAGAAATGAGGTGCTCTCCTTTGGACTTGTATCTAAAACATTTACAGTTTTAAAGCCCAGTGCCACTCTCTTTTTTACTGTCAATGCTAGAAAAAAAAGCAATCTGTTTGGCTACTAAGCTTTAAAAGTGTGTGAGTGAGTGAGTGAGTGAGTGTGTGTGTGTGTGTGTGTGTGTGTGTTCCTGAGAGCACACTAGGGGCTGAGGGGATGGAGGGGAGGCTAAGGCTCATAAAGACCAGGTCCTTATGTAGTCTCTCCTATTGTGACAAATTTTATCATATGAAAAAGATTAAAGTTCTACCCTGTCCCTTGTTCCCTCAAACACATGGAGAAACCAAAGGTGTCAATAAAGGCAATGCATGGTACACATTTATTAATATTACTTTGCAAAATAATCATTAAGAAACTAGCCCAAGTTGTCTACAAGATGAGAAAGGACTGTGGTAGTGTAGAAAAGGTTGGCTGTATCTTCGTTACTGCCATCACTGCAAGTGAAATGAGAAAAGACACTCCACAGCCATCACTCAATCCTTTCGTGGTCATCAACTGGTTTGGAAACTCTCATTGCCCAGAATCACAGTTCCATTAGGCTTTGGGGACAGCACTGTGCCTGAGTCGCCGGCTCTTGTCAGAGTTTCTCAAGTCCTACTTGTTTAACTTCCTATTCCTATTTGTAGGGTAGCCAACTGAGAAACACCATCCATCATTGTTTTTGTAAAGATTAAGTTTAGGCTCTGCTTCAGCTGTGGAACAAAACCAGCTCACAGTCCTATCTACCAAATGAAAGCGATCACAGTAAACAAGCTCACTAAAGGTGAGATTGTCACAAGGCTCAGTCCAGAGTTGGGCTGTCATGAGAACAGCCCCAAACAGCCCCAATACCCTCGCTTCACAGCCTCAATGTCTAAACCGTTTTCATGAGCCTTTTATCTATAATCCAAAGACATTGAACTGCCATCCTCTTCAACTCTCGAAACAAGTCATCTTTACCACACATTATAAGACTATTCAGGAGAAGGAAAAAAAAACTCAATTTCTCCTACTTTTGGACTGTTCGATGATCAAGCACTACCCAGAAAATCCAAATCCGATCACTGAGTGACAGATTTTTCTGATACCAAATCCCTGAAGAAGAGGGCAGTCAGCTCCAGCAGCTAAGGGGCAGCAAACCTTTTCCTCTCTGGGTAGTAGAAAAGCCAGGCTCTGGTACTTAACACACATCTTGCTATTTATTAGCTATGCCTCAGATACTAAATTCACTAAACTCACCCACAGAAAGCAGATAATGGTAAAACTATTGTTTGTTAGAGGAGTAAGACGAAGCCTAGAGACATGCTACTCACAGGGCCGGCCTTCACAGGTAACTGATTGAGAGCCAGAAAACCTTTTACTGAGTGGACTGATTTACTTCCTAGCTGGGGTATGCAGCCAGCATAGAATAAATTCAGAGTCTTCACCTTGAATATCAATTCTCAATGCAACCTGCCAAGAGCCCGAAAAATGGTAAGAGGTAACAAAGAAGAGCAAAAGGGGAGCATGGCCTAAGACAGGTTTCCTCAAATAAATTCAGGAGGAGAGCAGGTTCTGTACCGTTTGTTCCTCTGAACCGAAAGTCCATATTAGAAAAAGAAAAAGTCCAGGTTAGCTGGAGAGACTCTCGGCTTAGGTTAGTCCACCAGACTCTAATGAAGAACAATAAAAGTAAAGAGTACAGCTAATAATTTTTATAAGCATTATACATGTAGGATCTAGAACATTATTGGACTCTAAAAGGAGAAAAGGTTCTCCAGGTAAACGTTCCCCAAATATTAAAAATGCAAAGAAGAAATTTAAGAAACCATGTCACTCCTAATACTCCTGCAGGCCGGTGTCTGTGCCGTGGGTTTTTTCATGCCTGGCAAGCACTGGTGCAGATTAATGCTGGATTTTCCACAAGCATACCTGTGCCTTGCTTGGCTGAGCAGCCAGACTCCCCCACAGCACCACCTACTGTTGATGGGCTATACCTACAGCAGCTCAGCTAATACAAAGCCTGTCTGTAGCTAAACACTGAAGAAGGGAAAGGTTTTCTCTTAGAACTCAATAGTAGGGACAGAGTGGGAAACTGACAGCTAAGTGGCAACCATATAAAATATCTAAGCTGCAAGCATCACATTGTGGTTACTGAAAAGGGCAAGGAGGTAATTTTATTTTTTCTCAACCATTTATTCTATAGGTATCGATCCCAAGGCTTTCAAGCTAGAGTCATGATCAAACAGCACATACATTCACCTTTCATTAATAGCAAGCATAGACAGTGTTAACCAACTTCTATGCCAATATGTGTTTTCCAACTAGAAACTTAAAACAGTATTATAAACCTAGGGAGGAGGGGGATTTGAAGATGAGGTTCACAGCAGAGATTTTCCTTCTGGTTAAGCCCTTCATGGACAACCAGGTCTTATTACAAAACTCCCCAGGCCATGACTGGATTCAGACTTACAGACCAGACAAATACCAAATCCCCCCTTGCCAGCCACTGAGGATACACAGAGCCAGTAGCTAGTCGGTCTCCTGCAAACAACCCAACCTCAATTCTGATCTAAAATTAAATCACTGACTCAAAATAGATCATGCTTTAAACGATCTGGGATAAAAACAAACAAAAGACCCACTTTCTTTTCCAGAACACCAAAAACATGGGTTAAAAATAAAAACAGATACAAATATCTAATATTTCTCTAGAACTATCTTCCATGCCCTATATTAAGACCTTTGCAGATTTTCAGGTTCAAAAAGTAATGCTATTCCTGTGTTCAATTCATGATTTTAGGTGAATAATGAAGAGATGTCACAGAATAAATTTAATGGGGTAAATCATTGGCACGTTACCATCAACTTGCCTGCCCTTATCTTAAAATAACTATGGTTAATAAATGCCTCATTTGAATGACCAGGTCTCAATACCACAAAATGAATACAAATACGACAGTAATAACAATAAGAAGAAGAAGAAGAAGAAACAATGGTAATAATAACATCAACAGCACAGGTGCTTTTGCATGACTTAGATGGTGGATGCTAAATAACTCTTTCACACCAAGAGAGGAAATGAAAATGGAAGTCATATTATTCATACAGAAAAAAATTGCTGATTCTGCTATCATATTCCTCTCTGCAAAAATAGACTCCGCAGTCCTCACAAGCCAGCCATGCACTGTTGTCACAGATGTGCGCCAGATTTGCACAGGACATAACTTGGCTGTGGGGGGAAACCCAGAGTCAGCCTGAATCTTAGGCAGGAAAGAATGCCTGTTCTTTCTTGGAGGAGAATGGGGTGACTGTCAATAAATCTGAATAGCAACTTGAAAGGGTCAAAAAGCTGGGCGACCGGTGGTCTTATTCCCACTTTGAGAAGTAATAAAGCAAAGTTATCTCCTCTTCCTTCTTCACTAGCCACCACGTAAAGACTTGTCACTGCCGTTTTCACCATCAGGCTCCCTGCTCTAACAAAAGGAGGGCAGAGCAGACACCAGCTTCCCACAGCCTGGCATTGTCGCCAAGTTCTGAGCACCGCTAGGTGACAGGGGAACGAGGGAGCCAGGATCAATTTTATTCTATTTCCAATCCGCATGCTTTCAAAGAAAACAGAGACAACCGAGCTGTGGGAGGAATGGAGGGGGTGGGGGGTTGGGGACAAACAAACTTTCAGAGCCCCGGGATCTGCATTCCCGCAGGAGCTGACAGCACACTGACGCGCCCACGGGATGACCTGGGTGGGGATGCAGCACGGAGTGGGGTCGGGGGCCGCCGCGTCCTCGCCCACCTTCTCCCCAGAAGTCAGCACTCCTTCAGAGCCTGGGCCTCATCTCTGGCCCGGGCGTGCAGCCGGGCGCAGGGCGGACAGCGGGCCAGGCTCCTCGGAGCACAGGCCCGGCCGGAGCGGGACCCTGAGAGGTACTCCCCGCCCGCTAGCGCCCCGGCTTACCTTGGATGCACGCCGGCCCCTGCCAGGCGGCCAGGCCAGGCACCAGGCAGGCTCCGAAGACCGCGAGGAGCTTGGGCCCCGCGAGGCACTGTAAGGCCGGGGATGAAGTGACCGCCCGGTCCTCGCCGCCGGCTCCGAGTGGACCGGGTTAGCCGAATCGGCCCAGATCGGGCGGCAACGGAGGGCTGGGCTGACGGCGGCCGCGTTTGCTCCTCCGCACCGAAGGGGCGGGCTCAGGCAGGCTCCGCGGGAGAGCGAGGGAGGGAACTTGGAGCCAGTTGCTGCGGCCCAGAGCGCGTGTCCCCTCGCAGCCGGCACGCCCCCGGAGCGCCCCGCCCCCAGCCTACCTTCCCGCCCCACCCCCTCCGCACCCGCACTCCTCCTCGCTCTCAGCCACCCCGCCCAGCTGTGCCTTGGCCCCACCCCCGTCAGCCCCACGCCCACCCTATGTCCCACTCCCCCACCGCTCCCACCCCTTGACGCCCTGGGATGCGTCTCCCCCACCCAGGACAGTGCACATCAGGCTGTGTTGGGTTCCTAGAACAAGTGGGCAGATGTGATGAGCCTTTCTGATAGCCCCTTCTTGAAGATCTTGCCAAGTCTCCTAACTCGTGTGGTTAGTAATAGGGTTTTCTCCGTGGGCAGGAAGCATTTTAGGAACACTAAGTATGTTCTAATTGAGTTTTACTAGTGGGAAGTCTAAAAATTAAAATGCATGTATATCAAAATAACCGAATTTAAAAGAGATTAGGGGGTATTATACAATACCCCCTAATATACAATACAACACAATATACAATATATATTCCTTGCCCCCCCAAAAAACTATCAAACAAAATTTCTCTATTTTTAACCCTTAGTACTATGAATTGTAATAATGGCACTTGTATGATTTTCTTGGGAAGGCTGTCTATACATATTCAAATTATGCAACTTTTGATTCCCTCTAGTTCAGAAATTATCAAATAAAAATCAGATAGCTACAGTAAATTTCTGGCTGTTTGCAAGAGTATTGTGTTAGTATATGATGTAATGCTGGGCTTTAAGTGAAGGTTGGCATGCAAACGAGGTCCTTGTCAGCCTCTATTCCTACTCCAAAACAGTGTCGATAGACTGAAGCTATTTTTCATCATTATAGCAAAGGCAGCCAGTTTCCAGCCAAAGCAGACCTCACCCCTGCACTTGCTTGCTCCAATTCCTTGTTTTAAGCCTTGCCATTTCTCATTGTGTGTGAGTGAGATGCAAACTTCCATTTGAGTGCCCCAGGACTTCCAAGTAAAGAATATCTTTACTCTGGAAATAGAGATGGGAAGAAGGAGGTCATGACCTACTCAGGAAATATCAAGGTTCTTTCTCCTAAATATGTCCTGTAAGCCTGCAGCAGCTGAGTGTACCCCACCAGAGAACAAAGGCAAGCCAGAAGGAAACCTCCAAAGCAGGAGAGTCAGGAAAATTCACGTCTCAACTAACTTATCTATGCAAATTGAACTTCACAGCATCAGGGTGCGGCTTTCAAGGAAAGGCAAGGGTAAACTGCCTTCTTGCTCATTCAGTTTTGCAATGGACTCCCTTTTAAAATGTTGACTTATAAAAATCATAAAAGATTACCCTGGGCTTTGGAAATCAGAAACACAACCAGTAACTTCTAGCTTTTGTGTTGACCAAACCAAATAATTTCTTGATAATGAAGAAGTCGAGTAAGGCCTTTATTTCACAAAAAGGCAAGCAGATCTCTGTGGATTGGAGCCCAGACTGGCCTATGAAGTGAATTCTAGAACAATCAGGGCTACACAGAGAAACCCTGTCTCAAAAAGCCAAAACCCCAAACAAACAACAAAAAACTGGGTTTTAACTGGATTAGGGGGTCTCATTGAAGGTGTTTCAATATAGAATCATATTATACTCCGAACCCAATAAGAGATATGTTCAGACAGCAAGAGGCAAACAATGTCTAAATCAGAGACTCCTAGTACACTTTCTGTCTTATCAGTTAGTACAATAAAGTCTAATACACTTTCTGTCTTATCAGTTAGTACAATAAAGTGTGTTTTTATTCCTTTCTATTGTCTGCTAATCTAGAATTGGTCTTTTTGAGACAAAATCTGAAGGACTCCCATAGTCTTCTGGAAATTCTAATTTTTCCACACTAATTTTTTTTTCTTTAACTAGAATCTTCCTGTGCTTAGAGTATTGTTCATGTGGGCTGTTGGCCTGTGCTTGGAATTCATTTGTCTCCAAAGGTTTTTCTCTCAGGAAGTATGTAACAATGTTTGACTGGTTCTGAAACAAGCATCTGTAGATAGAGTTTTTCAATATTAGCCACAGCCTCTGATTGCTGGACTTATTTCATCTGGGATAATAATATGATTTCTAAAGGGTGGGGGGAATCAGAGAGCTCAGCAGTGTCTCTTTACATGAGGAAGAACCTAGTCTTCCAATCGCTGGTGGAATTTCAGAAATATGAAAACCTGTGAACTGGATAGCAGTCCACTGTAAAGAGATAGGCCTCCCACTGGAGAGACAAGGACGTCACGGCTCAACAGCTCAGAAGCAATGGGAAGGACAGGAGTCTTGGTATCCAGACTGCAGATTCCAGGAACACCTGGACAAATGTTGATAATACCCCTGCAGAATCTCACCAAAGGAGAAAAGTTTCCCACAGCCAGGGCCCCAGTATGGTCTATTTCTTTGTTCTCTTTCAGTAAGGTCAGGGTCACACAGTCCACTTGTCCAGAACTCCTTCTAAAATCACAGTATAACAAAGTGCTTTCTGGCAAGTTGCAGAATTATCCGGAGAGCTCCTGATAGCACTGGGTCTCCAGATTGGGGAGAAGGAGACAAGCATGAGGTGTTTTTTGTTTTGTTGTTGTTAACGTCTCCCAAGAGTTTCTGATGCTTGTTCAAGGTTAACTTGTGCTCTTCATTCTACAGGGAAAGCCTTGAGAGATCCTCACCCCTCAGACCTCTTTGAGTTTGAATTGTCTTTTGCCTTCAGCCATTATTCTGAAGGTATAGAAAAAGCAGGGAGGAGTGAGCAGAATGTATTCAGGAGTGGGAGGATGGGTTAGAAGCCAAAGGCAGCAAGAGAAAGTGCAGCCACTGGCAAGAGAGAGATAGGTAGGCCTTGTCAGTTGCTGCACTGTGGTCAGTTTCCCATCAGTTACAGCCTGGGTTTATCTAGTGCTTCTGGTCTCATAGTTTACCTTGCACTCCTGCACAAGCTCAGGATGCTGATGGGTGCTCATAGACAACAACCAGGACCTACATCACTAAACTCCTATAGCTTCCTATAGACTGTTAGGGCATTTGCACGCTTCATTTTTAGTTGTCACGGGCCACTAAACATAAATATTATGATGAACATTTCATGAAGACATTCAGGACAAGGAAAAATAAAAGACATACCCAGGGTTAAAGTTAGCAATTAGAAGATTTATGAGCTGATCCTTGTGACCTCTAGTCCATATATCTTTTACTCTAAATCAAACATCCTCATGGATCCCACAAATCATCTATCCAGTGAACCAGGCTAACCACAAGAGGCCACTGGAATGTAACTGAATTAAAGTTTCAACACTGAATTAAACTTTTTAATTTTAAATGTCAATGACTTAAATTTTTCTTCGCCACAGTAGATTCTTTTTTCAAGTGTTCACTCACAACATGTGGCTGATGGCTGCCCTGCTGGCTGGCCCAAATTAAGACAAAAGCATTTTCATTGTCAAAAAAAAAAAAAAGTTCTACTTGATAGGATGGCCCTTCACATATTTATCTGTGTTGTCAGGTAAGGCAGAGTTCTCTATGATTCAATTTTCTGAGTATATTTTTCCAGCCCATGTATGCTAGCTATTGTGTCCTAGAGGAAATCTGTTTCTGCACCCACCTTCATCAGCGAGGCATGCTGGACCAAGGACCAAAGAAAGACAGACAGCAGGGGGGGGGTCACTCTTCAGGGACATATGGCATACCATGAGGCCTCTGCTTCCAGACATTCCCACTGGCATCTTTTCTCTATATTCCATCTTCTTGAAAATACCTGCTTGACACTGAAAAAAATTATGTTCCTTGTTAGTCTTTTGCCCCCAAGTCGGCTTCCATGCACTCATATGCTTTCCCCATGGATGCTCCTTTGCTAAATCCATGCCTCAGAATACAGCTGTCGCTTAGTGTCAATGGAGGATTTGACCCATGATCTTCACTGTTACCCAGTCCTTTGTTAGGTGATTAAGTTTAGTATACATTAAATAGTGTAATATTTGCATATAATCTGTGCATAGCCTCCTGTAAATGTGAGCTCTTCTCTGGCCTGTTTGTAATACCTAGTGCTTTTAGAATAATTGCTGTATTCTATGGCTTAAGTACTGTTCTTGGAGTCATTTGTAACCCTTTGTAAGTGGCTGTTATACTACAGTGCTGAAGGAATAGTCGAAAGGAGGAAAGTCTGTATATGTGCCACACAGACACGATGTTTCCTGAATATTTGTGATTTGTGGTTGATTTAATCCTTGGATATGGGGGCACTGACCTGCAGCTTCAGAATTTTAATATCCAGTTTCCACCTTTTGTACCTCCCTTCAGAGCAATGTATTTCTCTAGCCTTCTTCTAGAAGAGTTTACTCAAAGAGCAGCAATGAGCTGTTTGTAACTAATCTCACATATGCCTAGTAATGGAAGCTTGCATTTTGACACTTTTATAGAAACTTGACATCACCTGACATTGCTTTAGAATGTATGTACATAAAATGGTTGATAAACTACAATGGATTTAAAATTGAAAACAGCTGTGCCTGGTGGTTCCAGCATGCAGTCCCAGCTACCCAAGAAGCTAGAGCACTTAGTTGAAATAAGTATATGTGCAAGTGCAAGTTCAAGACCTGCCTAGTTAATGTAGGGAAACTACATTAAATATAAAAGGGAAGAAAGAAGGGTTGAGATGTACCTCAGTAGTAAAATGATTGCTTAGCATGAAGGGAGGTCCTTAGAGCTTAGTTCTAGATCCCCTTTTGCTGGTATGGACAAGAATGGCTTCTGTAAGCTTACATCTGAATGCTTGATCCCTTGTTGGTGAAAAGATTAGGAAAGATTAGGAGATGTGGCTTTGTTGAAAAGGTCCATCTCTGGTGTAGACTATGAGGTTTCAAAGCCCACCTCATGCCCAGTCTTTCTGTCTCTCTGTCTTTCTGTCTCTCTGTTTTTCTGTATCTCTGTATCTCTCTGTCTCTGTCTCTCGTTCTCACTCTCTCTTTCTGCCTCCTATTTGTAGATCAATCAGATGTAAGCTCTTATTTACTGCTCCAGTGACATGTCTACCTGCTTGTGTCATTCATTCAGTGACTGACATATTCATCACCCTTTTCCATCAAGTAAGCTTTAGTAAAAAACAAAAAACTTAATACAGAAAACTAAGTTTAAAAATGAAAGAAAGGCAGAAGAATCAGAAAAGGAAAATCAGCCTGAGCCTGGTACGTGGAAGGACAGGATGCTCTGGTCCATGGCAAGGGCAGGATGCTCTGGTCCGTGGCAAGGGCAGGATGCTCTGGTCCGTGGCAAGGGCAGGATGCTGTTTCCCTGGGAAACAGTTACTCATTCAGTTATTCAGGTACATACAATGCAGGTAACACCATCGCTGCCCTGGACATGGAGTAGGTTAATAGCAAAGAATCAGAATGTGTGACCCTGGGGAAAAGCATGCTTCCCGAAGGCCAAGACCATGAGGATGCACAGGCACTTCCTCCTGCCTAGCTGACTGGAATTCTAGCACTGGTTGAAATAAGATGAGTTCTCATTATTACTGGGCCTGAGACTCCCACCAACTTCCAGATTTTAAAATAGTTTGAAAGGCTCATGCTTTCAGTATTTGTTGATATCAAAAACAGGACATTGGTTTAACAAATGCCCTTCGATATCATCAGAAATAATACGAAACATGATAGCACATAATTTGAGTGTTTATAAATGTCTCACAGGAAAGCAAACTTAAAACATTAAGTTACCTGGTTAATAGCAATAGAAACAATCTTCACTGTATTTTTCCTTGAGTAGGAGATTGGTATGGGATGAATAACTGAAGCTCCACTGACGTTCAAACCTCTGCCTAATCAAATTCTAAGTGAGTGCTTCTGTAGTGGACAGAAGAGAATGAACTGATTTAAAGTGGTCTTTCCCTTACCACCTTTGCTGAGAAGAGATGCTAATGAGTGAAGCAGATCACAGGCAGAAAAGAGGGGCAAGAGGGTCACAAGAATGTGAGGAACAGATGTACCAACATTCCTACCCAATTTCTTCTCTTTAAAATACCTTTAACTGGGCGCACACACTTAAAAGACTCAGGAATTACTGTGCCCTTTGTTTTAAACAGTTTTTATTGTACATGTGATAGTTTCTAAATGTTTGGTGAGAATATATTCAAAGTGTCCTATAGACATTTTACTTTTCAGCCATCTAGTACTAACCTAAAAGATAAGCAATGTGTGTACTTGGTATTTGTTGAAATCACCTGCAAATTACTGGGGAATCTTAACAAAATATTAGAGTGCTCCAGGTGCAGACCTAAATTTGCCTATATTCATCTACTCTTCCTCACTCTGCCACCCAGTCTCTTATTTTACTCCTGCATTTTATTATTCACATTTTACTTGCCTTAAGTGCAATATGTAATCATAAAGCAGGCTAATACTTTCTGTCTTATCTCTCATTTGATGATTCTTCTAGTATCAAAACTGGTTTAAATTATTCTTTTGAGCATTATTTCAGTGACACTGAAATAATTTTCCACTAGTCAGGAAGCCAAAGCTTTGAAGCAGATAAGACGTTAGATCTTCAACATTTGAAATTTCCCATGCAAGTGGTTAATAGAAAAGCAATTGGACAGAAAAACAAGCAGAGTGAGAAGTCAGAGAAGACAGAGGATGGGGAGGGAGAGTCTGCACGAGTCAGCTTACTCTCCACCCAACCCCAAATTCTCCACTTAAATTGTACTAAGGAATACTCAGGAAAGGCTGGAGATAGCACTCAGTGGATGAGCACATGCCTAGCATGGATAAAATTGTGAGGTCAACTGCTTGTAAGGGATAGAAAAATAAAAGACTAATCATAGCATTATTAAGAGACTTTGGGAGAAAATATTTTAGACAAAAGTATAGATACACAAAACCATTGTACACTGGAGAAATAACAATGACATCACTGATACACTCACCTTCCTCAAATAACTTCCACTTCTGTGTAGTTGAGAGTCAGGAGTTTTAGGCTAAGAAGTAGAAAATAGTTTAAATATAACTACAGTTTTTTTCATAAGTATAATCATAATCTCACAAATTATGAATTGGCTGGATTCTCGGACTCCAAGTATGTGGTTTAATTATGCTATCCTTAAAAGATCTTCCTAGGTCATGCTGGGTTTCATAGCTTGTTTTTAATAGCTCAAACTGCATTATGCACTAATAAGTGATCCAAATGTCACCAAGTGCTTTAATAATAAATATGGTCATGGTGGTTCCTTATTAACTTTACCAGAAAGCTGGAGATGCTAGTGAGCCCTCTTTTGAAATTTCCATAGTATCAAGCAAAGTCCAAGTATCTGACAAAGGTTCCTGAGACATCCCATGAGATGATGCACAACTGGTAATGTCATAATTACCATGTCACTCTGAATGCACAGGTACAGCTATGGAGCCTTAGTTTTTGCAGCATCTACTATGTAGCCTAGTTATGAGGAAGGGTATGCCAACATCCGGAAAGCTTTATAATCCAAATGCTGCTACTGTTGGCCACCAAGTCACATGCCCCTCCAAGGACATACATCAGAATCACAGGAGAAGGAGGATTTGCTTTGCAGGAAGAGATAATTGTTACTTGGTTGGGGAAAGATTTGTAAAGCTACATATTTAAGGATCTGAGTTTTTTTGTGGATCTGCAATAAATGAAGTATTGTGTTTCTTCAAATTCAAATACTATATTTAAAAAGCTAAAACTATAATGAAGGTTGTTAAACCAAACACAATATGAACCACTACCAGGTCGTGGTAAGGAACCACAGGAAATGAACTTCTCAGGCAAAGATATCCATTGGTCGTCTTGGCAATAACTCCTCTTCTTACTCCCACCTGCTTTCCTCTAGAGAATGGAGCATTTCTAGTATTTCCTTAAACTGTCGTCATAGTAATACAAAAGGAGATGCAGTCTGGGGGCATCAAAGAGTAGAGATATAAGCAGGATCCTGAAAGATGTTTTCCTGCGTTACCTGAACTGCTCTGGATAGTTATGTTTCTAGCATCCACTTTATGTTGTTGACTAAATAAAGCAGACTATACTCTGCAATAGCCATTTCCATCAATCTATTAACACACATGTCCACCACTCTGTGATGCCTCCACATTTTCCATGAGTCTACCTACAGTACTGCACGTTCCATGCCCATACCTCCACACTGTCCACTGTCACTCCACCGTCACTTATTCTTGACATTTTGGTCAGCCACAGGCTTCAGCACTAAGCATTGCCTAAGAAGCTTCTGTGACAAAGCTTAGGCACAGCACCAGTGTATGAGTATACAGCTACTTAGGTGATAGTTTGATAACATAACCGTTTTGTAAATCAATCGGAGAAAGTCCGGGTATATTTAGGGTATCAGTAGTGATGGTTTAGATACACACATATCTAAATATGAAAAGACAACCACTCTATGCCACATTCTAAAATGTTTTCAAGTGTTTTGTGGGACTACTAACAGTTAGATGCACATTTTTCTGATATTTGCCTGCTCTTAGGACTCTTTTCGTCTATTGGGTTGCCTTGTTCGGCCTCGATATAAGGGCTTTTACTCTGTCTTACTCTATCTTGTCATCTTTTGGAGGTCCACTGCTTTCTAAAGAGGAAATGGAGGAAAAGTTGATTTGGGGAAAAAAGGAGGTGGGTAGCCCTTAGGAGCTGAGAGGAGTGGAGGGAGAGGAACTGTTTTTAAGATGTATTGTATAAGAGAAGAATTTATTTTTAATAAAAGAGAATTTTTCCTGATGATATGAAAATAACTTGAACACAGCCAGCTTCCATGTTGGAGCCGGGCAATAGCGACCTCAAGAGGGCTGTCCAACTGAGTCCAGGGAAGCAAAGACAGAATATAGAATTTAGTAAATTATGACTCAGGAATGTCAGACAGAGGTGGATTAGCCATGTGGAGGTTAGGAAATGGCCCGGTCATTGAACTGTGTTGGGTTTATCAAAATATAAAGGCTGTGTGCATGTGTTCATGTGTGCATGTATTCGAGAACCCATAACACTGGGGCTAATAATGAGGACCTTGTGGATTTTTCTGGGATCAATTTGACTATTTAATTGGATACTGCTATACCACCCTGCAAACAGCATGCCTGTGGTGCCAGACAATGTATTTTATAAATTTTTGGAAACTATCAGAAACTAAATTAAATAACTTTATGGTTTTTGGTAACTACTATAGAAATATTTCATACTGTAGAATGTAATGTACTGGGGATAAAATTTAAATGTTCTGGACAATATAATCCTAATAGTAAGTAAGAATTATGTTATTTAGAAGAGAAATGCCATAAATTCATTGCTGCAAGCAAATCTGGTATAGTAACATAATTTTTATTTTTTGTATTTTCTGATGAACAGATCTGACTCATTTTCTTTTCTTCCATAAACAAATCACTTTGTTCTTGAACGGACAGGATTCCCAGAAGCCCATGGCCTGGATTAAAGGAAAGTCCCAGTCCTAGGTGTATGACAGCTCCCTGTGAGGTGTTGGCCAGGGAGGTCCTAGAAGATACAATAATGATGTAAGCTATTACTATTGCTCTTGGTTTCTCATAAGAACTTAATGGTGAAGTTATTGGTGCAAACATCAAATCCTTTGGTCACAGAACACAGATAAATCAAGCAAGAGCTGAGGTGGCAACCTCTTCCTTAATAGCTGGTTTCATACTGACAGAAGGCACTCCACAAACCGCCGGGGCAGAAAAGTCAAGCAAGACACACCTTCTAATGTGATAGTGGCCAGAGCCTGTAGGGAAACTAACCATTTTCTGGTTGAGTTTGAGCCTGTTGGACAAAAAGCAACTAAAGTCTGAATCTATACACCTGATTACGAGGAAGCCATAGGCCCTGGGGGCTCTTGTTTTACAAAATCATCACATTGTCAAACTGTTTTCTATATATCTATATACCCATAAATTGGGCAGTGGTTAGTACTGAGGACTGTAACTGGCCAAAATGTCCACTGACGGTGGTAGACGACTTCACTCTAAACAAGACATTTGCATCTCCCCTCCAAGGTTCTGGGAATCTTGAAGAGGCAGACACAGTGTAAGGACTAGAGGATGGAGAGTAACAGCGAAAGCGTGTCTTCTGGACATTACATAGCTAATGAACTCATGAGCTCTCAGCAGCTATGGTTACCTGCACAAGAATGTGCTGCCCCTCAACATTGCACCACTGATGAGGGGGAGGGTCCGGGAAGTCCTTGAGGGACGATTGGCAGTTAACTGCGGTTAGAGGAGCAGGTGTCATTTCTTTCCCAGTGATGTGGACACTAATGCCTTCCCTTTGCTGTGGTAAATAACCCTTACCCATGCCTAGGCAAGAAACTCAAAATAAACTCAGTGGGCCACACACAAAGGAAATCATGAAGCCAAAGTGGACTTGTAGGAAAGAAAGTTTTCAGCAGGAGGAGAAGGGGAACAGAAGAGGGAAATGGAAGGAATGAATGAGACTAAAATTCATTATATAAATTATGAATCTGTCATACAAAATTAAAAAAGAAAAATTTAACAAAAGTAAAAGCACTTCCTATTTATGGAATTTATGGGATTGGAACTATTTTGTTTGTGGTCAGCAGAAGGTGAATATGCTTTTTAATGGTAAGAATATTAATTATTCAGGGAAGACCTCAATATATTTATTGTGTGTTCTTTGTAAAATATTGTTGAAAAGAATAGGCATTGTGTTACATGATGCTATGACTACACAATATACAAAGGCGGGGTTACTATATTTTTCCACATGTTGAGGTCAACCACATAACAGACAAGTAGTAGAGTAATTTCCGCCACAAAAATGCATGCACATTTCCAGCTTCTATTCTCTCAGACTTATGTGGATTTCTCTCCTTTTCAGGGATAAGGCAAGCTTTAAGAGTCTTAACAGAGAAATGTATTTGGACTAGAGAAATCCCAGTAAATGTATGAGACTGGATGCTCACTATAGCAGGAAATACCTTTGATGTTTCATTAAATGATGAGCAAGTGTTGCCAGTTATGTACATGCATGTGACTGATGGAAGAGTCAAGAATGCAAAGCATTTATTTTCTGTAGAGAATGCTTGTACCACTATGTAGGAATTGAATTCGCACATACAAAAAAGATGAGACATTATATTCACATACTCACTAATCTTTAAAAATTAATTATAGATAATAGTTTTGAAATAACAAGTCAGAACTAGGAGGTAGACAGAAGAAAATACACACGAGAGTTAATGAATCATTCATTAATTCACTTTTCATACCTGAATTTATTGCAGAGCTTCTTAACGTATCCTCTACTAGAAGCTCTAGGCACACAGTGGCAAGGATCTTATGCTCACAAAACTTCCTGCTCTCATGGTGGGATAATAGAATCCCAGCACTCAGGAGGGAGACGCAGGCAGATCTATGTGAGTTCAACGCCAGCCTGGTCTACATAGTGAGTTCCAGAATAGCCAGAGCTAAAAACAAAAACAAAACAACAAGTAAACCCCCTTCAAATAATATATAAATGTAATTTTAAATGATTGCAAGTTTTTTTTTTAAATAAGATGGTGCTATAGAAAACACATGAATAGTCAGGAAGTGTTCACTATCGAGACACAATTTGAGCTGAGGAGCCAGAAAGTAGAAGGAACCACCCACGTAAAGATAAGAACCAAGTACATTCCAGGTAGAGGGAATAGTTGTCATAGGGACCTTTGACAGGGCTGGCTGGATGTGGTGAGAAAATGTCAATATATTTGGGACTTAGAGTCAAAGGATAGCACCATGTGAAAGCAGAGAAAAGAAAGAGCACAGTAGATAATTTGCATTTTACTCTATATGTGATGAAAAACTTCTTGCATTGTGTACCCTGCTTTATGTTCATGTACAGCAGTCTTCCTGGTGCCACAAACAGTTGGGTTAGGATTGGATGAGAATGGAGGCTGCGAAGACAGTTTAGAAGATTCATACACAGTGGTGCAGGCAAACAGATGAAGGCAACCTGCATTGAATTGGCAATAACAGAAACCGAACATTTAATGAATTTTGGTTGTAATTCTAGTTTTTAATCCTCTCTCTCTCTCTCTCTCTCTCTCTCTCTCTCTCTCTCTCTCTCTCTCTCTCTCCCTCTCTCTCTCCCTCTCTCTCTCTACCTCCCTCTCTCTCTCTCTTTCTCCCTCTCCCCCCCCCCCTCTGTGTGTGTATGTGTATGTGAAACTGGAGTTGTGCTGCATATATACATGAAAGCCATTAATTGACATCAAGGGTCTTTGTCTATGCTTTTCTACTTTGTCTTTTAAGGTGGGGTATTTCATTGATACAGGAGTTTACGAATTGTCTAGATTGATTTATCATCATGCCCCTGGTATGTGTTAGTATTGAACTCCTAAAACTGGGGTCACAGGGGTATGCTTCCATGCTTAACTTTTTATGTGGGTGCTGGGAATCTGAACTTAGATCTTCATGCTTGCACAGCAAGCACTGTGCCCACCTCTGCAGTCCCAGGCTGTACATTTACAGTAGAGCTGATCAAACTTGAAATCAAACTGTATATTAGATATGAAAGAATGTATAGCAAGGGAAAATGATAGTCCCCAATGGTAAGTAAATTGGTGATAGAAATTTCAAAATAAGTGCAGGATGAGAAAAAGTACTGGCAAGAAGCTCCTCTGTAACATAGGCTTTGTAGTCAAGGATATCGAGTGGAGTCTCATACCTGAACTGCTTGCACTATCAGGGTAAATGATCTGACAGCTTCTGTACAAATTCTTTTATGAAGAGAACATCTTCGCAAAGTTTTTCCTCCAGGATGTTCAGCCTCATACAGATGACCAAAAAGCTGAATCAACATGATATTGAAATGCATATGCAGAGTAAATATTTATTTCTAAATCTGCCAAAGGGTCATTCTGTTTCTGTTTTGTTGGTGCTTATGACTAGGGAAAGGCATAAATTTAAAGTACATGGAAATGGGTCCCAGGAGCACTGAGAAAGGAGAAAACGCCTCCAGTTCATGAAGGATTGGAGTTGGAGCAAACGAAGAACTGATAAGTTCTTCTAATTCCATAAAGGTTTAGGCATAAAGTGACATCAATTAGAAATCAAACATTCTATTTTGTCCAAGAGGAAGAATATGGTAGATTTGAGAAGTAAAATACTTCAGTATTCCTTTGGGTCTCGCAGCCCTCCAAGACTGTCAGAAAAACAATTAGTTCTGGGTAATTAAGGCCATTTATCAAATGCAAAAGACCATAGAATTTCCCAGTGCTAAAACAGGCTTGTCTGTCCACTGAAGGAATGTACAGCTCTCCCTCTTGCCAGATGTGATTGAGTATAGGCCAAAGTACACCAGGGATGCTGTTCACTCCATTTAGGGTCTAACAAGGATTTTAATCTAGTTAACACAGAGAGAAAAATGGGATTTCACAGATGTGACAAAGAGGCTGAGGATGTAGCTGAGTTGTTGATCATGTACAAGCTGATTCATACCCTCACTCTGCAGAACCTTGGGATGATGGTACATGCCTACTTTATATATATGGAAGGGAAAAAGGACAGGTTGCAAAACATCTGCAACCCTAATACCCAGGTAAGAATACAAATATGTACACACACTTTACCAATGTGTGCAAAACCAGAGCAAACTCATTTGCCGTGAGCTAGCAATTCCATGTCTTTGATATATACTCTAAATAAATATGCCCACATGT
This sequence comes from Mastomys coucha, assembly GCF_008632895.1. Classification (NCBI taxonomy): domain Eukaryota; kingdom Metazoa; phylum Chordata; class Mammalia; order Rodentia; family Muridae; genus Mastomys; species Mastomys coucha. The sequence goes on from NW_022196896.1 coordinate 30,877,873, forward strand.
GAATCAAGGGATGTACACAGACTCTTCCCATGAGTTAAATGCTAGTAAGAAGCTAACAATAGAATGGCAAAAGCCACTGTGGTGTTTTCATTTATGTAATACTAAAGAGAATAAAAATAAATTAGTTTCAAAAATGAACCTTGTAAACCTTTTGCATTTCCAAAAGAATGTAAACTATAGGACCCCATTTATATAACATGTAATGACAAGAAAAATTTAGTTATGCCTTGAAAAGTCAGGATTTGAATTACTTTTGGAGAATACAGGACCTAAGAGGTGCTAGCAACTTGATAGATTTTGTTTTTGTTTTTGTTTTTGTTTTTGTTTTTGATGAGTAGTGACTCACTCATCACTTTTTGACAATTTAGCTAGCTCACACTTAAGATTTGTACATTAAGTGGGACCCAGACTAAATACATAATACAATAATGTAAGTCTGTAAGTTTACATGTAAAAATTAGACAGGTGCAAGTATCAGGTATATATGTGATCTTCACTTATGATTCTACCTGTAATATACAACTAGGAGAGTTAAATAACTGCAAAGTTTCTAATTGTGAACATTATATTCTACTACATATCAAGAAGTACAAATTTATATATAATTAGCTCCTAAACAAATTAAATAAATACTAAGGAAATTTCAACAAATTTTGAAAATAACCCAAATGTGCAGGGTGATATTTAATGGGTAAAAGCACAAAGTTATTTTGGAGAAAGGATAAACTAGCTATAAGTAGACAAAGTGCTTCCAAATCAAATAAGAAATGTGAGCTGGGAGGCTGAAGTGCTTAATACAGGAGCTCCGAGTTACTTCATTAACCTTTCTGTGAAACAGCTAAAAATATGCCGAAAATAGAATTATAAACGAAGCCTGTCAATCAGCTAACTTCAAAGTCAAGACAACCCTCAGAGATAATTTTTCAGGAAGTATTTGAAAACCGGTTGACTTGAATTAGAATTGTAGTTGCCAGCCTGGAGTGATTTGATCTGATGAGCTGTACAAAGCTAAGAACAAAAATAGAAGTTAGAACACAACAATTTCCCCTTTCCACTCTGCCAACCAAAACAGAAAGGAACAGCTTGCATGTAAAGAGAGCATACAATGGCCTGACTATTTGTTCTCTTTCTAGCTTGGAGGAAAAGTTTAAGACTGCAATTCCCTGAAAAGAAGGAAGGGGTATATGTGGAGCGCACTGTGCACACTATGTTCAGATGTGAACAGGCTGGTGTTGATGAATGCCATCAAATGGCTGTTAACAGGGAATACACAGAGGCAAACTTAAATTCATGAAATAAAAATCTGGACTTTGATAAATGCAAGGAGAACTAATGGTATGAAACTCTGCAGTCCAATAAGATGATAGGGCTGTAGAAGAGGGTTTGTTCAAGAAAGCTATGTACACAGCCATCTTTGTGGGTTCTAAGGCCCCAGTGACTCAGTGGAGCCAGGCTAGTGACTAGGCTCTCCTGGAAGGAGAAAAATTAGACTAACTGCTATAAACTTATTCCTTCCTACACCAAGTCTTACAGTTCTAATAGTGACTGACAATTTAGTTCTGTTTCCTTTGAATTCTAAATTTGTGATTCAATGTATTTCTCTTACCTGAATTGAAACCTAGAGAAATCAGTGATTGGAACAATTTTACTAGATTTAGAGAAGCATGAGCACAAAGCTGTGCCTTGGATTCCCTCAGAGCAGGGACCTATTTGTCCAGAAGTCTTAATTTTCCAAAGGAGTAGAATACAACAATGAATTCCTAAACTGGACACACAAACTGTCACATGGCAACTCTGGGATCTTAGCCAGTGAATCAGTGGGCAAAGGAAGATATTTATTGGATAGACTGGATGATGGATCTGGACCCTTAGGGTACAATTAAGTGGCTACTGCACCCTGGGGATAAGAAGCAATATGTCTGGAATGGAGGAGACCCCTCAGGGAATTTGAAAGTCCTGAAATAAAACTCAGTGGAAACTACAAAACCCAATTCAGGCAGGAGTTATAACATTCACACTCTTCATAACTAAAGGTTTGTGTCACCCAAGAAGTAAGAAAATCCCACCAGCTAAGGTGTGCTCTGATGGCAAAGGGAATATAAACTGGACGACGAGATAAACTGATAATAATTGAAGCTATGATATCTATGATCATGTGATCAGTTGATATTATCACTTTGAGAATTTATTCCTAATTTTATAGAAATTTTCATGTTTATATGGTAACAGAAATTTTTGCTTTGTTCCCTTTCTCAATCTTCCCTGTCAATATAATATGTACTAAGTAGCTTTATACCTCTGTGTTTGTTAGAGGATAGAAAATGGAGAGTGAGAACCAATAGAATAAACTGTAGACCCTAACTTAAGACAAAGAAAGGTCTTCTGCCCATTTTTGGTTACAGTTTTATTGTTTGCTTCACATTTTGTGGAAATGTGATTTCGTTATCATCACTTGGAAACAAGGCATGGTTTAAAGGGATGTACATTGATCACAAGCTGACAAGGAAAGGACTGATTAGTTTTACAATATGAGAATTTGTGCAGAATGAGCTGCTTATTTCTTTGGATAGTTCTACCTCCACATGCACTTAACATGGCCCATAAGAAGTATTCTCATATATAAGTAAAGATTCAGCTTATTGGTGTGCATGGTTGAGAGGCTAGGGCACACACAGGCTGCAACTATTGCTTATTAACTGGCTTGCCTCATTGGTTTGTGAACACCTAATTCTGTAACTGTTTCTCTTCCTTTAAATCCTCCTTCAGCTTCCACTTGGGGCTAGGTGGATGCTGGGTGAGCACTTCATAAGTGAAGACTCTGAGAAATGTCAGACATCTGGCAGGTGATCAAGGGTTTAAATACTTCTCATAAAGAGATTCCAGTTTGTATCCATGCAGAAGGATTAAACTTGACTCTCTCAGTAAGGTTTCAAACCCAGGACAAAGGCTGGGATGCCAACTTAACATAGCAAAGAGGATGCTGGCCTCCTGGTTCTCCCTGTATCCCCCAGTCCCTACCTATTACAGAAACCCTGCTGCCTGGCATACCTGCTCCATACCCTAAATTTGTCCAGGCTAGGGGCTGGGTTGCCATTATCCCAACTGGTGTTTTCTATATAATGCAAGCATTTTGGTTACTTGGTCTTTTCCATCTATTCTTCATCCTCCTGGCCCCTTGGTTTGGCTTGTCTGTCTCCTCTCCCACTTCTTTTCACATGGCTCAGGGTCAACATATACTTTGTACTCCCCCAGATGTCTCTATTGCTGGCTATGCTTTCCCCTATATCTATAATCAAATTTCTCTTCCTCCATACCTAGAAACACTCATGTCCTTTCCTTTTTAAATTTTTTTCATTGATCTGTTGCCCAAACCCAGAACAAGTCCTGTCCTTTCTTTTATCTTTCTTTTTTCATTCTCTATTTCTGCTTATCTATGTGATTATCTACAGAATAGGTTTTAGTCTCTAACATTAAACACCAACATGGTAGCCTTAGTTACTTACAGCTAAATTAGATCAAATCTTATTAAATTATATTTACAGATATTATCTATCTATCTATCTAATCTATAATCTACATGTATAATCTTCAATGTCTCTCTTGATCATTCAAATGTCAAATATTGCTCAATATTAATGCTGTGTGTGAGAGTATGTGTGTGTGTGTGTTTGTGTGTGTGTGTGAGAGAGAGAGAGAGAGAGAGAGAGAGAGAGAGAGAGAGAGAGAGAGAGAGAGAGACTATGGATCCTTCCCCAGGCTAGGCAAGCTCTATGTCAGTTAACTATATATACTCTGCTTCTGATATTGAACTTTGACTGATACATAGTGATAAACCTACCAAAAGAAGTTCAAAATATTTACCTTGCAAGGCACAGAACAGTGCAGAAATAAGTAATTAGGAAATACAAAAATATATAAATAGAAATATATTTCAAATATTTGTGAATTGAAAGATAAAAATTATGAAGCTGGAAGATAACCTAAGATAATGTACATATTTGATATAATCCAAATTAAAACTTTATTTTATGGACTAGGGATAGAACACAATGGAGCCACACTTACCTCACATGGCCAAGGTTTTTGAATTGATTCCAGAACTAAAAGTAATCCTATATAGGTTAAATAATAAATTTTGAGTCATCAAGTGGACAACTGAAAAAGTCAGGCAGGACCTTAAAATTTCCTAGAATTAACAACAACAACAAAAAATGAAAGCATAACTTAGCAGATATTTTGTAATAAACTAAAAACAATTCTAAGAGGAAAGTTTAAGTAAGGTATTCATACATTAAAAATTTAAGCTCTCAGATTTAAAAAAATATATATGTATTTAGATCTTAGAAAAACAATACAAAGCCAATTTCCAAATTACTAGCCTGAGGGAAAGAAAGAGTAGAACACAAGTTAATGAATAGCTACTAAAAGTAAAAAATACAGTGGATAAGTGATACAAAGACTTAGGTCTTTGAAAGGATAAGCAAGATTGACAAAGGCTTGCTAAGTACCTTCTACCCAGAGAAGAAAAAAGACTCAAATTTATAAAATTAGAGGTGAATTGTACTGAAATCTAGATGAACTTTAAAGAATTTAAAAATTTATATTGTAATAAAGCAGAAATTCCAACAGTGTTGAACCAGTTTCTAAACACATGTGATCAACCAAAAATGGACAAACAAAATATAAGCTCCTAAACAAGTAAAATAAGTGAAAAATTGAATAAGTTATAAGGAATCTCATAGCAATAAAAACACCAAGTCTAAGCAAACTCTACCAAGTCTTTCAAGAAACACTAAAACTCTGTTTTCAGGTAAAAGGATACTACTTAAAAAACCTAAGGGCAATAAAGAAGAGCAAACAACAGAGAATATGTATTCAAATGTGCTCAGTGCATTCATTCTGAGTTAAAAATAGTTTGAGCAACAATGAGACACCTCTACCCACCCAATGGAATGACTAAAGCTTAAAGGCTGATCATACTAGGTATCAGCCAAGACAGAGAACAACCCTAATGTCATATTTTGCTTGTGGGATAGAAAATGAATCTGGCAGGAATGCAAATTCATTTGAAAACTACTTAGGAATGTCTTAGATAGTCAAAAACACACTTACCAAGCCGTGCAGCTGTTCTGCTTTCAGGGAAGTATCTAGGCAAAACAAAATCATATACTGGCACAAACCACTGTGTATAAATCCTCATAGTGACTTCAATTCAAAGAGAGCTGAATGGTAAACAAGTCCAATTTATTAGTAGTTAAGAAGAAAAAAGAAGTTACAGTTTATCTATACAACCTAGGAATGAAAAGAAACAAGCTATTGATGTAGACTGCAATATTGCTGTAGATTTCAATATTGTTGATTCTCAAAGTCATTATGAGGATAAGAACGGTGTAAAAATATTCTGTTTATGCAGTGTTCCAGAACATGCAGTAAATTTTGCATTGATGGGAAACAGGTCCATGTAAGAGGCTCAAGGGGATAAACACAAGGATGCATTGGAGAATCTTCAAGGATCGTGAAACTATAGTAATCAGTCAGCTAGGGACTTCAAGGTTGCATGCATATACCAAAAACTCATCTCTTTATATTTTGAACACAAAATGTATTGTACTTGATTACACTATTAGTACAGAAAATGTAACTAAGTTGTAAAAGAGCAACAAAAATACTTACGTCATACTTTCAACCTAGAATGTTCCTGAAGGACCCATGTGCTACAAGTATGACTTCAACTTCATACTTCGCAGGGTCTCCTGGGAAGGTCTTTGTATACCTGACGTGTACCCTAAAGTGCATGGAGAACTTGCCATTTTCTTTTCTTTGTCTCCTTTCCCCTCTTTATCCCTTCCACAACTCCCCTTTGTTCCCTGATCTTGAAGTAAGTTTTGCTCTGTTGCATATTTCTGCCAACATAGTGCCTTCCTACAGGCCCCAAACAATACAATCCTGTGATCCCCACTGGAATCTCTAAGCTGAGCCAAAATCTTTTCTTGCTATAAGTTGATTATTTCTGGACTTGTTATAATGCTGGGAAGCTGATATAAGCTTTAAAAATTAGCACAGTTTCTGGCCTAGTATTTCTGTTGCCTTGCAGTGAACACATATTTTGAATACTTTTTTTCCTTTTTTCGGTATATTTGCATTTGTGTGTGTGTGTGTGTGTGTGTGTGTGTGTGTGTGTGTACATGTGTGCATGTTTAGAGGAGGAGATAGTGTGTTCTCCTTTATCACATTCTGCCTTATTCCCTTAAGACATAGTCTCTCACTAAACATGGAAGTAACCACTTGGGCTTAAAGGATTGAGATTCACAGCAATTCTCTTGCCCAGTAATGCTAGAACTATATTCTCAGACTGGACTTTTTTTTTTTTTACATAGTTTCAGGAGATCAGACTCCAGTCCCTGTGACAGAGCAGCAAGCACTTTTACCCACCTTGCCATCTCTCCAGTCCTTCACTCTTTTCTGTAAAAAGGTGTCTTCCTTTCTCTGGTTTCCAGATTCCCCTCACTACAATCCTGTAGTCATCACTACCCAATAAAGTTAGAATTCTCTCTGGGCCATAGATGGGACTGTAAGGCAAACGAAGAGTCTTGAATCTGCTTTGTATCTCACATGGACCTGAGGGAGGAACTGCCTCTTTCTGCAATTATCACCCTAGTGTGATAGCCCAGAACTACCTGAAGGTTCCTTTGAACACTGTGAAGGGTCTGTCTCCATAGAGGATTGAGCTGACATGTAGAAAGGAGAGGTTGAAGGAAAGAATAGACAGAAGAATTAGGGGAAGGGACAAAAACAGAAAAGGCTCAGAATAAATGAAGGAGGTTGGGAGACAGAGAAAAGGGTCGTAAGCAAGGTCCTTGGGCTTTTTTGCCACCAAGGTCAACATTTGGACTGGCCTTTTGCATATAGATGAGCTAACATACTCCCCTGTGTGGCATCATAAAATAATTTAAGTTTCTGTTACTTCCAGCAGGAAGTCTAGCTGATGTATTATTTATTCAGTATCCTTCTTTGAGATGGTACAGAGGAGGTGTGACATTTGCACCTTTCTCTTTCACAGAAAGTGGCCCTTCATCATCTGGATTCAGTACATAAAAGATAAGGCTCCTGACCATGCATTTCTTTTGGAAATTTTCTTTCTTTGTTTCTCTTTCTTTCTCTCTCTTTTTTTCTCTCTATCTTTCTCTTTCTTTCTTTTTTCTTTCTTTTCTCCCTCTTTCCCTCCCTCCCTCTCTCCTTCCCTTCTTTCTTACCTTCCTTCTTTCTTTCTCTTTTCTGATTCCTACAGGGTACATTTCTTTTTTCCCTTAAGGTTTATTTGCTTTATCCTATAAGATTTATAGGACATAGGCTGTATTTTTCCAGGCAGACAGTCTCTGGTATATAGTAGAAATGAAAGTTTAAAATTGAATGAGGTAGCTATCGAAGGGCTCTAATTCCTGCTACTTGCCATTCTCTGTGATTCAGCTGAGCTCTTTTAATGAAAGAAGCAAAGCCAATAGTTCTAGACCTGAACTGGGATTCAACGAGCATACAAAACAAACTCTACTTCAATGTGGACATAAACTTTTGTATTTGATTTATATATTGTCTAGGGATATAAGTAAAAAAAATGGAAACAAGTAAACCAAGTAGTGTTCAAATCTTTCTTAGTTATGAGGGAACCTGGCAATTCAGTTTTTTTTTTTTTATTTTAGATATTTTCTTTATTTACA
>NW_022196896.1:30886230-30892918 GCF_008632895.1 Mastomys coucha
TTTTGGTCTTCCTTCTTCTTGAGTTCCTTGTGGAATGTGGGTTGTTCTTCCTGTATTCCAGACTTCAGTTTTTAAGAATTAGTCCCAGATTCCATGGGATATGTAATTCTAAAACATTTGTAGCTTCAGTCTATTAGTATTTTGGAAATGAGTTGAATTTCACAAACACCTACACACCCACCCACACTCACACACACACACATAGGAGAGAGAGGAAAGACAGTGAGTGAAAGAGAGAGAGAGAGAGAGAGAGAGAGAGAGAGAGAGAGAGAGAGAGAGAGAGAATATACCTAGCTGCTTCCAGGACACTGAGGGTAGAAAGATGAGGCCTGTTCACTCCTCTCTCAAGGCGCCTCTGGGCGAGCAGTTCTGTAGGATATCCTCTAAGTTAATTTGAGAATTTTTCCCATGTGTTTTCTTCTCCTTTGTCAGGACAGATGCTAAGTGAGGAGGCACATGAGACTCACAGCCTGATTGAATGTTAGCATGGTGATTGTGGGAAGAATCACCATGGGAGGAGTTGAAGGGGAAGCCATGATCAGAATATATTGCTTAAAAAATATTTTAAAAATAATAATAAAAAAATCAAATTGAAAAAAAAACTGGAAGAGGTAATTTGCTTCTAGATTGTTTGTAGTTGAGATCATTTTTTGTTCCAGATTCATAATTTGGCCCTGTCTACAGTAGCATATCCTTATCTGAATTTGGAATTCAGAACATTGTTTAATATTTATATTTCTGTGTGTCTTGTGTTGTCTTCTCTAAATGGAGGAATGGACTCATAGGCAAAGGAATCCACAGAACACAGAGCCTGCTTCTAGAACTCAGTTGAACCTACCACTCCATGGAGAAGTCCAGATTTCACCTACCATCTCACATCACAGAGATGGCTCAGCCATATTCGTAACAGTTAGGAAAAAGGAAGCCATATAAAATTTATAGTCAAAATCATTCTTATAAATATTCAAATAGTTCTTTTATTATTTTTCCATAAGAAAGATCCACGTTTAAAAGTAAACATTTAGTTAATTACCCTGTCACTGGATACTCATTTGGTTTTTGAGACATTATGAATCTCCCATACTTATGCTCAGAGTACCTGTCCTTGAAGAATAGATTTCTAAACAAAATGCGTTTTTCCTTGTTAAATTCAGATCATAAAAAGACATGTAGCAAACCTTTACTTGTTGTTATTTCAATTATTTCCATAGGTCTTTGTGGTGGTTTGAATACGCTTGGCCCAGGGAATGGTAGTATTAACTGGTGTGGCCTTGTTGAAGCAAGTGTGTCACTGTGGGGGTGGGCTTTGAGATGCTCCTCCTAGTTGCCTGGAAGCCAGTCTTCTGTTTATCTTTAGATGATGATAATGAACTGAACCTCTGAACCTGTAAGCTAGATCCAATTAAATGCTGGCCTTTATAAGAATTGCCTTCCTTCACAGCAATGGATACCCTAAATATGACAGCCTTGAACTAGATGAGAATATGGCATAAATTTAATAATCCATGTAAATCACTTTCATTTTAAATACATGTGCTTAAATACATTAAGTAGTAATTAGATTCAGGCCAGCAAGATTGACAGTTTCCTCACAAAGCCTAAAATAATTATAGGTAAAATTTGTTAGGAAATTTTGAATATACATCTTAATTGGTTACAATGTTTCTTCTAGTCCTCATTTACTATGTGGCTTAAAATTCTACCGTACCTTGCTGATGTTCACAAAACTATTGTTAATATGATTTATTGATACACAAAAATGACAAACCCACTTTGTCAATCCTTGTGACTCAGTCATAAATCTTTTTTTGTAAAAACACACATTTCCAAAAATGCTGATTACATTTTCCACTGTATTTAATTCTTTGGAGTTTTAGACATTCCATGTTCTTGAGATTATATACATGCTTCCAAACTAACCAGGTGCTCATTAGACTATGGAAGTAAGGTCTCATTTAAAAATGTGTGTGTGTGTGTGTGCGTGTGTGTGTATGTGTGCATGTACATGTTGTGCTGCTGACTCTTGCAATATTTTCAAAGATTAAAAACACTGAGAGTTTTAAAGTATTTATTTGCTTATTTATTTAATCAAAGCAAAGCTCTATGGGGAGGTAGTACTGGATAAAGGATCATGAGAAAATTCCACCTGTTGTGTTGGGGAACTATGTCAGCCATGGCATCTGAATGACACTCCCTCTCAGTTTTGTCTTTGCTGTTTTTGCATATCTTCAAGCATTTTACAAGATCTATTATGGACCCCTTGAATCTATTTGCTAAAACTTAAAAATGTAACAGTATTCTCTGTAGTAACAGTAAACAGTTGAATCATACAAAAATATTAACACACGAGAAACGGACTAAAGAATCATTTCAGAGACGTTATGTATGCACATACAAAACTGCAGAGTTTAATAACATGGTACTATCTGAGGTCATTTTTAAAAGATTTATTTAATTACTGAAAGTTTACGCGGACATGTAAGAACCTGCATATCTGTATGCAGACCATGTGCATATATAATGTCTAGAAAGGTCGTGCAGAAAACCAAGTCACAGTACATTACGGTGCCAGGAATTAAACCAGGGTCTTCTACGAGAGAGCACCGAGTAGTCTTAGCCACTGAGCCATCTTTCCAGTTCTTTTCATGTAGAACAGTTTTTAGCTTTCCAGCACTATTTACCTTGTTACTAGAGATAAACCATAGGTTAGAATGAGAACGGTTGCCCATATTTACTTCTTCCATAGAATGCATAACAGTTAAGTAGTAGAGAGTATAAGACAAGCAGGTAAAGTGAGTGTGACCCAAGCAATCATGGTCCAGTAGGGCTGTAGGAAGCCTTTGGCTCTCGTTCTAGGTGAGGTAGGACAACTGGGGGATTGGGGACCATGAGTTTGATTCTTACCACAGCCTCATGTGCATGTCAGCAGAGTCTCTATCAGTAAGCAATTACCTCCGTGCTCTGTCTCACTTAGACAAGGCTACCAAAACAAAAACATCATAGGCAGAGTGTTACCAATGCCAGATATTTATTGCTTATGGTGGATAAGGCTGTGAGACTCAGGCCAAAGAGTGAGCCAGATCAGCTTCTGCTGAGGAACATCCTCCTGGCTGATGGCTGCCTGTTTGAGGTGTTTTTGTAAGGAGGAGAAAGGGAAGGAGAACGAGGAAGGAAAAGATCTATTCTACATATATGTGTGCCCCTGTGTATTTGTGTGCATGCATGCTTGTTTGTGTGTATGTATGTACGTATGTATGTAATGTTAGTTTTAATTTGTTACTTTTTGGGGAGCATAAACTTGCTGTTTACAGTTCATCCTCCTGTGGACTTTAGAAGCCAACACTGTCTCAAAAATGCTCTGCCATTGGTATGAAAACACTCAATATTATGAATTTATTTAAATGAAGAGTTTTATCAGTAATTATCCTAGTATGTCCTTATGGTTCTAGTATATCAAATGAAAAGACTCACTCTTGAAATTTCCTGATAGAGTTGTTGACTTTAAACGTCAAGAAAAGCAAACATTAAACTTTGGTTCAGTGCTTTCGACTTCCCTGGCAGTCTGTGCATGTTCACTGAGATAAAAATTGCAGTTTCTGGCTGGGCACAAGCTCCCTTTATGAGAAACTGGAGCACATGTGAATTCTCACTGAATCTGTCACCCTAAGTTGTGCTCCAATAGAAGTGAGTTATGGGTCTTCCTGCTGGGAATTAGAAAACAGGAAAGTAGATATTAGAAGCAGAAAAAGGGTTTGGAAAGAACAAAGGATTTTAAAGTGGGGAAGGATGGAAGGTGAGGAAAGAATCACAATGCACAGAGGTCAGGGCTGTCACCTCCCCCTGAAGGCTGTCTCTCATCTCTGCTGTTTATGTTACCTTAGCTCTCGATTCTGGCTTATGATTTTTAATACTTGAGTTGTCACAGGATTTTACTTACTCTTGGTGATAATGTAATGCATGTTTATGATATTCAAGGTTCAGTTGGCATTTTAATATACTTGTCACTTCAAATACTGATCATGGTCATTGTGTTGGGGGCATTAAAAATTCTCTCTTCTAGATGTTTTGAAATATATGATTATTGCTGTAGTCACCCTTCTAGGCTATAGAACATTAGAATTTAATCCTCCAAATCAGCTATATTTTTCTTGCTGTGTTACTCAATTCTGTGTGTTTCCACCTTTCCTTCCCACCCTTCTACACTCTACCTCAGTAAAATCAATTTACTTTAGTTTCAACATTTGAGACAATACTTTGGTGTTGATTTGTATGTCTGGTTTATTTCACTTAACACACCACTATCCCATTCAGTCTATTTTATCTCACATGACAGGGTTCCATTCTTTTTATGGCTTACTGATATTTTGCTATGTACAGATGTCATATTTTATTCTACTAATGTTTGAATGTAGAATGTTCTCTGGATGGTCCTACATTGAGTGTTTGATCTTTAATAGATGCTGTCAGTGGTTGTAAGGGCAGAGATACAGCTCTTGCAACCCATTGCAGCAGCCTGGGCAACTCTCCTGACCTTTGGGAACTTCTTTTTCAGTAAAACTGGGTCCTTGACTTCCCCACAAAAAAGAATTTCAGGACAGCTAGTATGAAGTTGGAATTTATCAAAAGACCTAAGCATTGGCTTAGAAGTGAGAGGCTCAATGAGAGACTAGAACTCAACTAGAGCCTGTATGGGCTTCTCAGTAGAGAGTCACACTTCTCTTTAGGCTTGTCATATATATGATCTGGGTGAGTTTAAATGCATGTTGTAATCTAGAAAGGATTGCTAAGGTTTCTGAGGTACACTTGGGTTACAACTGATACAGGAACACCAGGTTATAGGATTGTAGGTCCTTGGTGTGTTCTCACCGGAAATACATAGTAGCAGTCATGTTTGTAGGATTCCCTGCATATATGTGGTGGAAGATTAAAGTTCTAGACAAATGCAGGACTTCAGCCAGGGTGGTTGATATTTTAACATTCTTATTTGAAAGTACTTCTATATAAATATTTGGACTGGTAAGATGACTTGGTAAAGGCATTTATTATCCTGATGGTTCAAGTTCAATCACTGGAACTCACATGGCAGAAACAAGAACCAACTCCTCAAAATTATCCCCTGACTTCTATATACATGTCAACACACACACACACACACACACACACACACACACACACACACCCCACCCCCCACCTCCCCACCCCCCACATGCAAAAAAATAGTGTCTCTAGGTTTAGTAACTCTCCCAACAGATGTTAATTGTGCTGGAATTTTTGATTTTCAGCTGGCATAGGCTTCACCAAAGACATTTTCTCTCTTTACATCCTCAGGGTTCCCTGTCTTTTTATCCCTCTTTGGTGCTGTCTTGAGGAAGTTGAGGAAACTTTAGGAAGTGGCTCTTAACTAAAGGAAATTAGGTCACGGGAAGCATGGTTTCGGTATGTATCCTGTTCCTTGCCCCTTCCAATTGGTTTTCTTTTCCCTGCCTTCCATGTAGTGAACAGCTCTCTTTTGTCATACACTCATGTTGCCTTGATGTTCTGACTCACTAGAGGCCTGTAGTCAACAGAACCAAAAATTCTATCTTTTCTCTCATATTTAGTCATAGTGAAAAGGAGACTACTAATGTTTTCTGCCTTGTTTACATGGTCATCTCACAATCCAGCAAACAGAATGATGGAGAGATGGATGGGAGGTACACGGGGGTTAAGCCACTTTTGTTGGTATTTTAACACACTCTTTTGAAAATATTTCTATGTAAAATATTGAAGCTGGCAAGATAGTGCAAAGTAAAGGCAGAGAGATGTTCATAGCTGCAGTAGAAAGAGTTGGGAGTGTTGCAGGATCCTCACCAGAGAGTCCCACCTTTGCACTCTCCTGCTTACCTCCCTCCCTGCTGCAAATGATCATGGGGGAACTAGTATATAGGCAGTGGAAGATTAACTGAAGGGATAACTCATGAATCAGCATTCATAATAAGGTGGGATGTTGTGGTAGTATAGCTGTTTTAGGGTATCACCAATGCTCTATCTGAGGTGAATAAATATTTGTTTACATCTTCCCAGGAGAGTGAACCCCAATATACAGATGACTAAACTGAGCACTGACTGTAACCATTGATAATACATCTGCAAGAAAAATAACTGTGCAGGTATCTTGCTGTCTTATTGATTTCTTTTCTTTTAGATGCACACTCAGTCTTAGAACTCAATGGTGATGCTCTGCTTCTATTTTTAGCTTATTAAGCACATGCCATGCTGTTTTGCCGAATTGCTGTACTAATTTACATTTTTGTACCAATAGACAAGTGTTCTCCCTCCTCTGAACTCTTGCCAGCCTTTGTTCCTTTCTCTCTTTTGGGTGATACCAATTTTAAATGGGTTAGCGCTGTCCAATGATAGCACACCGTGGACTTGATTTTTCTTTGATTACTAGTGACAATGAAGACTTGTTCATGTTGCTTGGACATTTTCATACTTTGAGATACAACTTACTTTTGATGCTGGAGATTGACAATATGATTGTGTCCATCACAAGCCCAGCTATTCCCTGTCCATTTAAAGTCACCTCTTAGGCATGTTTTAGTTGGTGTGGAGCCCTTTTGCTTCCCTCCTGGCTTTACACAGGAAGGCTGCATTGAATGCTGCATGCTGACTCTTCTGCTAATTGCTTGTTGCATTTTGCATTTAT
>NW_022196896.1:30892928-30917106 GCF_008632895.1 Mastomys coucha
ATATCAGTGTCCAAAAGTATTCCCCATATGCTTCATTCTGTCTGAGAGAGTTTACCGTCTCCCATTTTACCCTTCAGTCCACTTGGAGTTGATTTCATTTTTGCTAAGAAGTGAACATAAAAAGCTTGCAATATAATCTAAGATACAACTTGTCCATGGAAAATGTACAGTTGAGCTGCTTTTATTACAATTACAGTTTTGGAGATTCCTGAGGTTGTGACGGCATCTGCTTGGCCCTAGGAAAAGCCTTGGGGCAGATGGCATCACAGTGTGAGAGAGTGTAAAGAAAGGATCACATGGTGTGTGTGAGTGGGAGGTTAGGGCATCCAGTAAGCTGCCAGGCTCCTATTCCTCCAAGACCTTGAGTGCAAGAATGAGCTGCTAGAAAGTTTTCCTCCTTCTTAAACACCACATCTCCATGAAGCCTCTTAAAGCTTTTATACCAACTCAGGAGAATCACACTCAGATAGTGGCTTCCAAAGATATTATTCCAAGTCCAAGGATAATATGTAAACACAGACCAAGAGTGTGAAAGGAGAACAATCATTTGGGGAAAATGAGAAAATAACTCCTGGGGAGGAGAGAATATCCAAGGGAGAAACACTGCCATGTCTTCCTGCTCAATGGACTTTTTCAGTTCTTATGGTAGGAATGAAAGGAAATGGAGGTTATATTTGAACTTGTCATTTTGTAGTGGTTCATTGGCTGATCCACTAAGAACTCCACACTTCCTAAGCATGCTTTTCTACCCAACCAAAGAATTATTCATCTATGTGGGGAGGGGTCACCTGAGTTGCTTAACTAACTAATGGCTTAACACACCACAGGCTCTGTATGTCTGCCTAAGTGGAGCCTAGCTGTTGTTTCAACTTCTTTTGAAGGTTGGAACTACCCCCAGATATAATCTACATTTTCTGCTTCCCTGGCAACCAAGCTTGTGAGCTTTCTTCCACAAGCTCCAGCTGACATGTACTGTGTCACTCTTCCATACCTTCTCTACTCTGGTGGACTGAACTGTCTGAGCCCCAGAGCTAGAATAAATCTTCCAGCCTTCAAGGAGACTCTCTCAGCTATCTCATGACAGTAATGAGAAAGAAAGCCAATGCTCAGACACCGTGGGTTCTACTGTATTCTGTCATGTCCTCCCTCTCCACCAACCCCATTGTTATCCCAGTAGCTGACTGCTCCTGTGCCTATTGCAGTCTCACCCTTAATTAGCCTAAATACTCTCACCTCTGATTGGAAACTTTGACACCTTCCAGGGACTCCAAAGTAATTCCAGATTCTTTTGTTCTTTATCATCAGGCTTCATCTGTACTTTTTATCTCATTCTTTCCCTCTTTCCTCTCCATGATTCTAAAACTTCCTTCCAGTATGTTCCAAACCACTAGATATATAATTTTTCTTGAACCAAGACTACTGCTTTCTCTCTTTGCTGCCTAAGGAACATTTCCACATCCAAACATTTCACAGCCAAGGATGACATCAGCTGGTGAAATCCAAACTGCCCTGGAGCTGTGGACAGAGCCCACTTCTGTATGGGCATTATAGTGCCGTGATTTACTCCACAATGGTTTTAATGGCTGAGGGAAAGTTCTTCAAGAGTAAAGACCATCCTGTCGGACTCACTGTCTTGTGCCTCTCAGTTTATAGTTGGACTCAGGTAGGGTAGCACTGAGTGGATGACAGCCTGTGTCCATTCCTAGGACATCCTTATTTGAGTAGCTGATGGCACATTTGTTAGCTACTAGCCAGGCTGCCTCTTTAGGACTGGGCTGCTTTGCAGTTTTCAAATTTATGGTTACTTCTATTTCTCATTTCTTCAGTATCTAAAAATAGTCCTTCCAGTGATCCAGAAGTAAGTTATCTAGTCTCATTCTTAGACTGTGACAGTGTAGATATTACTGAGAATAATGAATGAGCCTTTCTTTAGGATTCAGGTCCCACAAGGCTAGCTATCCTTTTAGCCAGTGAGGTGGAGTGGAGGGGAATGAATATAACATGGAAATCAGAATTCTCAAAGATTTCAAAAGAGTGGAGATGAAGGGACATAACAGTCACACACTACAAATGTAACATTACATTTTGAGCATAATTATATTAAAAAATCTGTTCTTCAGTAAATGCTTATAATATACCAACCAGATGGTATTTTTGCTTTTTTATGAGATTTAGCCATCATATATATGCTGGATTTATGAGGAGCTATTTGAATTTTAATCAATGAGATATTAAACAGAAACTGACATAGATCCAGTGCCTGTATCCTGTGCACTTGAGTATGGAGGTTGTCCCCTGCACTCACCCAGCCTCTTCTATCTCATCAGCGTCTTTATGGTTGCTCTTTGCTTACCATGATTTAATATCTTTCATTTCCTCTCCATGGATAGAAAATGACAAGCCCGCCAAAGGCCAACTGCCCTTGATATCTAACAGTTTCTAGCTTATGGAATAGGTTGGAATAATCAAGAGATTATGTCATTTTAAGTGGGACACTTTGAAAGGAATTGCCAAGAACTCTGCAGAGACAATCGAGTTGGGCAGCCAGCATGGCTGAAGTTCACATAAACTAGAAACTTGCTTCCACAACTTGCTCAGACTGCTTTGTCTTCAACCCAAAACCACTTGCCCAGTGGTGACATTACCCACTGTGGGCAGGGTCCTCTCACATCAATCATCAGTCAGGAAAAGGACCCCCACAGACTTGCCTATAAGCCAATCTGATGGAGGCAATTTCTGAGTTGTGGTTCTCTCTTCCCAGATGATGCTAGCTTCTGCCAAGCTGACTAGAAACCAACTATTATAGGGGAAAACAGCAGAAGCCAACGGCTCAACATTGGTTAGACCTGCTGTGAGGCTGTGGCAATGTAGTTCTTACAACGACATACACCATGACTCTATTCTTCATGGTAGATCAGTTCACTGTAACCTATGAGACCTGATAGAACATTTATCTTGAGTTTATTCTCTTTCTCTCTCTCTCTCTCTCTCTCTCTTTCCCTCTCTCTCTCTCCCT
This sequence comes from Mastomys coucha, assembly GCF_008632895.1. Taxonomy (NCBI): domain Eukaryota; kingdom Metazoa; phylum Chordata; class Mammalia; order Rodentia; family Muridae; genus Mastomys; species Mastomys coucha. The sequence continues at coordinate 30,895,945 of NW_022196896.1, forward strand.
CCCCCCCCTCTCTCTCTGTAGTGGAGTCAACATGATAAAACATTTCCAAATCAATGTCTTTTGAAACATCTTCTCATTGTGAATACTGTGAAAAATATCAGGCACCTATTCTTGTTATGTACCAATGTGTATAGTAGCCTATTGGCAAGTATCACAATTTTGCCATGTTGATGTATGCTTATATTAGAATGAACATCTTTTGTGTTTTCTAGCAGCACCTTCATGCATGTGGTAGTGTAGAGTTATGTCAGCCACAGGCACTATCACTTCCTGATATACAGAAGAAGACCATTAGAGGGAAGGTATTTGCATTGATTTGGGGGTTATGTCAATGTGTTTCCAAAGCTTCATGTTCTGGAAGCTTGTTCCCTGGTGTAATGGTATGAAAGCTGTTAGAATCTTTAAGAGGAGTAAATCTTTCTTACAGTTCACCTTTGGGAGAACAGGAGTCTGGAAGCTCACTGGATGTACCCGTTCCTCTCTTGCCATGTGGTCTTTTCTTCACATACTCTCTTAAACTGTGATATCATCTGCCCCAAGGCTTTTCCTAGAGTCAAGCAGATTCCAACACAGCCTTAGCTATCTCCCAAATTGTGAGCTAAACAAACATCTTTTCTTTACATTTTATCTATCATCAGGTATGCTGTTAGAGCAACAGAAAATGGCTGAGGCACTTCTAAGTTAAAACCTAGTGGGACCATGAGAGTAGCTCAGATTTAGCTCCTGGTCACTTTGTGTAATATGTTAAATAACAGTGTTGTTGTAGTCTTTATGGGGGAGGTACCCATAAGATCTTTTCACCCCAAGGCAAGTGACAAGGCAGTGACAACACCCAAAGAAAGCATTCTCCCAAGGCCTAACTGGATGGAGAACAAGTAAGTTATGGGAGTTACTGGAGTTAAGTTATATGGGAGTTACTGGAATTTAGGTGAGAGATTACTGATAGAAGAATGGATGTCCCAGAAGCACTTGTATCGCCATCAAGCCCAGCCCAGTCTGGTGACAAGTCACCAATGTTCCCTACATAGTCTCTAGGCAGCTGCAGCTGTGGGAGATTCTCTCTCAGGCAAATGACCTTAAGATAAGCACTGGCTCTCTGCAGTTACAGGGTCTTCCAGAGTCTCTTGTTTACTTCCTGAATCTTACAAGACCTTCTCTGAGGCTGGAATGTTCAATTTTGAGGAGATTGTTACCCAACAAATTACCAAAATCTTATGCTCATCCATTTTTGCCAACTTGACCCAAACTAGAGCAAGGTGGGAAGAGAGAACCTCAACTGAGGAACTGCCTCCTTCAGACTGACTTATGAACAAATCCATGGGGAATTTTCTTGCCTAATTATTGCCATGAGAGTCTCAACCCAGTGTGGCCAGGGCTACCCCTGGGCCAGTGATCTTGAATTGTATAACAAAGCAAGCTGAAGGAACCACAGGGAGCAAGCCTGGAAGCAGTATTCTTCCATAGCCTCAGCTTCAGCTCCTACCTCCAAGTCCTTGACTTGGCTTCTCTCAAAGACTGACTATGACCTGTTCATTAACATATGCCATTTCCTCCCAAGCTGTTTCTGGTTATGGTGTTTCTTATGGTTATGGTTAGCAACAGAAAAAAACAACTAAGATAGATATCCAATACTATTCTCTGGAATTTGTAAATGAAAATTTAGATTTCCTCCCAAAGGGGACCAAGTTACAGATATTAACTGGGGAAGACATTCTATTTATTGTGGTGGGCTCCCAGTCCCATCACATGTGTCTCTCTATAAGAACAGAACGAAGTGAGCCACAGAGAGGAGGAGTTGGCAATGTGGCCACAGTGGCAGAGACTGATGAGTTTGGCATTTGTACTCACCAAAAGCTGGATAAACAAGGTTCTGTGGAGGGAAGCATACCCATATGATTACTGGGTTTTCGGCCCAGTCAAAGTAGATTCTAGTTTTCAGTGTTTCAGTATTATTTTGAACCATTCATTTGCAATAGCTTGCTCTAGCTCACCATGGAACAACTATGTCGCTATCATGAAGAGAGCCTGAGAAGGTTGCTGATACTTCTTGGTATGTTCAGCAGATAAAGGATTTCCTCCAATGTGTCACAAGTATATGGAACCACCAGGCACTTCAGTATGGGGGCTACAGTGCCCTTGATTCTGTAAGCCCCTGGGTCGGTATGAGTCTATAGATATTCTCAGACTAGAACTCTATTAAATGCCTAAGACTGGACTACAAGTCTAGAAGTCTGGTTTGCATCCCAGGGGAGACAGGTGCATGAGGGCAGCTGGCGAGTGCGGCAGCTGTGGAGGTTTGTCGTACAGGGACATATGCAGGGCCATGCAGAGGAAGGCATGGTATTGGACATGATAATTATAATGTAATTAACTGTGGTATTTACTGTGGGTTCAAGATAGAGTCTCTTTTATTTCTAGTTTGTTAGGATTAACATTTATTTTTTACTATAATAGGGTTGAGTTTATTGTAATAGCTTCTCTGAATCTTTTGACAATATCACTTATGTTTACTCTCTTAAACTATTAACAATTGAATAATTTGAATGGTTTTCTAATGGTAGATCAACTTTGAATTCCTACAGTAATCTTCAATTTTAAGATGAGTTTCAAGATTTGTAAATTCACGCAAGAAAAGCAGTTGATTGAAGATAATTGTATAACCCTGTTGTTGGTGGGATTTTTGTTATTTAATTGAAAAACCTCTTGTTAAATCATATTTACTGCACAAATACGTCTTCACCTACAGTGAAGATTGTTGAAAGACAATAGCAACTGGAGAAACCACTATAGTGGGGTTTCTTTCGCATTTTGATATTCTTGACATTGCTGTCTGCAAGCTGCTTGGACTCACTTGGCTACATATTTTTGAGTCTATGTACATGAGTCTACTGGCTTATAATTTACTTTTCATTTGCTGTTTATTAAAAAGCAAAAGTTCCTGGATGTGTCCTGTTTCGCTCCTCTCTGCAAATTTAAAATGAATGCAACCCATAAACGAACTGCACTTGGCATTTCCTTTGTGTGGCAATTGGTAACTAACAATCCTGCCTTGAAATATTATACACTGCTGAGTCCATACTACATTTCCTCTTTGACCAGTCTTATTTGGTGATCTTTTTGGGATTTATTTTTTCTGTTTAAAGTATAATAGCTATGATGCCATCCATATCATTTTCTTCTTTGTTTTAATCTCTAATGTAGGCTGCCACATTCTTTTGTATTGCTATGGTGTATATGCTGTGTGTGTGTGTGTGTGTGTGTGTGTGTGTGTGTGTGTGTGTGTGTGTGTGTGTGACTCTTTCTTTGGATCACTTTTCTGTTTTATTTGCTTTATAAATTACCGGTGTCTGGCTGTGCTGAGCCCCCTTGTGGCTTCCCTCTTTACTTTCTACTCTCATTTATTCCATTTTGCCACCTTCAATTTTCTTTAAACCTTTCTTCTTTTTCTTTTTTCCTTACACTTTAACCTTGACAACTGCTGATTCACTCTCAGTCTTTTTTCTTTTCTAAAACATGAAAAGTCTGAGGCTTATCTCCTCTTCATCACTGACCAACCTAAACCTGACAAAAGTGACCATATACAGTATTTTCTTTAAATTCTAATTATGTTTGTTACAGATTCTTCAATGAATTTTTAAAATTATAATTAGAAGTTTCCAAGGATATATCTATTTTTTTGGAATGTTCCCTTTCTCATTGCTCATTGTTATGTTTAGAGCACTGATTGCATTCAACATTTGTAAATGTATCAAGGACATGAAGTCTCACTAACATGACTGCTTAAACAAGGACAGCAACAACAGTAAACACTCTAAAGTGGATTCAGGTGAAGCCCAGGAGTCCTCAGCCATGCAGGCAACTCAGGGGTGCTGAGAGCAGGAGAAACAGCCTTCTCTAGGGATCAAAACATCAATTAGTTATCTACACCTGTGGATGCAGACATCCACGTTAGCATCCCTGTAAAACATACATATAATTCATATTACACAGACTAAGTAGACTGTGTGTGTGTATAAGTATCTATGCACACAATATATATGCAATAACAATTAGTGAAAGAAGAGGCTATGAATGTGAAAGAGAACAAGAAGTGGTATGTGGGAGGATTTGAAGGAAAATGGAAAAGGGAAAACTATGTAATTATAATCTCAAAAAATAAAAAAATTAAACAAATAAAATAAAAATAAAAGACCAAAGTTAATGGGCAAAAAAGACACACAGGTGTATGCACATGTATATTCTTTAACTAAGCAAAGTGTACTTGGTCAGTGAAGCCCCTCCACAATCTCTGGGCTGTTTGGTAGGGCAGAGTCCTTTCCATAGCATAGGGCCTGCCTCTGTCAATATCTTAATTTATTGGAGAAATGCATCTACTTATTCTCCTGAAAGTAATAGCATCAGAATCTCTGAAATGCTTGCTAAATATTCAAATAGATTCAAGTGGTTCTCAGAGCTTTGGATTCAAGAAGGCAAAGGTTATAGGACCAGAATGAGCATTTTAGAGATGATTTTTAAGGTCTGAAAAACAATGTCATAAAAACCAGTTAACTATGTTAAATACTGATTTTTTCCTGATTAATAATAAAAGCTTCTTTCTTATTGAATCAGTTGTACTTCCTTCCTCAAATCATATTTTATTAGATATAGTAAAGATTTTTACAATTAAAAAAACTACAGTAGATTACATAAATTATAAGCCTAACTTCCTGTGCCATGCAAGCAACAGAATCAGGACTTTAGCCTGGTTCTGAATTCCACCCTCACTCCGTGTGTGTGTGTGTGTGTGTGTGTGTGTGTGTGTGTGTGGTATGTATGAATGCATGGTGTGCATGTGTGATGTATATTGTGTGTGTGTATGTGGTGTATGTGGTGTGTGTTTGTGGGGGGGGTGTAACTTGTGTGTGTGTATGTATATGGTGTGTGTGTATACCCATGCACAAAGGTGCACTAATGCATAAGAGCACATGTAGAAATTAAAGGGCATGCTTTGGGATTCAGTCAGTTCTTATGTTCTATGTTGTTCTTTGTTGCCTTTGCCACTTCACTGTTTACCCCATGAGAGCTGTCCTGCAAACTCCTGGACAATTCTTCTGTCTACATTATTTTCCTCACCTTGACACAAGAACACTGAGATTACAGATGTGCAGTGCTGTGTCCCACTTTTCAGGTGGTTCTGGGGATCCATACTCAGATCATTGGGCTTGCATAGCCTGTACTTTTCCATTTGAGCCATCGCTGTGAGAAGGAGTCCTATTTTGTGTTGACATTTGTTTATTTGGACTCTTGTGATTTTACCCTGCATTATGAGATTAGTATTATTGTATTTTCTAACTGTCTTGTTCTTTTTCTCCTTATATGAAATGTGTATTTTTTGAGGTTAGAGGTTAAAACAACTAATATTTATAAGTACTCTTTAATTCACCAAGAATTTCTTAATATTTTATTCTTTGGTCCTAACAAGAACCCTATGACCACTTATAACTGCACAGTGGTTTGGAAAGATGTAAGAATCTGGCTTAGAGCTGATGTGATGTCTCAGTAGTTAAGAATACTTGTTCTTGCAAAGGACTGGGTTTAGCTCTCAATACCCACCTTATGACCATCTTTATCTCTAGTTCCAGGAGGTGCAGTGCCCTCTTTTGGCTTCTGTGAGTGCCGAGCATGCACACAAGGAATAGAGAGATACAGATAAAACACTCATAAACATAAGATTAAAAAAATAATTTCAAAGAGAATTCTTAGAGCAAGCACATATTATTAAGATGGTTCCACCCTCAGTTTCTCACCTATGTGGTGAGTACAAGAGCCTCCAACTCTAACCTGACAAACATATTCCAATGAACAAGCATTAAAAAGGGACTAAATGCAAGTGGAAGATGAATCTAAGTTTATCATACTTGCTGAGCAAGAGAGGCTTACAACTAAGAACACAGGATTGTCATTTGTATATAAAAATATCTGAAGGGAGCCACCATAGGAAGAAAGAAGCTTTATTCTACATCGTAGTTTCAGGGGTACAAGTTGAATATCTTCATATTTGATGGCCTCTTCCTGTAATAGACGAGTGTGATGTATGCAGAGTATCATATGACAAGAGAAAAGGAGTCTAAGACTGTGTGCCTCTGACCATAAAGCCAGCAAGCTTCACTCATGGGTGCTTGGCTCCAGTGCCTTCAATTCCAATCAGTTGCCAAAGGCCACCTTCTAACAGCATAGGCGGACTGTATTTCATTTTTTTAATACCATGGTGGGACTAAACAGTGTATGAGTTAGAAAAACACAGCAGGTTTAAACCACAGCACAGTGTCTCAGCAAGGTGTTAGCTAATCTCACATACATCATGAGTGTTGAAAGAGGCAGCGCTTTAATCGGCTTTGTCTGCTGTGAGTGGAGGGACTGTGAGCAGCTCCATCAAAGAGAGGATTCTGTGACTCCCAGGCTGCTGGGGCTGTGTTATGCTGAGTATCCTGTCCTGTTCAAGTACATATCTCATTTCATCATGGAAAAGGCCTTCACCACGAAATGTTCAAGGTCTTTGACTTTAAGAACAAAGCCTTTTGGCACCAACTCATCGCTACTGATGGGACTGAATAGAACAAAGCTTCTTAGTGTACTAGCCCTGACAGCCAGGACAGCTCGTACAGATTTGTTCATTTGTTCATGATGTGCATGTATCCACAGTTACACAACTGCAATAGCTTATCAGCATATTAGGCAACCCCTGTGTATGTTAATACAGAATGGATATCAAGCAACATCACAGAAAATATTGGTATTTAATCAGATTTTGAATAAGGAAACCAGAGTTAACCTACTGTATGTGTGCATACTCATGTCTATTGTGACCCTTAACTTTAACATAGCAGTTCTAGACCTTCTCAGTGGCGTAACTGACAATTCCTTGCAGCTGTGTCTGACCTCGAAATATTATGGAACTCCCAAATAGCCGTGCTGCAACCATTTATGATATCCCTGCTTCATTGAGACAATTCTGAAATGCAGCGTTTCTAAAGGAACCTCCTCAAGCCAGGCTGACACCATAGCTCAAGGAACCAAAGAAGTTTCAGAATTACTGTGAACTATACACAATTGCCTGTGTTTCTGTCCATAATCTATTATTTTCTTTTTTAATTAATTAATTAATTTTTGGTTTTTCTAGACAGGATTTCTCTATGTAGTCTTAGCGGTCCTGGAACTCACTCTGTAGACCAGGCTGGCCATGAACTCAGAAATCTACCTGCCTCTGCCTCCCAAGTGCTGGGATTAAAGGTGTGTGCCGCCACTGCAAGGCTCATAGTCTGTTCTTAATAACACACTTTCATAGGGTGAATCACAAGAAAAGAGGTGATTTCGGGGCTCACTATTCTAATCAAAGCTTGGGGACGACATTTGGTGATTGTCTTTTAAAATTCTTTAAATTTTAATTTAAAAAATTAATGTGTACATGTATTTGCTTGTATATATGCCTGTGCATTACATACATATTTAGAGCCTGAGGAAGACAAAAGAAGGGATCAGATTACCTGAAACTGAACTGTGAGCTGCATGAGAGTGATGGAATTTGAACCCGTGGCCTCTGGAAGAGCAACCAGGGCTCCTAAAAGCTGAGCCCTCTTTCTGGCCTGTGAATGCTTTCTTGGTGGCAGATAGGTGCTATAAAATGTCACATGGTAGTAAACAGAAGGGAGGACTGAAGGGATACATCAGTCATTAAGAGCTCTTGCTGCTCTTCCAGAGGACCCAGTGCCCATCACTCATATCTGGCAACTCACAACTGCCTGTAGCTCCAGAGCCACAGAATCTGAGACCATGTTTCCCAAGGTCACCTGTACTCACATAGCATGCACAGTCACATGCATACACACATGAGGAAAGCTGGGAGCAGGTGAGGTGGTCTTGGGCAGAAATGACACCAACTGGTGGTATAGTGCCAAATGATCACCCCGAGAACATAAAACCAAGAGCAATATACAGAAAAAATATATTTAAGAATATATATTTACATATATGCATGTAGTAGCAATTAGTAAAAAGAGGGCCCTAAATTTGGAGGAGTATGGCAGAATTTGGAGAGAAAAAAGGGAAGAAAACACATTGTAATTACATATGATATCACAACACAAATTAAAAAAAAGAAAACAAATGGTGTGCCTTAGTAGTCCATTTAGTGTGTGGTCTTTTAGGCTCTCTCTCTTTTTTTTAAACCACTGGGATTCAACCTAATCAGTCATGATCAGTTCCCCAAAGCCTTGTCTGTAAACACTGGAGTTAGACAAAGTTTCTGTCTTCCTTCTCCTTCTTCCTGTTCTTCATTTTCCTCCTCTTCATTCTCCTTTCCTTCTCCTCTTCCTTCCCTTCCCTTCCTCCCTTTCTCCTCCTCTTAGTCCTTGTTCTTCTAGATTAAACTTCAATTCCAGAAGCCCTAGGGGTACTTACACCATGACACATGAAGTGGCTCCCTGTCATTTCATATTCACATGTGCAAATCATTCCAGCAATATCCTGGCTATAACACAAGATTTAGGATACATCTCTTCATTTCTTGCCAAAATTGTCAGTAAATAAATGCAATTCTCTTATAGATTAAAACTTATATCTGGTGCCAGGAATGGTGACATATTACTTTGATTTTGACATTCTGGAGGTTGAGACTGGAAGGTCTCTGTGTGTTCAATGTCTATATAATGATAATAACTTATTTTTAAAACTACATCATCTTTAATTTTTAATGTTTAGATGATATTTCAACATCTATTTATTGTGTGTATTTTTCTCTCATTGTGAATGTGTATCTGACTCTCTCTCTTTCTGTGTGTGTGTGTGTGTGTGTGTGTGTGTGTGTGCATGCATGCATGCGTGCATGCGTGCTTGTCATGATGCCTATGTGGAGGTCAGAGGACAGCTTGTGGGTGTTAGTTTTCCCCTGCCACCATAGTCCAAGGCTGAAAATCAGAACTCCAGACTTGGAGACCAGAGTTCTTAGCTGCTGAGCTATCTCACCACATTTATTATGTCATCTTTAAATGAATCAAAATCAGGGGTTGTGAGAAGTACTTGAATGAGAAGCTTCAACTAAAGTTTATCATAGAGACACTCCTGAGGTCAGACAGTCACAGGGACACTCCTGAGCTCACATAGTGATGGGGACACTCCTCAGGTCACATAGTTATGGGAACACTCCTGAGCACATACAGTCATGGGGACACTCCTGAGCACATACAGTCATGGGAATACTCCTCATGGGACATTCCTGACTCTGTCATTTACTTTACATTTGTTTGGAATGGAATAAAGATGTAGAAAACTTAACCCCATGCCAAATTTCCCCTGTATATACAACTATTAATTTTAAAACTATGTAAAACCAATCACACAAATGAAGTTATACATTGTCATATATATGTATCAATTTTATCTATGAGTGTCCTAAATTAATGATGCTTCATAGACCACTGAAATATTTCCATTAGGGAATTATTTTACAACGTAGAATCAGTACATCAATATTTCTAGTAAAAAATCCTTTAAAATGCTCTTTCTGTTATTTGAGTGTAACTTAAGAACTCTCAACAGATTCTTGTCTCTCCAACTATTGCACTGAAGACAGGAAAGGAGCATTTTGTTCAGTCCCTACCATTTTTCATGAGTGGCACTTAGTAGCACAGCTAAGGAACTCATAAACCAATGACCTATTTTATCCAATTAAGAAATATAAATGTTTTCATAAAGTACAATTTCAGATAAGAAATCTTATCATCTTCATTCACCAAAAAGTTGTGAATGTAATTCAAATGAAACTTTAGAGGTGTTGTGGTTTAAATAGATTTGGCCGCCACAGAGTAATATGTAAGAAGGCTTGGCTACTGTGGAGGCGCATGCTCTGCCTAATGAAGAAGACAGTCTGTTGGCTGCTTTCAGATCAAGATGTAGAGCTCTTTGTTCCTCCAACACCAGGTTAATCTGTACAATGCCATTCTTCCCACTATGATGAAAATGGACTGAGCGTCTGGAATTGTAATTCAACCCCAATTAAATGTTTGCCTTTATAAGAGTTGCCTTCATCATGGTGTCTCGTCACAGCAATAAAACCCTAAGATAAGAGGCTTGAGGTGAGAGAGTGACAGAGCTGACTTGAAACCTACTCAGGTTTGACAATAGAATGTACCTGGCTTTTTGCTTGAGAAGGCCATTGGGACTGGATGAAATCTTGAGGGTGTGTGACAGCTCTAACTGCCTCCAACTCTCCCAAGACTTAAACTAAGTCCAGCTGAGGGTGGGTTTGATCAAGGATGTGTTTGTGCATGTACATGACTGTGTGTGCATCCTCGGATGCTTCTATTCACATTTACCCAGTACAAAAGAAGTTTTCCAGATGGAACCAGCTTTACTTGGTGAAGAGATTGAGCCTGTATCTGCCACACTGGACTGAGAGGAAGCTCCTGTGTGCTTTACAGGAGCAGCTTCAGCAGCACTCTTTCCAGAGGTGGGGGTTGGGGTATGAGTGGGAATAATTCTCTTCTAGTTCATATGGCAGATGAGCAAGGAAGAGAAAGCAGGGGGCTCAGTGTCCTTTCCTGTCGGCCCGTCTGGGAGCAAGAGGCTCAGTGGCCTTCTGTGCTAGCCTGGCTTAGAAAAGCACAGTGAGCTGCTTCACTAAAAGGAAAAACAAGGCAAAACTGGAGGAAAACACATGCTAACTGAACTACTTAGAAGCTAAACGACTTGGACTTTGGGTGAGCTGGTAAAGAAGAAACCAATGGGAATCAAAAAGGAACTGTGAAGAGAGGGAAGTGGTGGCCACAATGGACAATGTTCTTGAAAGCCTAGATTCGACTTTAAATGAGCATTTCACTTCAAGGAATAAAACATGAGAGAGGAACAAATCAGAGAATCTCAGTGAGGAATGACTTGAAGTAAGTTTCATACATATGTACCCTTTCAACCAAACCCCAATATTTCCAACACTACTGACTTTCCAAAGAACCCTTAAGTTTCCACTTCAGGAGGCAGAGAACAGGGAGAAAGGGATGTGTGGCTATTAACACTGAAAGGCTGTTACCCCACCTAGTGACTGACTTTTTCCAACTAGGTCACATCTTCTGAAGGTTTCTGCAACCTCCTCAAAGGGGAGGGGACCACTAGGTCTTCAAACCTGTGCCCAAGGAAGGCTTTTCAATTCTAATAACCTTTATAACACCAAAATTGACTCTGCGAGCCTCCTGTAACTAATGCCAACATCTTTGACATTTTGCAAGAGAAGAAAAAGTGGTCCAGATGAAACTATACTGTCAAGGGTGTTTTAACAAAGAACACTTTGAAGAATTGTGTTGGGATTTTGATGGGGATTGCATTGAATCTATAGATTGCCTTTGGTAGGATGGCCATTTTTACTATGTTAATTCTTCCAGTCCATGAGCATGGGAGATCTCTCTATTTTCTGAGATCTTCTTCCATTTCTTTCTTGAGAGACTTGAAGTTATTGTCATGCAGGTCTTTCACCTATTTGGTTAGAGTTACCCCAAGATATCTTATATTATTTCTGACTATTATGAAGGATATTGTTTCTCCAATTTCTTTCTCAGCCTGTTTATCATTTGTATAAAGGAAGGCTACTGATTTATTTAAGTTAGTTTTATATCCTGCCACTTTGCTGAAGTTGTTTATCAACTGGCGAAGTTCTCTGGTAGAATTTTTGGGGTTGCTTAGGTATACTATCATATCATCTGCAAATAGTGATACCATTATTTCTTCTTTGCCAATTTTTATCCCCTTGACCCCTTTTTGTTGTCATATTGTTCTAGCTAGCACTTTGAGTACTATATTGAATAGATATGGGGTGGGGGATGGGCATCCTTGCCTTCTCATTTCAAAAGCGATTTTAGTGTGATTGCTTCAAGTATGTCTCTATTTAATTTGATATTGGCTGTTGGTTTGCAGTAAGTTGTTTTTATTATGTTCAGGTATGGGTCTTGAATTCCTGATCTCTCCAATACTTTTAACACTAAGGGGTGTTGTATTTTGTCAAATGTTTTTTCTGCATCTAAGGAGATGATCATGTGAAGTTTTTTTTTTTTGAGTTTGTTTATATAGTGGATTATGTTAATGGATTTTTGTATATTAAGCCAATCTTGCATCACTGGGATGAAGCCTACTTGATCGTGGTGAGTGATGGTTTTGATGTGTCCTTGGATTCGGTTTGCAAGAATTTTATTGAGTATTTTTGCACAGATATTCATAAGAGAGATTGGTTTGAAGTTCTAATTTTTGGTTGGGTCCTTTTGTGGCTTATTGGAGTAAGTGTGGCTGCATAGAACAAGTTAGGTAGTGTTCCTTCTCTTTCAATTTTATGGAATAGTTTGAGGAAAATTGGTATCAGGTCTTCCTTGAAGTTCTGGTAGAATTCTGCACTAAATCCATCTGGCCTTGGGCTTTTTTTTTTGGTTGGGAGGTATTTAATAACTTCTTCTATTTCCTTGTGTGATATGAGCCTGTTTAGATAGTTTACCTGCTCTTGATTTAACTTTGGTGTATGGTCTCTGTCTAGAAAACCATCCATTTTATCTAAATTTTCAGTTTTGTTGAGTATAGGTTTTTATAGTAGGATCTGATTTTTTTTTGAATTTCCTCCATTTCTGTTGTTATGTCTCCCTTTTCATTTTCAGTTTTGTTAATTTGGACACTTCCTCTTGGCTGTTTAGTTAGATTGGCTAGGGGTTTGTCTATCTAGTCGATTCACTGAAAGAACCAGTTTCTGGTTTTGTTGAATCTTTGTATTGTTTTTTTGTTGTTTCTATTTGGTTGATTTCAGCCCTAAGTTTGACTATTTCCTGCCTTCTACTCCTTTTAGGTGAGTTTGCTTTCTTTTTTTCTAGAATTCTCAGGTGTGTTGTTAAGCTGTTAGTGTAAGATCTCTCCAGTTTCTTTACCAGGGCACTTAGTGCTATGAACTTTCCTCTTAGCACTGCTTTCATTGTGTCCCATAAGTTTGGATGTGATGTGTCAACATTTTCATTAAATTCCAGGAAGTCTTTAATTTCTTTCTTTATGTCTTCCCTGACCAAGTTATCATTGAGTAAAGAGTTATTCAGATTCCACATGTATGTGGGCTTTCTGTAGTTTTTGCTGTTCTTGAAGACCATCTTGAAAGGCAAAAAACACAGAATAACGAAAACAATTCTTAACAATAAAGGAACTTCTGGAGGAATCATTATCCCTCACCTCAAGCTTTACTACGGAACAATACTGATAAAAACTGCATTGTATTGATACAGAGACAGACACATTGATCAAAGAAATAGAATTTAAGACCCAGAAATAAAACCCCACACTTATGGACATTTGATCTTTGACAAGATCAAGATCTTTGACAAGAAGCCAGAAATATACAATGGAAAAAAGAAAGCATCTTCAATAAATGGTGCTGGTCTAACTAGTGGTCTGTATGTAGAAAAATGAAAATAGATCCATATTTGTCACTTTGCACAAAGCTCAAGTCCAAGTGGATCAAGGACTTCAACATAATACTAGTGTACTGGCTGGTTTTGTGTGTCAACTTGACACAGGCTGGAGTTATCACAGAGAAGGGAGCTTCAGTTGGGGAAGTGCCTCCATGAGGTCCAGCCGTGGGGCATTTTCTCAATTAGTGATCAAGGGGGTAGGGCTCCTTGTGGGTGGTGCCATCCCTGGGCTGGAGGTCTTGGGTTCTATAAGTGAGCAGGCTGAGCAAGCCAGGAGAAGCAAGTCAGTAAAGAACACCCCTCCATGGCCTCTGCATCAGCTCCTGCTTCCTGACCTGCTTGAGTTCCAGTCCTGACTTCCTTTGGTGATGAACAGCCATGTGGAAGTAAGCTAAATAAACCTTTTCCTCCCCAACTTGCTTCTTGGTCATGATGTTGTGCAGGAATAGAAATCCTGACTAAGACAAATTGGTACCAAAAGTGGGATATTCCTGTGACAATCTGACCATGTTTTGGGGAGGACTGTGGAAGGACTTTGGAACTTTGAGCTAGAAGAGCCACTGGTTTTAAGAACTCTGTGGAATGCTCTGTAGGAGCTTGGAAGATGATGTTTAGAACAGTGCAGAAATGGAGGCCTAGCTTGTGAAATTTCAGAGGGAAGATTAAAGACTCTTGTCAGAGCCATGTTGTTTTGATTGTGAAGATTCTGTGGTTCTGGTTAGCTGGGGCTGAAGTATCAGCTGTGATTAATAAGATACCAGAACTACTAAAGGGAAGACTTTGCATTACTGGGACTATTGATGCTGGTTAGCTGGAGCTAAGAAATTAGCAGTGATTAAGAAGAGACCAGCATCACTGAGGTAACATCTTCTGGGAAGTATTTTCTGAGAGCACAAAGAGACTGTGTTCCAGAGATAACCAAGGTTGTACCTTGTGTTGCAGCAGGGCTTGGTAATGTGTAAGAGTCACCCAGGTGATATTGGTTTTGAAGGCGTAAAGGAGTCATGAAGAGCAGCTGAGGCTCAGCACAATGAGAGGTCATGGGAGGCCATTGGTGAAGGTGCAGCTTCAGTTGCAATTGATGGCCCAGGACTGAAAGGGTCATGCAAAGGAGTTGAGGCTTGACACCATGAAGAGAGCCACTATGTTCATATTGGCCTTATTTGTCATAGCCAGAAGCTGGAAACAACCCAAATATCCTATGACAGGAGAATGGATACAGAGGTGTGGTTCATTTACACAATTGAATACTACTGAGCTATTAAGAACAAGGACATCCTGAGTTTTGCAGGCAAATGTATGGGACTAGAAAATTATCATCCTGAGTGAGATAACTCAGACCCAAAAGGACATGTATGAATTACAGGGATGGAAATGGAGATGAGCCTGAGGAAAAGAAAGTCCAGTGACAGGCCAAAAGTGGGATCCAGCTCAAGGGAGGTCCCAAGGTCTGACACTATTACTGAGGCTATGGAGCTCTCACAAAAAGGAACCTAGCATGAGTGTAATTCAGAAGACCCAACAAGCAGCTGAAAGAGTCAGATGTAGATATTTCACCCAAACAATGGACAGAAGCAGCTGACCCCTGTTGTTGAATTAGGGAAGGCTGAAGGAAGCTGAGGAGAAGGGCGATCCTATAGGAGGAGCAGGGGTCTCAATTAATCTGGACCACCAAACAGGTAGCATACACCAGCTGATATTCATTCAGAGATGATGTACCTAACCTTCAAGAGACTGGAGGCCCCAGGGAGTTTACTGGTCAGGTGGGGTGGGGATGGGGACATCCACATGGAGACAGGGGTATGATGAGGAGGTATGGGATGTGGAATAGTCAGAGGGTGGATGGGGGCAGAGGAATAAAATATGGAATATAAAAAATAAATTAATTAATTAAAAAAGAAAAGAAAAGAAGAGAAGAGAAAAGAAAAGCATACTTTGCTATAGACTGATTTATCTGAGGTAAAAAGTGTGATGAGTAGGATTCTCTACTTTATCAGGCCCAGGTCTTGGACAAAGCTAATTCGACCTGTAAAACCCTACCAAAATCAATGTGCAAGCAATTAATACTTACATACAGTATGTAATTACTGACCATTCCTACAGTCAAGGCAACACTATTAGTGCTGGATGGCTCTGCAGTTTTGTGAGAAAGGATATAGTACAGACTTAATGGTATGACAATACATGGGGAGAAGGCTTGTGTACAAGCATGCCATTGACCCTTACTTAGCAAGAAATAGGTTGATGTGTAACATATAAGACCTTTTCCAGGATGAATTGGTGTAGAGATTAACAAGTTTCTGCTTGTTCCTTGTGTCATCTCTGGCTTTGCTGAGGCCTACCCAGGACTCAGAAAAGAGGTTAGAGCAATACTCAGCTATCAACTTCTCTTGCCTACTTTTGATAGACATTGCCAATCCACACAGAGCCTCCTGACAACAGAGAGTACATATAGCCTTGATAATCTTGAAGACCAATGCTCTGGGAAGGCACCAGGAATCTGGATTCATCACACAGTGTCAGACTCCTGCCTGCCTTGGGTTATACAATTAAAGCAGAAGCTCAGTGTGGCTTAGGATGTGAATCTACCTGGGTGGCAGTTTGTTTGTGTGTCATCGTAGTACAGTCCAGCTGGAAACTTTGGAGAAAGAGCCTGAGTCTATTAGCTCAACCCCTTCTGCTTGGGATGAGCTGTCTAAGAGATCATACCTAAAGACTGTCTTTCACAGGCAGGATGTGTGAAGGTGGAAGGATGGGCAGGCATTACCCTGGACTTGGTTCTAAGCTACTCTGGTTGGATTCTGAGGGTCAGTATTAAGTGGGTGTTACAGCTTTCATTTGCACTGTCCCACATAATCTAATGATCTGAATACTTGATGCCTACCTTGTGGTACTACTTGAAGGCCATGGAGTCTTTGGGAGGTAGGGCATGGCTGTCAGGAATTAAGTTACCAGAAGAGGACCTTTGAAGATTATACTCGAACCCAATTCTAGGCACAGGCTCCCCTTTCTGGTTTGAGGAGCCTCTTCCACACACTGTCACCACCATGGACTCTTCCATACCATCACCACTGTGTTGAGTCCTTCCATTCCTGCCAAGGTGTTTGTCAGGTATTTTATCACACCAGTGACAAAAGTACCTACTACATAAACACACATATCTAAAGACATGGTCTTCTTTTTTCCAGCTATGCCACATTCTATTTAAAATTTAAGTTAAATTTATTTTTAACTGACATGAAGATAAAAAGTATTCATATAAATGGGCAAAGTGCTGTTTCAAAATTGCACTAATAATGTAAGGGCTTAAATGTTGCTAAACTTACCTCGCCAAACCTTTGCCATTTTATACCGAATATTTCAAGAACCCATTTTCTAGGTATACTGTGAAATTTGCAGATTATTACTGTCAGCTATAGTCATGCTCACATATGATAGAGTCCAGAATGTCCTACTCCTGTCTCATGCCGAACACCCATTGCTCAACTGCCTGTGATCACCTCCTCCTGCTACTCGTCCTAGCCTCTATCAGAATTTTACTCCCAACTTCCACATGGCCTACGTATTATACTCTAAACACAAGTGTGATCATGTGGCATTTGTCTACACGGCCTACGTATTATACTCTAACACAAGTGTGACCATGTGGCATTTGTCTACATGGCCTACATATTATACTCTAAACACAAGTGTGACCATGTGGCATTTGTCTTTCTGTGCCTCCTTAGTTCACTTAACAGCATGATCTTTGTTTCTATCTACTTTGTTATAGACAATATAATTTTGACTTTTATGGCTGAATATACTTTCTTCACCATGTCTTTTTACCCATCCATCTGTCTTCAGACACTTAGGATAATTCCTTTTCACTGTTTTGACCAGGGCTTCAATGACATGAGAGTAGTGTTATCTTTTCAACATATTGATTTCTGTCTTCTCTCTCTTTCCTTCTCTCTCTTTCTCACATGCACACCCCCACCCTACATGTGCACATCTGTGTGTGTGTGTGTGTGAGAGAGAGAGAGAGAGAGAGAGAGAGAGAGAGAGAGAGAGAGGGAGGGAGGGAGGGAGGGAGGGAGGGAGGGAGGGAGGGAGAGGAGTGTAGTGGGATACTGGATGTATGATAGTTCTAGTTTTAATTTTTATGGAACCATCACATAGTTTCCTGAAATGACTATATAATTGCCCCTTACTCTTTATCTCAGTTGTTCCTCTATCTTATTCCTTAATTATTCAGAGCTGTGGAAGAGAGTATTGCAGTATGCTAGACTTGTCATAGTTGAAGAAATACTCAAGGCATTGAAGGTTACTGCTCCACTCTACCAGAAAGCAGAGTTTAGTTGAGTTGTTCAGAATCCTAGGCCTACATGAATTTTCCAGGAGATATCTGAGCAGAATACTATTATTTACGATACCTCCCACTGATGACTCCTTTTTGTGGGCAGAGGTGACATCAATACAGTCCTAAGATTCTTCAGCTGAACACTGCATTGTCCTCTCTATAAAAAGTGCCTGTCTGTCTCAAAATAGCTTCTTATTACAGGCTCAAGAGGAAGACTCATAAATTTGATGGAAATAACCACACATTCAGTTTTCAACATTCTAAACTTATTTACCTCATTAATTTAATGAACAGATTCAATTACTCTTAAGAAATAATAGAAATACATTAATTATAATTTTAAAGTTTTATTTTATTTTATTTCTTAGAGAAGGCTACTGAAATACACACTGCTGTACTTTCTAGTCTCCAAAATGAATGTATTAGTTACTTTTTTTGTGGTCATAAAACATCATAGCCAAAAACAACTTACGGAAGCAGCAGCAGCTTAATTTGGCTTATGGTTCCAGAGGGAGAATCCATGGTGGGAAGAATCGTGGCAGAGGTGGCCCGAGCAGGAAGCTTTGAAATTACATTTCTACTCAGGAGCCAGAAGCAGAGAACCAGCTGGAAGTGTGGAGACCATAAACTCTCATAGTCTGAACCTAATAATGTATTTCTTCCAGCTCAGGTCTTCCACGTCTTAAAGGTTCTATAACCTTCCCAAACAGTGCCATCAACTAGGGACTACATGTCTAAATACCTAAGCATGTAGGGATATTTCTCATTCAGACCCTAACAACAAGTACAATCAGAGATGGGAAAGCTAGAGAATCATGCATATATCTTTGCTTTATTCTTACATTTTGGCTTTCTAATTCAACTTTAGAGCTGTGATGGAAAACCCAACTTACTGAAGTATTGTGAAAAACCTTGATAAGCAATGCTTTAGTTAAAAAATTCTTCAGACATTTTGATGTATAAGAGGATATATTATTTTCTTTAGAGTAAATACATTTTTATCTAAGTGCATTTGGAGATCTTGATTAAAAATATTGTATTTCGGCCACTTCCTGGATGCCAGGGTACAGAGAACATCTGTGAGAGCAGAGTGAGACTCAGGAGCGGGAGTGAGGGCCCGCTGGAGCATTTGGAGTTGAACTTTTTGAATCCAGGATCTTGAAGTGCATTGTGATTTGCATCCATTGGACTGTAACGTTCAAGTGGGTAATCTTGGAAACCATGGGAGCAAGACTGAAATAGACCGTCTTTTGGCTAATAGAGACCACTCTAAAGTGTGTGGGTTGCTCGACACCCTCCTGGCTTTGCTCCAGTTGAATTCGATGCTGTCCAGAGCTGGTTGAAAGAACACTGTGTGTAAGAGTGGAACTGTTAAATGTTGAAAAATGAAGTTGAAATCCTGGCCTGCCTCCCTCATGGCCGTCCTTAAGAAGAATATGATAGGAGTGGCCCTCCACCTCTGCACAGATCCCCAGGGAGAAGCTTCTTGGGCAGGTCACTTTCTAGAGACAGGAGAGGGGAAGGTCTGTGTCTCCTGAGAGACCTCACAAGCCCTCTCGATCCTTCTCCAGGTCTCGTAGCTGATCTGGGTCAAATGAAAACAAGATCAGTGTGCAAAAGAAGCGGTGTAAAGGAAGTGACTTGATTTGACAGGAGTGTATACAGCAAATTAAAGTTTTGTTTGAGATTTCATATGCTTGGTGCATTTTTAAGATGTTTTATGTTGCATGTAATTTTAAATGCCTTTACCTCCTTTGATTGAGACCACGGCCATTGGCCCTTGTTTGTTCCTCTGTTTAGCTCCGAGATCGGCTGCCACCGATGGCCCCATCACTCTATACTCGGCTGTTCCTCTTGGCTTAGCTCTACCAAGCTACCACCTTCCTGGGAACTTCGATCATGCTCTCAGCTTTGCTTCTCCAAGCCGCCATCAACTTCCTGGCTTTCTCTGTATCTCTGCCCACCTTTGCTCATTTTTCCTTTTTTTTTTTTTTTTTTTTTTTTTTTTTTTTGGTTTTCAAGATAGGGTTTCTCTGTGTAGCTCTGGCTGTCCTGGAACTCACTCTGTAGACCAGGTGGCCTCGAACTCAGAAATCTGCCTACCTTTGCCTCCCAAGTGCTGGGATGAAAGGCAGGTGCCACCCCTGCTTTATTAATTTAGAACTTGTCAGATAGCACAATTTCTGGGCCCAGAATTTCCTGCCCTAACCTTAGTGGCTAGTCTTCATTAACCAGACCTGCTTGGTTAAGCACTGGCGGAGGAGGCCGCAGGTTGCAAAGCCTTGCTTCAAAAGCCCCTTTCCTTCCCTCAAGTCTCTTTCTCCTCCTGGGACCCAGAAGTCATAGCTTTACCCTCCGCCAGCAATCGGCTCCCATTTTCTTTATTGACGCAATCAAGAACCAATTAGGGAATCCGGTTTAGCTGTTCAAACTTGTTTTGTCTCCTGGAACAGTGACCCTCACATAATAAAGTAATTCTCTATGGCTTCAAATGGATCATTTGAGACATGTAACATGAAGAATTGTTACTTTACAGTGGTCCTTTAAGCGAGATTGAATTTTTTGGAATTTCATAGACATAGTTTTTTTCATAGACTGAAATAAACCTAGGTCCTGCCCAGTTAAAGTGTGATATGATAATGATATAGAAACAACTGGCAGAAATTGAATAAAACTGCAGTTCCTCTAGTAGCGGGGATACTGTGGAGCTGTGGGAGAAGCAATAAGCAGTCTTTAAGAGTCGCTGTGAACACAAGCCAACAGGCAAAGGGTAGAGTCTGCACTCCGAAGGCTTGCGGAGAGGTTCCTTCCTGCTTGAGATGTATAGATGCATAGCTGTTTCTAACATTCTCTAACTGAAGATGAAAGACTAAGTTACTAATGTCTACCAGTTTACAGGTGCACAGTAGATCTAAACTTTGGAGTTGCTGTGCAAGACTTATGCTGTCATTTGTAAAATTCTTGTGAGAATCCTTGGGATTAAAGGTTTGGTTACAAATTGTTTAAAAAATAGTTTGGGAGGGCAGCACAGTGGTAGAGCACTACCTAACATGTTTGATTGTAAACACCATAGAAAAATAGTCATAAAGATGTGATTGGAGACAAATGACAATTTGCATGTGAATTAATGTATTCAATTTTATGTGCTATTAAGAACTTACAAAAGGCTATTCGTTCCCTTGCGTAATCAGAGTTTCCTTCCAAGGGAAGAAGGTCGCAACATCTCAAAAGTTTGCTTCTGAGCATCTATGTCAGATGAGTTTCCAACTGTATTCTTTTTTTTTTCTTTATTTATATGCAAATTTCTCCATTCCCAGTTTCTCCTCCAAAAAACAAAAAAACAAACAAAAACAAACCCCTGTT
>NW_022196896.1:30918023-30980191 GCF_008632895.1 Mastomys coucha
ATAGCCGGGTCCTCTGGTAGTACTATGTCCAATTTCCGGATGAACCGCCAAACTGATTTCCAGAGTGCCAACTGTATTCTTAACCATGCATGTAGCAGACAGGGTGTACTACGAAGTCTCTTTTAAATGCACTATTAAAAACTGAAGGAAAGAGGATGCAAACCCGTCAAAACCTTTGGAATCTGAGCTGACTTGAAACACCAATGACCGTCACTCTCTCTTTCTACAGCTATCAATTTTGATTCACAGAGCCAATGGATTCATTTTCTACCAGTCAAAGACCCATTTCATCGTTTACAGGGGCCCGTGTAAAATACTGGCCAGGCTGGACTATTTCAGATAACAAAGATTTTCCCACTAGAATAATATTGAAGTTTATCATCTCTCATAAGAATGAGGAAAATTGAAGATGATTTAGCAACTGTCATATGGATAAATCCTGTCAGCCTATACTTCCTTGCTTTCTTCTATACATAAACAGATATTTAGTGTCAAGAAGGCAGTGCGTGGTATTGCAGACACAAAGTCAGTGTCTAATATCTCACCCTGCCCCCAGTTCAAAATGTACCTGGGAGAATTTATGTAACTGGGCTAAAGTTTCAGTAGCCTTGAACTGGTTATCACTTTCAATCTTGGCTGTATCACCTTCTCAGAGATGCCAGGTATGGGCCTTTCCCTTTCATCAGCCCTCTGCCTTTATGGTACTTCCATTTCATTCCATGAGTAGAAGTATATCTGGGCAAGGGTGCAAGGTCCCATATACACGCAGTGTGACATTCTTAGCAATTTGTTTTTTTTGCTATGATCCCTTGAAGGGCTATGCTAGATTAAACAGGCACAGTGAAAATGAAAATGCTTTACTAGCTGCCTTGAATTCAGTTCACTTGCTAGTGCTCGTCAAGCTCACCTCCTCTGCCTGGGAATACCTGTTGTCTTAGACACAGGTGCTCTGGGTTGGTCACTCTGGTCCTGATGCATCATCTCCACTAAGTAGACCTGATACTTTAACTTCTCTTAGAGAGGTGCACACCAACAGCCTGTGATACTTATGCTATGCAAATGAAGGAAGGAAGATGAAGATTTAGGGAAGAAAGAGAAGGTAATGAAGGAGGAGTTAAAATGTCAGATGGCGAAAGAAGGAACAGGATGGAGGGCTGGAGGAAAATGGACAAAGGAAGAGAATGGAGGAAGTGGAGGAGAGGAGAAAGGGGTGGAAGAGGAAAGAGAGAGGTAGACAGAGGAAAATAGAGTAGGATTGAGGAGAATGGAGGAGGAGTCAAGAAACTCATTTATGCTATTGAATTTCCTAAGAAAGGAGAGGTTTCTCCCAGTGTCAAAAACCAAAGACAGAAGCTGGAAAGGAGAAAGAAAACATGTCAAGGGGTATTGGGCATAGAAGAAAGTTACACAAAGGTTCTGCTCTGTGTTTGGGGTCTTTCCTAGGAAACCTGTAATAAATAACCTTCTGATGAAAGATAGGATCTCTCACAAGGAACTGAGAAGGGGCCTGTTGTCATCAGGGTCAGTGACTCCCTGCAGGGGGTGGCTTGCCTGGGTCTCATAAGGCCAGAAAGAAACAAGGAGCAGGAAAGGGGAGCCTGAATCATGATGAGAAAAATAGTCATGCAAGTCTGTTTGTAAACATGAACATTCGATGGGCTCTGGTAACCTTTGTTATCACCTCCAGATGATCTGTTCCTCCAGTATTCATCGCTCTCACCTGTACTTGAAATCTGATCCCTGCACTGCTCTGTCTTTTGTTACTAGACAGTGTTTGGGGTCTCCTCTGGACTTCCAGCTTAGCTTCCTCCATATCATTGCTAGTTTTAGGATTTCTTTGCTGAGTGGCATTTCATTGTATGAATCTATGGCTCTCCTGCCTTTTAATCATTCCTTCAGTGGCTGTTAGGAATAGACTGCTGAACAATTAAGAATAAACCTTAATGAAAATACATATGTGCATTTCTTTGGATAGACCTCTAAGTGAAATTCTGGATCATAGGTCGAAATTGTGTTAAACTTTATAGTACTAATATATTCCCCAGCTGTTTGTACTTCTTTATCTTCCTAGCAGAGTATAATAGTCTCACTAGTGCCATGCCTCAGTCAGCATGCCGCACTGTGGACCTTTCCAATTGTAATCTTCTGGTGAGACATAGCAGAGCTTTAATTTATATTTCTGTGATGATTACTACTGTTAATTCTATACATTTACTTAATAGAAAATCAATGTGTTTTTGTGTTGATACATGAAAATCTTTTTGTCTACACTTTTAGCTCTTAAAACTTATATAGTCATGAATTTCTTTTCATATTTCACAAGTGTTTGTGAGATTTCTGAGCATTGTTGGCATCCTTCTGAGTGGGTTTTCAAAAAGCAGTAATTTTTGCTTGTTTTAATTTCCTTATAGTGGGATCTTACATCCTTAATTATTTTTATCTAATATGCATATTTAAATTTCTTTATCAGACTACTTTAAATTTATCTATGAAATTTTAATGTTTTGTTTTGATTTCCATCCACTTTAATCCATGTAATAAAAATAACAGAGTCATCACAGAGACACACAGAAACCATCAATAACCAGGCATCTACCGGTCAGTATGTTTATTCTTCTGTGTCTGCCTTGCCTTAGGAAGGATACACACACACACACACACACAATCACTCAGACAACTATTAGTGTGCTTGTTGACTTTTCTGTGTCTGTCTTTTCTTAGGACATACACAAACCACTTTTTAAATTAGTTACATTGGTTCTTTGAAATTTTCATATATGTATTATAATGTATTTTAGTTACTTTCATCTCCATCCTTTCTTATTTCTCCCCCACCCCTAATAATCCTCCCTTTTCCCTATAATCCCTTTCCCGGATTCATCTTTTTGTTTTGTCTTGTGACTCATGGCGTTTAATTACGATTGTTTGTGTGATTCTTGGGTTTGGAAGTATCCATTGGAGCTTGGTGGGCTCACATAACTGAAGATAACACACTTGCTTGCTAACTCCCAAACTACTCGTAGCAGTAGCTCAGGGGGGAGAGGTGGAGTTCCAAGAGCCCCTCCTTCATTCAAGATTGCATAGCCCTGTGTATGTAACTGCAGCTGCTTTCAGTTTACAGTTGTAGTGGCTGTACCGTGCCCACAAGAAGGCACGTGAAAGCCCTTCTCCCTCTCTTCTGGCTCTTACTGCCTTCTGCAGTATTCCCTGAGCCTCAGAAGAGTGCTATATTGTCTTTGTTTTGGGCTGAGCACTCAGTGTTTAGATATTCTCAGCATCTGGAGTCTCTGCATTCACTACCATTCATGGTGAAGGGCCGATCTCTTATTAAGGCTCAGTGTATTTTCTGTCAAATAGAGTAACTTACATAAACATAGCCAATTGGAGAATCTGTCAATTTAACTAAACAGGAATACTATGGTCTCCCCTGGGGTCAATGACTTCTTCAGCTATGAGTTTTTGATCAGGTTACAGTACCAGGCATAGGTTCCCTCCTCTAGCAGCCCTTAAATCTAATCAGAGAGTACTTGGTAACACCTATAAAAGCCATGCCACTATTGCACAAATGGACACACCTTATCTTGGAGGTTTATATTGAAGTTCATAGGGTTTTCAGCTGGGAAAGAACTCTCCCAACAGCCTGCACAGGTCCTTCTAGCACAGAGAAGGCCGGACATCAGGGAAACCAGCGCATTACAGTTTTATTTCTCAAAATGTATGATATCTTCAGCACACAGATGGATGCAGGAATACACATATTTTCAGACACAGGAATCTCATGAAAACACAAATCTGGAAATGATAACACATGCATAATGGATCTATAGTGGAAGAAAAAGCCCTGACAAAACATTATGAGACAAATAACTACCAAAGATGCACTGAGTTTGTTTTGTGTTGGCCATCTCCTACTGGGTATGTGATCTGCCCTTAAGAGTTATTTGTATCTCCAGTGAGACTCTATTAGGGAAAACTAATTTTTCTATCTTGAGTGATTATTAATTGGGGGCAACATCTGGATTAGGGATAGGGCATGTGTCCACTTTTCTTCTCAGTGATGGGGGTCCATCTGTCACAGATCCATGCCAGATCTTTGCATTCTACCACAGACTCTATGAGATCCTATGTGTGATGGTCCTGCCATGCCTTGTTTACTAGGTATACATCATTCCCTCTGGCTTTTACAATTGTTCTATCTCCTTTTTGACAGAGTACCCTAAGGTGAGGATTTGATGTAGATACCCCATTTAAGACTCGACTCAGTATCCCAAGGTCTCTCACTTTCTGTACATTGTCTGACTGTGAGTCTCTGTATTAGTTCACATTTACTTCAGAAGGAAGCTTCTCTGATGATGGCCTAGCAAGACTTTGATCTATGAATATAGTAGAATGTCGTAAAAGAATGGAATGGAGGGTGGCTGGAATAAAGCATTAAACTGGGGGGAGGGAAAGGGAGAAATTCAGGGAGTAACAGATAAAATTAAAGGCTGAATGCAAACCTAATACAATAGAAACTTCCTAAAATATATGCATATATGAAGTCCATATAAATAAAATCACCAAATAATAGTGGAGACAGAGCCCCAATGGGACATTTCAGATCACCAAATGAAGATTCCAGTATCAGGAATCAGTTGCATCTAATTGAGTTGTTAGCCAATGGGATACCATGGCAACTCCTAAATAACCCAGACTATTGCCAAAGCTATGATGGCTCTTCACAAACTGATGGTAAGACCCTATTGCTGAAGACAACACCTACACAACTCACTGAACATGGTGTGTAAGTCAAGCTGGTGCCTTCCTAGAACATTCATTTCTATGAAGTGAAAGTTAATGGTACTGTAAAGTAGTTTTCAGATTAAATTCCTTGACCTAAAATAATGATCTGCCTGTAAGATAGGCTAGTGCAATAGTGGGACATATAAAGTCCTATCTAGAAATTTCTTATCTGTATTTCTATGCTGAAAAGAACTCTGTACTTTTCCCTGGATTGGTTTCAGAGCATCAGGTCTTATGTTGAAGTCCATGATCCATTTGGAGCTATTTTTTGAAAGGGGAGTATCAGGAACTTGCATTGTTCTTCTACAGGTTAATATGCTGGTTTCCTAGCATCACTTATTGAAAATGCTGCATCTTATTTTTACAGATAATTTGGAACCATCTTTCTGAATTTCAGTATCCCATATAAGAAAAGACTTGAAGGTGTTCAAAAGGAAAGACTTAGAAAGAAGGCAGTACTAAAACAACCTTGCTGAGTCTCTGAAATCCCATCAACAAGGAAGAATGAAAATAGCCAGGACCTGGTATGTACACACCATCAATCATGGGTACCTTGGTGTCACAAAATTGGACGACTTGAGTTTACAATTTTTTCATCATCAGTACCTCTTTGGCATTAATGAAGGTGGGGAAATTGGTGAGTCTGCTTTGTTATCTTGAAAATGAAGTAATAAAAGCACTTTTTAAGCATAAAGAAATTTGGGGAGGGGGCATGTGAAGATATAGGTAGAGATCATCCATTTCTGTGGAATGGATGAAGCACACTAGAAGGTAAGTGCTTTTGCTCATCTTCCTTCTTCAAAGAGACAGAAATGCTAGCTTCCAGGAACTGTGAACTTCCCTGTTGGGTTGCCACTTGGCAGAATGCAGCTAATGTAACAGTTGATTAGTTACTTAGAAATATCTGGCTGGAGATATTGAAACTCTTAGGTTGATTGATAAAAAATAGTAAACAAATTCCTTCACTTCTGGGTTTTATTGGATAGAATCACGAGGCTGACAGAATTGGATAATGTGAAAAACTAAGAATATATAGACAGACAACATGGTCTGTGAGAGCTGAGTGTTGGATTTGTAGACAGGATCTGGTTGAATTCTGATTCTTCTTTGAGAAATTCAGTAAAATAATTAATCATTTTGAACCCTGCTCTATGTGTTTTCAGAGTAGGAATGATAAGACAACTTGCTTTTTGAATGAAATAAAGGACTAGAAAGCAAAACATTGTAATTCTGTATTTTGAGAATAATCTCATTCACTAAGAACATTCTTATATCATGCTTTGTGTGACATGGAAAAGCCCTCAAGGATGGCTCCTCTGCTTTAGTTAGCTGAAGCGTGACACAAATAATACTCTATCCTTGCTCTAGTCAGTAAGGTATTTGATAGCAGTCAGATAACTTATTTTTTATTAATGATGATACTTACTTGTGCAAATAGGGATCAGAACATAGGGTTGACATAATGGACTTCATGGCAGAGGAGGTATCATGTGTCAAAGACCCTCAGCAAAGTTGTATATCAATGCAGACACAACACAGATCTTGCTCCAAAGGAAAGAAGACATATTTTGCTGTGAGTTAAAGTGAGTATTCATAGCACAGACATGATTTTACTGTGGAAGCGGAAACATGAACTTTTTATTTTCACCAGACAAAAGAAAGTCATAAAATAATAGCTTTGTCTAATCCATTGGTAGTGATTCATGTTAGGTGAGCTACTGCAGAGCAGGGCCTCTCTATCGTAGATTTCTGAAGTTATCACCCTTAGGGTTAGAGTTGATGGAACCGTGTGTTCTCCTAAGTGTAGTAATTCATCTCAAAGTATCACATAATCTTCACAAAGATGTTGATTGTCTATAGAAGTTGGTCGCAAGTACTGTCATGGGGACTAAAAGTAGTTCAGTGTAATTTTGGCAAAGGATATGAAACATGCATCTCCTCACATTCATGATCTATTTAGACAACCAGTTTTCAGGATCTTCATCACTGATGTGGCTTCTCCAGGGAACTTAACTTTAAATCTACTACAAGGAGAGCAGTAGTGAATCCTGTCCAGGACCATCTGGACAGACAATCTCTCATGGTTAACCTGCTTGTCCTATTGTTATGTACAGGATGCAGCAGGTGTCCCATTTGTTTAGTTGAATGGCTATTTTAACTTCTATTGCATTTCTTCCCTAGGACTCAAAATTAAGGAGAAGGAGGCAATGGGCAACAAACTCCATTGGCTTAGTTCTCTGCCGCTGACTTTGTTGACTATTGGCTTCTTTAACTCTAACTCCTAAAACTGCAATAGTGAACAAGGACCTGTAAATGTGTTGGAGTTTCTCAAGGATATTAGAAACATTATTAATCATTTTATTTCATGTCAACAATGCCAGTGAAACACATGACAATGTTTTCTAAGATAGAACTACAGGTAAGATGTAATCAAAGAATTTCAGAATTGGAGGAACTTTCAGATGTATTTTTTTCCCTCATGAAGAGCTGATCTTTTCATGAGCAAAGCTATTCAGAGTTTTTATATTTTAACTCATATTGCCAACTGGAAAAAAATTTAGAATCATCCAGGACATAAACCCATAGACATACCAGAGAGGGATTATCTAGACTAGCTTAGATTCAGGGCATATCTGTAGAGTGTTTTACAGATTAGGTTAATTGATGTGGGAAGATCCAATATACCTATGGGTGGCACTATTCCTTGCCTTCAGGTCCTGGACTGAATAAAAAGGTGAAAGGGAGCCAGTTACTGACAGTCACCACTCTCAGTTACTGGGCTGTGAATAGAGTGTAACCAACTGCCCCGCATCCCCCAACACCCGGCTACCATGCCTTCCCCACCATAATGGAATGTAGCCTTACATTTTGAGCCAGAATAACCCCTTTCTTCCTTATATTTCTGTTGTCGGGGTATTGAAAAATACTAACAAGTAACTAATTCAATGTCCTGAAAAATGCTGCCCAAACTTGCTGTAGCAGTAACCTTTCTTCTTCTATGGAATGATGTCTCTTATGATATACTTGGGAATTTCTTAGACCTTTCTAGGATCTGTTTATAGAATTTAGGAATCTTATACTAGGATATCTTCTAGAGGAATTATTTTATGTTTGAATGTTATTGCTCTGTGCATTCTAAATGGGATTTTATTATCTTATAAATGTCAGCATTAGTTTATATGCTTTTAGTTTATGTGCTTGATATGTGCTACCTAAAACTCATGGCCTTAAGTAGACTTACTGTTAAGCTGACCTGGTTAATGAATCAATGCCAGACTTTTCAAAGACCTGGGACTTTATCTCCCACCTTAGATCTATGCTTGTCATATTTAACATGATTTATCAGTAAGTCAATGCAGAAGTTGGCAAACTTTTTTCAGAAAAAAAAAACCCAGAAAACATAATTTAGGGTTTGCTGATCAAATGGTCTCTGTTGGAACTACTCAACTTTTTATTGTAGTACAAAAGCAGCTATGGACATTATGCAGACAAATGAGCATCACCATGCTCCAAAAACACTGAAAACAGGAAGCAGGCCAGGACTGATGATTGACAGCTTGTGACTTTTAAATGAAGATAAAAAATGTGATGACCAGCTCTCCAGATGATATAATGCTACCATACTACAAGGGGTATATATTTGACCCAGCACAGTGTCTGATATTCTTAAACCAGGAGATCTTACTTTTATTATTGACATTCCTAAACATGTGACTCCATTTACTAGTGACTTTAAAAGGGAAACAGTAAATGGAAAAACACATAATTAGAATTTGAATGGATATGAGCATGACTCATTACTGTCCATGTTTCTGGGACGAAATGCCTAACAATGGCAACTTAAGGAGGAAGGATTTCTTTTGGCTCACAGTTTGAGGGCACAGTCTATCACAAAATGGAAGTCATGGTAGTGGGAGCTTGAGGAAGCTGCCATATTGCAGAGCATGAAGTATACTAGTGGCTTTTTCCTTAATTTTACTCATAGAGTAAATAAACCCAAGGCAACCACACAAAAATAAGTAAATAAGTATTGTCAATCAAATTAACCTAATGGAAACAATATGTTTAAAGACTAACCTAATCTAGATACCCCTCAGAGGCATGCCTAAAAGTCTTGTTGCCTAGGTGATTCTAGATCTCCCCAAGTCTTCAATTTGCATTAACCATCACATATAAGTACTCAATTTTTCTCCAAGAAATAGTCTGGAAATCTGGGCTACAGAAGTAGATTCCTCAGCAAAAGCACTGATAACTATAAGAAAGAGCCTTGAGGAGATGGCTGAATGCCAAGCTAGAATCTAGAATACTCTATGAAAGTTTATTTAGGCAACTCCCACATTACCTGCTCCTTAGATAAAAAGCTGTATGTTAATTTCTTGAGAGCATCAAACAGTGAGTGACTCCCGGAAGAGGACACGCAGGGCAACTGTAAGTTGTTGTGCTCTGCTGCAAAGAGGTAAATCATGAGGAAGTTTGGAATACAGAGGTCAATCATGAGGAAGTATGTTTGGAATACAGAAGACCACTTACTGCCACCTCCACCATTTTTCCCTAGGATGCCCCAATCAGAATATTTTAATATTTTTCTTAATTTGAATTAGCTTGACACAACAACCTAAAGGCACTAACATTGGAGGTTATCCAATTAATTGACTTAGGAAAAAAGAAAGAAAGAAAAGAAAATCAATCAGGAAGACCCAAAGATATTATAGAGAGATAACTTAAAAGTAAAAATGAAACTATCGAACAGAAAGAAGAAGGAAATATTACACTTTGAAATAAGAATGGGACTCTACATATAAGGGGCATTCATGTATCAGACAAAGGCTATTGGGACGACTTTGAAGGATCCCCAAGCAAATAAGTGACAAGTGTTCTATCTAGAAATGAAATAAGTGACAAGTATTCTATCTAGAAATGATTATTATCCTTCTTTAATCACTATGCATAATACATATATAGTGATTTATCCTGTGATACCAAAATGCATAGTTGCATGCCAATTAAAAAATTGTAAAGATCTATTGATCAATGGGTAATAACTAAGTTATAATTATGAAGGAGAAATTATGATGTTATTCCATAGTACTATCCTATAGATAATGATGATGCAATATATACTTGAGGAAGTTAATAGAGGGCCAGTATGATGGCTCAGTGGGTAATGGTGCTTGCCATCAATACTAATAAGCTGAATGGATCCCTGAGACTCACATGTAGGAGACAACCAACTTCTACAAGGTGTCTATCCTCTAACTTCTCCATGCATTCCTTGGCACATGTACCCCACACTCCTCACACACTATGTGTGTGTGTGTGTGTATATACATATACATGTATGTATATATATATATATACATATGTATACACATATGTATATATACATATTTAATAACTTTGTACCGTAAGAGGATGATGAATGTTTAAGTGAATATATTTTAATCTGATTTAAACATTACATAATGTACACATGCACCAAAATATTACATGATATAATCATAATTATGTATAATTTTATGCAACAGTTAAAAATAAGTACTGGAGAAAAAAAGAAGAATGCAGTGCTGGTTGGAACAAGCCAGACCAAGGTCCTAGCAGCTTTCTTTTCCTTTACATTTGTAATCAAAGATTTTTCTTGTCTGAAAACAACAAATTACAGTATCTCAGTAGGTATAAAGTGTTCTCTTGTACATAAAAATAGAAAATAGAAAATCCGAAATAACAACCATAATATGATGATGGATTGATAAAGTTCTCAGAAAGCTCAGAAAGAGACAAAGTATCCGAAGTGAGAAAAGATATGAAGATCAGAAAGTGTCCGGAAGTCTTTAAACCTGGATAAAAGGCACAGGACTAAGGAAGTATGAAATGGAGGAGACAGAAGCACTGAAAAAGGAATTCCTAAGCCGGGCGTGGTGGCGCACGCCTTTAATCCCAGCACTTGGGAGGCAGAGGCAGGTGGATTTCTGAGTTCGAGGCCAGCCTGGTCTACAGAGTGAGCTCCAGGACAGCCAGGGCTATACAGAGAAACCCTGTCTCGAAAAACCAAAAAAAAAAAAAAAAAAAAAAAAAAAAAAAAAAAAAAAAAAAAAAAAAAAAAAAGGAATTCCTATGTCCCAGAATAGAAAGACTCAATTTTTCAGACCAAAGATACTCAAGCACAATATAGATGTAGACATAGATGAAGATAGCTTTAGACCCAGAGACATCATTATTAAATTTCAGAGTACAGGTGACAAAGAGATCACAATATCTTTCAGAGATACTACAATATAATAATGAAAATTGTATGTATGAAAGGCCATCAATCTGATGAAGCCAGAGGTCTAACTACAACCATAGAAACCAAAAGACAGTGAGTGATACTTTCAAAATTCTGAGGGAAAATGGTTTCCTGACAGACACATGCAAAAGATATCAAGTAATTGAGAAGGCAAATAAAGCCATTCTGAACATTTAAAACCTTAGAGTATTTCCACTCACCTTTTTACAGAGAGCTACAAAGGACTGTGTTCCAACTAAATACAAAAATTAGTCAGAAAGGAAAGAAATATGGGATCCAGAAAATAGAGTCAAGAAAAGAGGAGACAAAGGAAGACCCAGGATGGGAAGGGTTTTATCTGAGTCAGAAGTTCTAGAATGTAGCACACACACACTAAAATTTTTAGATTTCATATATATATATATATATATATATATATATATATATATGAACATGTGTATGTACGTGGGGGCTAATAGAAGCCACAGAGGGCCCTGAACCCTTCTGTTGTAGATACACATGATTATATGCCAGCCAACATATGTTCTGGGGATTAAACTCTGGTCTTCTGAAAGACTTAAAATTGCTTTTAACTCCTGCGCCATCTCTGTCAGCATCTATAATTTTTAGGGGTATATGTGGTACATTGTATGTGTACATGTGTACAATGTATGATGAAGTCAAGGTGACTAGCATACTTATCACCTCAAATACCATTTTGTAAAATATAGTTACTCTTATTTTTATTTGTATAGGTGTTTTTTTCTGCATTTCTATCTGTGCATCAAGTGTGTGTAGTGGCCCCAGAGGCTAGAAGACATGGACCCCCTCTAACTGAAATTACAGATGTTTATGAACCATCATGTGGGTGCTGAAACTCAAACTCAGGTTCTCAGAGGGAACACCCAGGGGACTTTAACTGCTGAACCATCTCTCCACCCTTTACTTATCAGTTCTTCATGGTGTATTTTAATATATGCAATTTATTATCACCAATGGAAATCACTCTACTTTGCTACAGAACATTAGAAGTGACTTCTCTGATTTAGCTACATCTTTGCAGCCATTAGCTATCTTACCTTGTAGAAGGTGGATTTCGTAATTACTAAGGCTCCTTTTAACTTTAAAATTCTTGTCTCTGACCTCTCAGATATTGGCAGTGACCTATACGTCCTGCTAGCATGATGTGCACAGAGAAACTATTATCCACAGGGTTGGTGAGCAGCAGCTGTTTTCAATTTCCATTGTTGACAGACTGAGAGGAAATGGCCTTTGGTTAGAATGGTGAAAATGCCAGAGGTGAGGGAACTTGAACAATGAGAATTTGACACAGTACGCAATTCTTAGAGGCTTAATAACTGGTCTTTTAATAAAGACCTCTGCACATGTACCATTCAGCTTCAAAGCTCTATGCAATTAATATACAATAAGAAAAATATTAGATGCTAATGCCACTCTACTTAACTTACTGATGAACATTCCAGATTTTGGAGACAACCTGTATCCTATGTGTAGTAAGGTTAACTATTTGAATGAAAATCCTCATCACTCCCAAGTCCCACATCTTTCACTCTGAGGAGGTGGCATTTCACCACACTTTGCCTTGCTGTCTCAGAAAGATAAGTGCTTTGTATGACATTCTCATTCACATTTTCATTGAATTGCCCTCTCATGATTTTAATGACATCTTACAACAAAACTTTGATCAGTTATCTTAAAAATGTTCCCAGGATGAACTTCATTTTTATTGTTACTACATATGAACATTTGGGAATATGTTGGATGAAACTGTGAGAACACAGAATGAAAACATTGTAAGTTGTCACAGATGGTGAAGCTGGATGGGATCTTAGCATCTAATTATACTCTTTCATGGATGAGAAAATGGAGATTAATGTTTAGACAGTTCCATTAGATCACTTCATTAAGTATTTCATAGAATAAATTGTAACTATTACTATGTCTCACTCATTCATTTATTCATTCATTTAGTGTCCTATATTGACTACTACTTGGTGTTCTATACAGTAAAATCAAATGCTGGTGTGTGTATGTGTGTGTGTGTGTGTGTGTGTGTGTGTGTGTGTGTGCGCGTGTGTGTGTATGGTGTGTGTGTATGTGTGTGTGTGTGATTATTTTCTTCACAATACAGAGAATTCTCAAATCTTCAAAGTTCATCTCCACAATTCTGACCAAGTGTACATTTTACTTTTTTCAGTGAATTTCACCTGTCTTACTATTTCTACTTGTTTATCTTACAAGTATTTTATCTATAAAATTGGAAGAATTTTATTAAGCATTATTATTGATAGTCAAAGAAAAAAGTTAGCAAAATTAATGCATAGTGCTTTACATAAGTTCTCTTATATTTTCTATCTAAAATGTAACATTTAGGAGTATGATATCATCCATATATGTCACAATATATGTCATACACACACATATATATATATTCATGACTATATATAAGCATGAAACAATTATTCTCTGCAAATATTTGAACACAAACATGCATACACAATACATATATAATTAACACAACTCTCTGAAAATATTCACATTTATTTCAGCTCATAAAACTCAGTGTGTTTGCAAATTATAAAGTTATATTATATAAAACAATACATGTGTTGATGAAAAGTATTTTTATCTGAACTTTAACTGAATTTTATCTGAATTTAACTCCCAGTTTGAATATATTTGTTATTAATATGTAATGTGAAGAAAATACAGATCTGGAATAATAAAACTACAACACAAAATTTAACTTCAGGCTATGAAAACATCCTGGTGTTTATCTTTTGAAGGTCAACTGTTGTTGCTGGCAGGAATTCCTAAGATACCTCCTCGAATTCCTGTCCTCTGATTATTCCATCAAAGGCTCATCTAGATTCTGTTCTGAATGGTTTTCAAATCTGATTAAGGTTTCTAATCCTTAACATTGAGAGATTACCCAGCATTTACGTTATAGACCCCTTAGAAACCTATGGCCCCCTAAATGGTGAAAGGGAGCTAGGCACCCCAGTGCTTCAGAGACAGCAGGAGAGTAAAAACTCTTGTTATTCTGTTCATGGAGCAGAGCTGTGAGTGGGCACTAAAAGCTGAGAAGGACACACCACCAGCCAGGGGAAAGCAAGTCTTTTTTTTCTTTTTCTCGAGACAGGGCTTCTCTGTGTAGCCCTGGCTGTCCTGGAACTCACTCTGTAGACCAGGCTGGCCTCGAACTCAGAAATCCAGCTGCCTCTGCCTCCCAAGTGCTAGAATTAAAGGTGTGCGCCACCACCACCTGGGCAGGAAAGCAGGTCTTAAAAAAGTGAGTCCAGCACTCAGTTGACTGAAACAGGCTCATTGCTAGAGCTCAACAAAAGTGGCAAAGTTGGAGACACCCGGCTTTGAGCTGTGAAAAGTCCTTGGGATGGACTGCTGCTCTCCCTCTAAGTTTGTGTTGATTTTTTTTCTGCCTGTAATAGAATGCAAATACCAACACATGGACAAAACTGTTTTACTACCATGTAAGTAAAAAGGAGCAATATTCTGAAATGGAAAGAAGGAAAAAGGAACAAACAAGGTGTAGTTTAACCAGTTAATGCTTATCCAAGACTAGGTTACAAATAAATGAGACTCAGGCTTTGAAAATTACTGGGGGGTTACCCCTAATCTACTCTTTCAACTGCTGCCCTGGCTACCTCCCCAGTGATGTACCCCAGATATTCACTACTTCTCCTGGCCATGTGCTCATCATCATCCATCTACCCTCATGGAGGTTTCTCTCTTCTTTCTTCTTCCTCCATCTCTCCCTTGTCTCTCCTCCTCCAACCAGGTCACTCCAAACCCAGCTACCTCTAATACCTCCAGTAATTGGCTGTAGCCAACTTTATTTAATGGATAACTCAAGGAACAAGCACAACAAAATCTTGTAAACATGAGAAGTCACTGGTAGGCCTAGACCTTCTGGTATAGAATTTAGCATTACAGTACATAGCAATAGACCAAATCTCAACAAGGTTACTTTCCCCACCAAGAATGTATATATGTATATGTGTGTGTGTGTGTGTGTGTGTGTGTGTGTGTGTGTGTAGTATGTGTAATCATGACTTTTCTGCTCCAGAAGTAGAACAAGCCATGCTCTTGGTAATGCATAGTTATATCACTAGACACAGTTAAGTGGTTCTGACTTCTATCACAGGCTCATCCCCACTATATCAGAACATCATCACTCTGGCATTTACCTAAACACTGATGCCTACTTTGTGTTGTTGAGATTTCTCTTTCACACACATACATTCACATAATATTTTCTACAAGGTGACTGTTCAAGCTAAGAGGCCATTAACAAATTCTTCATGCTAGTATTGGCAGTCAGTCAAATAGAAAATCTAGACAGGTTGATGAATGTGATTGTATGGTGAGTGAAAGATAGAAGGTGGTTTGGCATGTCCCAGCTCTGTGACCTGGGGCAGGTTTCCCAATCTTATTATGTTTCCATTTCCTTGTTTGCAAAACAAAAAAAAAAAAAAAAAAAAAAAAAAAAAAAAAAAAAAAAAAAAAAAAAAAAAAAAAAAAAAAAGAAAGAAAGAAAAAGAAAGAAAGAAAGAAAGAAAAAGAAAAACCACTGCCTCCTTCAGGGGTTGGGAAGGTCATATATATGCAGTGCCCAGACAAGAGCTGACACATGGTCAGCAAGTATTTGGGTAGCAATTAGGCTTTTTTGTCGCCGCCTCACCAACCAGCGGAAATAAGGAGGCAACCACAAACTCTTTTCCAAGCAGTTTATTCAGGAACCTTGTACTACAGAATCATTCGTTCATTTTTCTTCTCCCTTCTCCTCCCTAGCCCCCAGCCCTCGTGGGTTAAATACTTTCCCTGGTCCCAATCAGCATTGGCTACGTGGCAAAGCATAATAGGCTGCGGGAAATCGTGCCAACTTGTATCACAAACTAGAGGCCCTCAGCTTTTCCAAATAAGGGCTTGTTTATCACAATGCTCTCTGCTCTGGCTGGAGACCAGGTGCCAAATATATAGGGTGGCAGCTGCGGCTCCCCACACTTTTTAACTTATTAAAGGTGTGTGAAAATTTAAAAAATGAAAAAAATGAGCTTTTCTTTTGTATGCAAAAGACTTTTGAAATTGATGTCAAATAATACAGGATGAGAGAAGACAGGTGACTTTATAAAGAGTATCAAGAGCATTCGAAGAGTTGGTTGCAGCCAGATAGAGTAGCTGTCACTAGGGAAGGATTTCAGGAGCAAGTGGAAGTGTAGCTGGGACTTCTGGCTCGACAGTATCCTGGGTGTATGGTTGAGCTGGGTGAAAAAAAATGTTAGTCCATCTGATGAAACACCAGAGCTAGGTTCCTTAAGAAAACAGTTCTTATTTGAGATTTCAATGGTTTGTGCCAGTTTGGGCTCAGCTCTAGTAAACTCTTCCTAGCTGGATCCAGAGGGAGAGAGATCCCATTGTCAAATAATGCTTGGGTGGAGCTCACCTCCACAAGTTATATTTAAGAGAACTCACTCAGAGTCCCAGAACCATGCAATCCTTTCTGATCGAGGAAGATCCAAGCGTCTTTCCCTAGGTCTTCTTCTTGAAGGTCCCAGTGCCTCTCACATCACATCTTGAGAGGACCATGTCTCCAACATAGAAACCCTTAGGGAACAAACCAATTCTAACCTGGAGCAGAGACCTGTGATTCTTAGAATCTAGCAATGAGCCCACACATTTGATCTCACTTTAACTTTGAGCTATCAGTTAACAAACAACTTTGCTTTCTCAGTACCCTGCACTGAATGACTAGTTGTAATTCTACCATTTTGATTTCCCCAATACCAATATTAGAACTATAATGGACTTGTCAGGCCTTTTTGTGCTTTTTGCAGTTGAGTAACCTTATTAGTCTAGGGAATTGCTTATACCTGTGTAAAGGTTGATATTCTTGTGGCTTTACTAAACTCACTGAATCCTGAGTTAAATATATGCTTATATTTCAAGAAGGAAACAGAAATTTTGTGTTTGCTTACTCTGCTCTAGAAGCTGTCATGACAAGTGCAGAGAGGTGGGTGTGAATCTCTAAGGGCATGCTCCTGTCCCTGCTCCGAGTAAGGGGTCTCATGGGCACTCCTTCCTGCAGTTCTCCCAGGGTCCTCTGCCTTGGAGGTCATTATGAAAACTGTACCTTGTCAGGGGTTCATTCTCCTGAAGCACACCCACTTTCTCCACCTCGTGCATAGTTTACTGACTTGCTTTGTTTTTCTTTACACATAAATATGCTTGGCTGAGAATGTCTTGACCCAGAACTGTTTCAAATTACAGTTCAGTTCCTCAGTCATCTTCATTATAGACTAGTAGTTAGTGACCAAGATAAAGAAAATTATAATGATGAACTTTATGAGAAGCTGGATACTAATGCTTCACACACACACACATGCACACATGCGCACACACACATGCTCACACATGCACACACGTGCACACACACATGCGCACACTCACACACAGACATGTATGCATGCACATGCATGCACACACACATATGCACATACACACACACACACACACACACACACACACACACACACGGACTAGACCACACCCAAGTGCTTATGAGGGAAACTTTCTCAAGACTATTTGAATAATCACACTTCTTTGTAGTTCTAAGAGTGCAAACATGAGTAATTTTTAGTGTCAAATGGAAATAATGCTGTCAGATTTTATTTTATGGATGGCCAAATTTCAAAGCATCAAAGTAGTTTTTAGGTCAAATGTTAACATGAAAGAACCAACACACTGTGTTAAACATATACTGCAGTAGAACTCTCTATGTAGCTGAAGATAGCCCTGAACTCATGGAGCTCCAGCTACCTCTGCCTCCTGAGTACTGGGATGAAAGGCATGTGTGGCCACAGCTAGCTTTATTGATGTGGTTTTCCTAAGATATACCCATGAACAATCTGCTTTGGTGAGTTTAGAACTTTCCCTCCGAAGTCTATGTATTAATAACTTTGGTTCCTTTGCTAATGCCATGACCAAAAGCAAATTATGGAAGAATATATTGAGCTTACACTTCCAGAGGGATAGGGTCCATCATGGAGAGGAGCAAGGCAGCAGTCAGGGACATAGTGGGGGTGGAAATAGGAAACTACTTAATCATGGTTCATCTATACACAGGAAGTAGAGCAGAAATAAAATGGGAAGATGGGCCAAGCTATAAAACCTCAAAGCTTGCCCCAGTAATATACCCCTAGCAAGGTTCCAGCCTCTAAACAACAGTCTCACCAAATGGAAAGTGGGTGTTCAAATATCTGAGCCTGTGGTTGAACATTTCCCATTCAATCCACCACAGTATGGAAAATTGATGAAATTTGGTTTACCACTGAAATAATCTAGATTCACAATTCCAAATCAATTTCTGGACAGAATTGACTCTCTCTTGCTGTGATTAGTCTATGCATCTTAAATCCTGTGATGTCACCCTCCCCGCTCTGTAGTGTTGGGGTGAGCAAAGCTGGGGAGTAAAGCTCAGGAAGTACAAAACCCTCCTCCTTTCTTTCCTTCTTTCCTCTGTCCCTCCACATTCATTGGGAAAACGCAAACAGGCCCATAATTAGCAACCCTGGCAGTATATTGCTTATCTCTACTACTTAGGGGGCAATAAAGCTTCACTGTTCTGAATGGTCTGATTGTGAAAGCGTGACTTCAGCCCAGTCACTCACTATCAGTTATTTGTAATCAGCCTGAGCAGATGGGGCCTCCTGTTTTACCCTAGAGGAATCCTATTTCATCCTCAAAGCCCCGCTTAACTGCAGCTATCAAAGGTACAGAGTTGGTTCCCTATGTATGTGTTCCTATAGTGAGAACCTCGGACTCTTAGCCACAGATCACACAGTGGTTTTTGCACTGTGCTCAGAAGAATTCTCAGTAGTAACAGAAGAATTCCTCAGGGTGACTATTGGAGATGCTTGGCTGGATCCAGAGGTTAAGCAATTGAGGCAGTGGCCAAGTTGTTCAGCTGTTCAGCTGTGACTTCCACAAAGCCGAGGATCTAAACGCTTTCACGTTCCTTTGACTTTGCCAGGGAGAAAATAGTGCTACAGGTTGGTGGATACACACTGTGGGAATTGGCAGGCCTGAGAAAGTCTCATTTACTTCCCTGTGGGGAATTGAGCCCGTGACCTGGAGAAGTTCACAGTTTCCTGTGGGGAAGATGACAGAGATGGTTAAGATGGTTAGAAACACATGCGAAAGTGTCTCCCAACTCCACCACCAGCTCCAAAACGCATCTGGGAACCAAAGAGATTTAATTTTCTGTCCCTTTCAGGGCTGGCCCTAAATGCACATGGCTTAGCAGATTAGGCCTAAGCAGAATCCTTCTCAGGAGCCACAGCACACAGCCATCCCTCAACGAAGAAGCTGACACTTCTGCAGTAGGTGTGTGTGAATGCAAAAATGCCAATGTTGCTTGAT
Source organism: Mastomys coucha (assembly GCF_008632895.1). NCBI lineage: Eukaryota > Metazoa > Chordata > Mammalia > Rodentia > Muridae > Mastomys > Mastomys coucha. The sequence continues at coordinate 30,937,528 of NW_022196896.1, forward strand.
TTATGATTGCCCCATGAAAACTAACACACAAAACTTTAGAACTATACTGCTTTCTGGCAGAGGAAGAGAAGGATAAACAAAGAAAGCTATGGAGACACGTTTAGGAGAAGGTAGGCCAAATTACTTCCTAAGGCATAACATCCTGATTGGCAGGGCAGATGTCATGTTGGATTCTGAGCACATCTACCTTACACTGACTACCCCGTGCATGGACTGAGGTAGGCTCCTGGTTCTAGTTTTTTATGTTTGTTTGTTTTGTTTTAAATAGGGCAGGGCTGAGTGATTGGAAGCTAAGAACAAATGTGGTAGAGACAGCCTGGTAAGTTGTTATATCATCTATAGTGTGTAGAATCCATATATCGTGATACTAAAGTGTTTCTACTTTCAAGATTAGGCCAAAGTCCAGCCTTCCTCAGCAGCTCTAACCAGCAGTGTGTGTACTGTGCACTGCTGTTTTTTCATTGAATATTTTATTTATTTACATTTCAAAGTTATCTCCTTTCTCAGTTTTCCCTCCTGAAACCTTATCCCACCCTCCCTCCTCCTACTTTTATGAGGGTGTGCCCCCATCCAACCACCCACTTCTGCTTCCCTGTCCTTGTATTCCCCTACACTGGAGCATCAAGCCTTCACAGGACCAAGGTCCTCTCTTACCATTGATGTCAGACAAGGTCATCCTCTGCTACATATGCAGCTGGAGCTGTGGGTCCCTCCATGTGTACTCTTTGGTTGGTGGTTAGACTATGGGAGTTCTGGGGGATCTGCTTGGTTGATATTGTTGTCCTACCTATGGGTTGCAAACTCCTTCAACTCCTTCATTCCTCTCTTTAACTCCTCCATTGGGAACCCTGTGAACATCTGCCTCTTTATTTGTCAGGCTCTGGCAGAGCCTCTCAGGAGACAGCTATAAAGGCTCCTGTCAGCAAGATATTCTTGGCATTCACAATAGTGTCTGGGTTTAGTGTCTTTATATGGGATGGATCCCAAGGTGAGGCAGTCACTGCATGGCCTTTCCTTCAGTCTCTGCTCTACAGTTTGTCTCTGTATTTTCTCCCTTGAGTTTTTGTTCCTCCTTCCAAGAAGCAATGAAGCATACACACTTTGGTCTTCCTTCTTCTTGAGCTTCATGTGGTCTGCAAATTGTATCTTGAGTATTCCAAGATTTTGGGCTAATATCCACTTATCAGTGAGTGCATACCATGTGGGTTCTTTTGTGATTGGGTTACCTCCCTCAGTATGATTATTTTCTAATTCCATTCAGTTGCCTAAGAATTTCATGAGTTCATTGTTTTTAATAGCAGAGTAGTACTCCACTGTGCGAATGTACCACATTTTCTGTATCCATTCCTCTGTTGAAGGACATCTGGGTTCTTTCCAGCTTCTGGCTATTATAAATAAGGCTGCTATGAACATGGTGGGGCATGTGTCCTTGTTATACCTTGGCACATCTTCTGGGTATATGCGCAGGAGTGGTATAGCTGGGTCCTCAGGTAGTACTATGTCCAATTTTCTGAGGAACCTCCAGACTGACTTCTAGAGTGCTTGTACCAGCTGGGAATCCCACCAACAATAGAGTGTTCCTCTTTTTCTACATCCTCACCTCTTTTTCTACATCTGCTGTCACCTGAATTTTTGATCTTAGCCATTCTGACTTGTGTGAAGTGGAATTTTTGGGTTGTTTTGATTTGCATTTCCCTGATGACTAAGGATGTTGAACATTTATTTATGTGCTTCTCAGCCATTCAATATTCCTCAGTTGAGAATTCTTTGTTTAGCTCTGTACCCCATTTTTTAATAAAATTATTTAGTTCTCTGGAGTCTAACTTTTTGAGTTCTTTGTATATATTGGATATTGGATTGGACCAGCATTATTTGTTGAAAATGCTGTCTTTTCCCTCTTCCCCCACAGGATTGTTTTAGCTCCTTTGTCAAAGATCTATTGACCATAGGTGTATGTGTTCATTTCTGGGTCTTCAATTCTGTTCCATTGATCTTCATGCCTGTCTTGGTAACAATACCATACAGTTTTGATCACTATTGCTCTGTAATACAACTTGAGGTCAGGAATGTTGACTCCCCCAGAAGTTCTTTTATTGTTGAGAATAGTTTTCCCAATATTGTTTTTTTTTTGTTATTCCAAATTAATTTGCAAATTGCTCTTTCTAACTCTGTGAAGAATTGAATTGGAATTTTGGTTAGGATTGCATTGTATCTGTAGATTGTTGTCAGCAAGATGGCCATTTTGACTATCTTAATCCTGCCAATTCATGAGTATAGGAGACCTTTCCATCTTCTGAGATCTTCAATTTTTTTCTCAGTGAATTGTGTTCTTGTCGTACAGATCTTACTTGCTTGGTTAGAGTATCACCAAAATATTTTATATTTTTTGTGACTATTGCGAAGGGTGTTGTTTCCCTAATTTCTTTCTCAACTAGTTTATCCTTTGACTAGAGGAAGGCTACTGATTTATTTGAGTTAATTTTTATCCAGCCACTTTGCTGAAGCTGTTTATCAGCTGTAGAAGTTCTCTAGTGGAATGTTTGGGAGTCACGTGAGTATGCTATCATATCATCTGCAAATAGTGATATTTTGACTTCATCCTTTCAATTTGTATCCCTTTGATCTCCTTTTGTAACTGCTCTGGCTAGGACTTCAAATACTATATTGACTAGGTAGGTAGAGAGTGGACAGCCTTGATTTTATTGGGATTGCTTCAAGTTTCTCTACATTTAGTTTGATGTTGGCTACTGGTTTGCAGTATATTACTTTTACTATGTTTAGGTATGGACCTTGGACCTTGATTTTCTGATCTTTCCAAGACTTTTATATGAAGGGATATTGAATTTTGTCAAATGTTTCTCAGCATCTAATGAAATGATAATGTGGGTTTTTTTCCTTTGAGTTTGTTTACATTGATGGATTTCCATATATTGAACCATCCCTGCATCTATGGGATGAAGCCTACTTGATCATGATGAATGATCATTTTGATGTGTTCTTGAATTTGTTTTGTGAGAATTTTATTGAGTATTTTTGAATTGATATTCATAAGGGAAATTGGTCTGAAGTTCTTTTTCTTGTGGGGTCTTTGTGTGGTTTAGGTATGAGTATAATTGTGGCTTCATAGAACAAATTGGGTAGTGACTTCTGTTTCTATTTTGTGGATTTGTTTGTAGAGTATTGGTATAAGGTCTTCTTTGAAGGTCTGATAGAATTCTGCCTTAAACCCATCTGTTCCTGGGCTTTTTTTGGTTGAGAGAGTTCTAATGACTGCTTCTATTTCTTTAGGGGTTATGGAACTCTTTAGATGGTTCATCTGATCTGATTTAACTTTGGTACCTGGTATGTTTATAGAAAATTGTCTATTTAATCTAGATTTTCAAGTTTTGTTGACTATAGGATTTTGTAGTAGAATCTGATGAGTTTTTAGATTTCCTCTGTTTTTGTTGTTATTTCTCCCTTTTCATTTCTGATTTTGTTAATTTGGATACTGTCTCTGTGTCCTCTGGTTATTCTGGCTGAGGGTTTATCTATCTTGTTTTCTCAAAGTACCAGCTCCTGGTTTTGTTGATTCTTTGTATAGTTCTTTTTGTTTCCATTTGGTTTATTTCAGCCTTGAGTTTGATCAATAACTTCTGTTAGTTTCACTGTGTCTCTTTTTTATTTGTGTTTCCATGATCTATCCATTGATGACAGTGGGGTGTTGAAATCTCCCAGTATTATTGTGTATGGTGCAATGTGTGCTTTGATACTTAGTAAAGATTTTTGTTTTTTGGTTTTTTTGTTTTGTTTTGTTTTGTTTTTATGAATGTGAGTACCCTTGTATTTGGAGTATTGATGTTCAGAATTGAGAGTTCTTCTTGGTAGATTTTTCCTTTGATGAGTATGAAGTGTCCTTCCTTGTCTTTTTTCATAACTTTTGTTTGAATGCTGATTTTATTCAATGTTAGAATGGCTACACCAGCTTGTTGCTTGGGACCAGTTGCTTGGAAAATTGTTTTCCAGCCTTTTTCTCTGAGGCAGTGGTTGCCTTTGGTACTGAGGTCCATTTCCTGTATGCAGCAAAATGCTGGATCTTGTGTATGTATCCAGCCAGTTAGTCTATGTCCTTTTATTGGGGAATTGACTCCATTGATATTAAGAGATATTATGGAATAGTGATTGTTGTTTCCTGGTATTTTTGTTGTTAGAGGTGGAATTAAGGTCATGTGGCTATCTTCTTTTGGGTTTGTTGAAAGAAGATCACTTTCCTCTTTTTTCTTCTTTTAGAGTATTGGTATAAGGTCTTCTTTGAAAGTCTAATAGAATTCTGCATTAAACCCATCTGGTCCTGGGCTTTCTTAGGTTGAGAGAGTTTTAATGACTGCTTTTATTTCTTTAGGGGTTATGGAATTCTTTAGATGGTTCATCTGATTTGATTTAACTTTGGTACCTGGTATGTGTCTAGAAAAGGTTTTATCTATCTTGTTGATTTTCTCAAAGAACCAGTTCCTGGTTTTGTTTATTCTTTGCATAGCTCTTTTTGTCCTTCTTCTAGTTGTCAATCATCATCATGAGATGTGATTTTAAATCTGAATCTTGCTTTTCCAGTGTATTGGGGTATCCAGAACTTGCTGTTGTGGGAGAACTGGGTTCTGATGATGCCAAGTAACTTTGGTTTCTGTTGCTTAAGTTCTTGTGCTTGCCCCTTGCCATCTGGTTATCTCCAGTGTTAGTTGGTCTTGCTGTCTCTGACTGGAGCTTTGCACTACTATGGGCCTGTGAGTCTGTGATCTTAGATATGTCAAGACTCCTAAAGAAACGAGCTCTCTCCTCAGCAGGATGTAGGTATGGAGGGTGGTGGGACAGTCTTAGCTCAGGGGCACAGATGGAGACCTAAAGGATCCTGTCCCTGCACTTCTGTTCTTGCTTCTCCTGTACTTCTCCTTGCTCTTCCCCTTGCTTGGGCTTCTGGCTTCAGGTGGTTGCTGAGGGCTGATTCCCCAGTCCTGGAAAACCAGGTCACCTTTTCTCCTCTTTGATTTACTTGGAAGCCAAAAGTACTGGGTACAAACTCTTCCTATTTGCAGCAAGGGCATTTTCAAACAAGATTTTTCTTTAGTTCCTCTTTGTGTATTTGATCAGAGTAAGCTGCTTTACCACTTATTTCCAAGTAGGAGTAGTGGAAACTTTCCAAAATAATGAAATATTGTATTTTAGTGAAAGCTTTGAGCAAACTAGTTCTACTTTCTAGCTTTTTGTGAAGAACATAAACAGGGCTGCACTGCACTTAATTTATAGGACATGAGAGACATTGAATTGTGATCTAGTAAATTGAACAGCCTAAAATTACCTATTTCAGATATTAAAACCTTCAGTTCTTTACATTTGATAAAATATTTTCACATGGATTAAATGATCCAGTTTATAATGTTGTTAGAAAAAAAATGGGCCTGCAGGATTTTCCTTCTTGTATTTTAGATATTGTTAGAAGCGAATTCTGGCAGATGAAGTAAGAACCACAGAAGTGGGTGTCTTTGTAAATGCCAAAAAATGTTCTTCTGAATGGAGGTTTAAAAGAGAGTTCCCTGTAAGACCGGCTGAAACTATACAAGTACACTCACTTATGATCTGTGGCTACTAGACAAATCTTTATCAATACTAGGATTATATGGAGTGTTTTATTCAAGAAAGTGACATTTATTATTATTATTATTATTTTATTATTATTATTAACTTATTTTGGAGGATGTGATGGCCATTCCTAACCTAGTAGCACTGTGGTTTTGCCTGGCCAGAAATGAGCTTCTCTATCCTAGTCATTAGAATGCTAGACCTAAGTAATAATTTACACAGGTCCTGTGATGGCTAAAGAAACTTACTATTGAGTCAGGCATTCCTTAAGAGCCCGTGACCACTTTCTCTGGAATGCCTGGGAGACTTTAGTGGCTTGCAGGTAAGATAAGATAGGATAATGTGCTGTGAGGTATTAACAGCTGCCTTTGTTTCTGTAAAGCATGCTTATCGCTATGCTAAAAGGATGAAATGGTCTTTTTATTACTATATAGTGGGGAAGTAAGAAACAATTGAGGGAAGTTAAATGCTTTTTCTGCTCAGTTGTGGATTCCATGGATAGTTAGAACACACACCTTTCTGATATTCTTTTTAAAACCCCACCTTACTCCCACTCCCCTTTCTGCAAGGAATGCTGTATTAAATCTAAGGCTGCCTTCCTTCTACTAGCACTAAGAATAAATTCATTTACTCTAAAGATGAATTGAAGCCGGGCGGTGGTGGCGCACGCCTTTAATCCCAGCACTTGGGAGGCAGAGGCAGGTGGATTTCTGAGTTCGAGGCCAGCCTGGTCTACAGAGTGAATTCCAGGACAGCCAAGGCTATACAGAGAAACCCTGTCTCAAAAAAAAAAAAAAAAAAAAAAAAAAAAAAAAAAAAAAAAAAAAGATGAATTGAATCTGAGTCTCTGATGTCTCCCAGTGGATTTGAATGCCACTTGGATTTGATTGCTTCTCCATATATTTTGGGTGAAGTTAATTTTTAAAAAATGAACACCCTCTAAAAATATACTATTTCCTAAGGAAAAAATATATTGAAGACATTGGCTACACATGAACATCCTTGATCAATATATATTTGCATTTGTCAAGGGATTTTGTGAAATAATGTGTCATTGAATATTGAATTGGTTGGACAATGTTGAATTTCTGATTGATTTAAAAGAATTGTTGGCTAGGAGGCAGTTGGTGTAGGTATTGGGATAGATTGTATAGAAAGAGCAAGGCTTCCCAACTCAGACCATTGACTCCTGAAATTCCAATAGCCCCTGAACCTGGGAAGGACTCAGGACTGGAGAACATGCACTTACAAACTGTGATAATGAAGCAAATTTGGACAGGAGGGTGGCTAGGCCTTGGTGAGACAAGGTGGATTGCTCTATCATGGCATTGCAGGGAGCTTGGCATAGCTGAGGGGTGATTAGCAGAAAAGTCTGGCCAACTGAGGCTAGCAGAAGGTGCTGATTCATTGAGCTGTGGAATATGGCAGACTGGGCTCAAGTAACTGTGGTGGAAATGAGAGAAACTTCAGAGGAGGAACTTCTAGGATTTGGCAAGTGACTGACTGTAGATAATTAAGTAGCAGTGATAATCACTACTTACCAGCATTTGCCATGTGGGAGGTATTATATAAAATAGCCACTCCTTATATAAGCATCTGGAAGAAAGGGAGAGCGTGTTCCTTATTCAAGGTGCTTGCCTTAAGAATTGCAGGGACACTTCTGTGACTGCACAGTATGATCTTCACAATGTACTAAATTTGGTGTGGTACTTTTAGTAAAAAAAAAAAAAAAAACTTATCTTGAGTTACTATTAAATACGTTCATGTACTTTGTTTATAAATATCAAACATAATTAGTTATTAGCAACTCACAGACTAGAAATGCTGAGAAATAGTATTTAGCCTGTTGTAAAGTTAAATAAGGAAGTGAGCATTCTTGAAAGCCAAGGAAAGCCCTGTATAGTTGAAACTTTCCCCACAGGCTGCTTATCATATCATACGGTAAACTGAGAAATCCACCCTTCTCAGCTCTGTCAGCGTCCTTAAATCAGTGGATAAAAATCAGAATACTTCCTTCTTGTCAATGATTTCAGCTGAGCCCTTTCCTTAAAACAGACATGCTACTCCGTGGCAGCTTAAGGCACAGTCTCAGCCTGCTTTATGAACTCAGTAGGTTGTCGAAGACTCAGGTATAATTTACAAGATCTCCTCTTTATTTTTAAAAATAAGAACCAATTGCGGGTTCACCTGTGCCCATTTTAAGTTTGTATGTTGAAGCCTAGTAACCAAAGTGATGTAGATAGGATGTAGGGCCTTTGGGAGTAATGAGGGTTAAATGAGGCTGGGAGGCCTTCCCTAGAGGGCATACTGGAGTGTTCTGCCTTTATTCTGTTTCCTCCTTCTTCCTCTGCTTTTTCTGTCCTGTCTGAACCCAGTAAGGATACTATCCCACAGCCTGCATCAGGGATGGCAATGCGTTCTCAGATGCCCAGCCTCTAGGACTGTGAAAGAATATATGTCTGTTGTATTTTATTATACATAGTCAGCCTATGGTATTTTGTTATAGCAGAACAATTTTTCTTGACACAGAATTTAAATTACATTGAACCCTTAGCAAACATCTGGTCCTATGCTGGATTTTCTTCTGCTGTATCTCATTAATCCTCATAATAGCATTAGAAACCATATTTTATCCCTATATTACAGATCAAACTTGACTGATTAAAAATACTTATTCTAATACACACAATCAGTGAAGACAGTGACAGGATTTGAACCTCTTCCTAATTTCTTTTGCCTCCTCATTTTTCAAAAAAAAGATTCCACTATGTAGTTCAGTCTCCTCTCAAGCTTGTGACACTTCTGTGTCTACTTCACAAGTATGGGGCCTACAGGTGCCATCACCTTGGCAGTTACTATATTTCCTTTGAAAGGTAAATATAAAATTAGTAATGACTCGAAGCTTACTTCAAGAATTTTGAGATCATCACCAGCGAGAGATAAGCTAAGAAGAAACTGCTTGAGGCAAAGCAGGAAAGAAGAACATTGGCAAATTTAATTAGACTCTTTGTAAATAAAAATATACACACCAATTTTGGAGTGATAGATATCAACACAATGGAGATATTGACTGACACTAACTATCAGGGATTGTATAACCTTGTGCTATGATGCTGGAGCAAACACATGTCAGAGAGGATTCTTGTCTTGTCATTACAGAATTTGTTTGCAATTAAGTCACAGAGAAGTACTGTCTCCTGACTTCTCAACTCCTTTGTTACAGCAGCACTAACTTTGCATCCTTTACCTGCAGTCAGGTAGTTATGGCTTTGCCAAGTTTCTTTAGAGGTTTAATTCAAATCCAAGAACAATGCAGAACTGATTACATGAGTTACACTTATCTGAAAAGAATCTATGGAGACAGAGATTTGGTTCCATGCTTAGTATAAAGAAATAAACTGGATAAAGGAGTTCTCAGATTAAATCAATTCAACATTACTTTGAAAAGCTACACTGGGGATATAATTTATTAGAAAGGCTCAGACGAGAATGCATTGCTATGCCAAATGACTTCAAGGCACACCAGCACCTTGAAAAGAAGGAATGGCTGCCAAGGCTCAGTGTGACAGCTGCACAGGGTAACCTGCGCCTGGATTTGGAACCCTAGTCCCCCTTAATCCCCCCTGTTAGATAGGGTTTGTGAAATTTCCTTCTGAAAGAAGAGACTTCTGTAGGAAGAAGAAGATTTTAAAAAAAGGCTCAAAGTGGGAAAATAGAAAACATTGAACCAGTGAAACTAGTAATCTAAGAAACCCTTGCTGGGAGCAATGAAATAGGGCATCCTATTAGCTCATGAGGCATCCTATTAGCTCACAATGATTATGCAGAATTATTATTACTAATGAATTTAAAAACATGTTTTTCTTTAAAGTTTGTGTTTAGAACCTTGTGGTTGTGAGCAGTTCTCATAAACTCAAGGAATCTCATCTGTACAAAAAGAAATAAAGCTATCTACTTTCTTAATTCTCCAATACTTTTATCAGTAAAGTGACAAACAACATTACAGAATGTGGACAGTATCAGCTCTATTGTTAGATCTATGATCTAGAGTGTTCCCTCAGCAAAGTCTAACTTAGGTGTGTATACCTTCTTGTGTGTCTGACTTCCAAGGCATTCCTAGCAGCAGACTATCACTAGCCTTGACTTGAGGCCCATCTTTTATAGTGAGGTATCAATCAAACATTTAAAGGTCGCACAAACCCCTCCCTCTTCTTTGTTGTTAAATATCTGGTTTTGAAATGAATGGTCTAGAAAACACTAATGATTTGGGTCAGCCCGTGATCAGCTCATCTAACAGGATGAATGGAAAAGCGAGAGAGATGGGAAGAAAACAATCACTACTGTACAAGAATGACTAGAACAGTTGGGTGAAGCACTGACTTGGAGTTCAATACATGAGTTTCTCAAAGGCTCCCAGAAATACCAATGGGTCCTTGAAACTCTATTAATACATTGATCTATGGTATATCCCAAACCTATGGATCTAAACTAGCACTTAGGTATCTTCTTAATATTAAACCAAATCAACATTATTTTAAAATATATTTATTTAATATAAAATATGTCTAATTTCATAATCTTCCAACAACCCATGAATGTTTTATTAACATATTTTTGTTTATATATTAAATTATAAAACATTTTATATTTTTTTATTTTACATGCATGGATATTTTCTTGTGAGTATGGGTGTATGTCATGCATGCCTGGTGCTTGAGATAGTCAGAAGAATACACTGTATACTGTGGACATGGAGTTACAAAATGTTGTAAAACAACATATAGATGCTGGAAAGAAAATCTGGGCCCTCTGAAAGGGCAGCAAATGCTCCTAAACACTGAACCATCTCTCCAGCCTCAATTTTTATATTTACTTTTAAGACAGAAACAAATTCAGGCTTGTAGAAAAGCTGCAAAAATAATTGAGAGTTCCTGTATATTCTTCAACCAGTTTCCCACTATAAATATGAATAATTTGCCAAAACTAAAAACTATCTTTTATGTAATCCCATTAGATAAAGAACAGAAGTTACTCCTATCTCACCAGTTCTACTCTAACAGCCCTTGCTTGAATGCGGATCCAACATTATCCTCAGCTGCATAGTCTTTCAATCTTTTCCCTCTGTGACCTTAGTTTTCCTAATCTTAATAACTATCAAACACTGAAATAGAACTTGTTAATTTTTATCAATTCTTTTTGTCAATTTGATACATGAGAAGAAGGAATCACAACTGAGAAAATGTTTCCAGAAGATTGGTCTGTGGGCAGGACTGTGGGACATTTTCTTAACTAGTGACTGATATGGAATATGATATCCAGCACACTAAGGGGGTGCTACCACTGTACAGGTGGCCTTAAGGTGTATAAGGAAACAGACTGAGCATTCCATAGAAAGCAATCAAGTAATCAGTGTTTCTTTATGGCTTCTGCTTCAGTTTTTGCCTCCAGGTTCCTGCCTTGAGTTCCTTCTGTGATTTTCTTCAATGATTGTGATGTGAAAATATACAATGAAATAATCCATTAGCTCTCCAAGTTTCTTTTGGTTTTGATGTTTTATTATAACAATAGAAACTCTGACCAAGATAGATATGAGTACCAGAAGTGGGGTATTGAGTGACAAATCTGATCATAGGTTTTTGAGATTGTGGTACCACTTTAATTTTGGACTGGGGAAACCCTTGAGTGCTCAGAGCTCCCTGTGCTTCCAAGGGAGAGTATGCACGATTTACATAACAAATCCTCTGGGAGTTCTCATTCTATCATCCTTTGCTGTCTGTTAATTTTTAGTGTTATAAGTATAGACAACTAAGAAAAATGCCAAATGACTTTCTTTTCTAAAGACAGATATTCTTTCTTACTTGGTGGTAGTTCAACAGAATTCCTTCTCCAACCCCCTGTTGAAAACTAAATTTTCCTTCATTTACAGGTACTTTTATAAATCTCCTGGTCTATAAATAGGTTTGTGTTCCACATTCACTTTCAAAAGTCTGATCTGTATTATCTCCTTTGCTCCCTCATTGTTTAATGAATGGGATGCAATCTTGAATCTGTGCTCCTTTTTCTATATACAGGAGAGTTTGGGTTTACCAAGCTATGTCTTAAGGAGATCGCTTTTGTGTCTGAGTAAGTCTTTTGTTCCTTAGTGCTCTATTGATGATTTCTCTATCATGTCAGTCTGAGAAGAGTCTGTATCATACCATCCTTTTGGGAGTAGGGGAATGAGGCTTCTTTGTAATTCTTTTAAAAATATACTTAGTTTTAGTTAGCAGTCAGATTAACAAAATCCACTATGACATTTTTATACATCTATTTCATTATGCTTTGATTTCATCCCCCACAGCTGCCCACCCTGTTTATCTCAGCATCCCCTTACAGGCCGCTTTCTTCTTCCTAGATAGTTCTTCCTTCTGAGTTTATGTCACATATTCCATTTCTCTCTCTGTTTCTCCTTTCCCTCACCTTATACTTCTTTCTCTCCTCTAGTAGTTACCTCTCTACTTTTATTTCTTATGTACATATTCATATACAAATACATTTAAATTTAAATCTAGATTCCACATACGAAAGTGAAAGTTAAATGTATCTTTCTGAGTCTATCTTATTTCACTTAACATAATGGCCTTTAGCTCCAATTACCCTAAATATAACATACTCATTCTTCCTAGTAGCTTAATAAATTCTATTACTCCGTGAGGTGATGTATAGAGACTGTAATCTTAGCATTCTGGAGGTCAAAGTAGGAGAAGCTCCACTCAATCAAGGCCAGCCTTTGTACAGTCGTAGTCAGTTCCAGACTGGCCTAAGCATTTATCTCAAGCATTTACCACATACATGCACACACACATACGAAACAAAGAATTTCAAAACATACTTCAAGATAATAGAACTTTCTGAAAACAGTTTCAATAATACTGTAAACAATCCAAAGTACTGCAAGTCATTACATTAAATTAAAAAGTTTCTACACAGGAATACAGTGCATTAGCAGAGACTTTGTAACTAAGAACAGCTTAGTTTTAGTTAGCAGTCTTAGTCCACTAAGAGAAAGTTGACCTGTAAGGGATGATGAGAGGAATGGGGATAGCAGCTGTGGGAGATGAAATCAAAGTATGACACTATAAATGTGTGAAAGGGTCACAGTGGATTTTGTTAATCTGACTGCTAACTAGTCATAGTCTCAGGAACGAAAACTCAGTCTCACAAACTGCAACAGTTCCATCCATATTTGTACAGTTTTATTTGTCCTCTGATGATTTCCTTCTAGGCTGATTCTAGGCCATGCTGTTATGATTGCTGGAGGAATAAATATAAATGTCTAGCTATCATATGTGGCATGCTGCTTTAGAATCCACCAGCTGTGGTGTTGTAGGCTTGGGTCATATGGTGATTCCGCTTTCAGGTTTTTGAGGAACCTGTACCTCCAAACCATCTGTACCAGTTCATTCCTCCCAGCAGTGAATAAGTGTTTATCCTTCTCCACACCCTTGACAGCATCTGCTGTCAGTTATTGTCCAAACAATAGCCGTATTGACTAGGGTAAGATATAATTTCAAAGCAGTTTTGAGTTTGCATGCTCATATGGCTATAGATGTTGAACAATTTTTTAAAAATTCAGTCCACTGGGGAATTTATTGATTGATTAACTTTATTGATGTTTAATTTTGAAGTTCTTCACAGGTTCTAGATATCAGTCGACTGTTGGAAATACAGTTGGCAAAGGTTTCCATTCTGTAGGCTTCTTTTCACTGAGCTGGTGAACTGTGTTCCTCTGCAGAAACATTTAAACATAATGTAAAAATTTTGAGTTCTTTGGATTGTTTACCGTATTTTTGACACCCTTTCAGAAAATCCTTGCCATGCCTATATCCTGAAGTATGTTTTGAGATATTTTGTTTTGTATTTGTGTGTACATGTATGTGGTAAGTGTGTGAGTAGTTGCCATTTGATGGGTTTTCTCCCTTTTTGTTGTTTGTTTGTTTGGCTCCCACAGGCCTGATTCTGTTTTTGTTAGTTAGTTTGTTTACTTGTTTTGTCCTGAAATAATCAACCAATGACTACTGTCAGTTTTCATTCCACCTAAAAAATGTTTTAGTCAACCTGTTATAAAAGCAATACTCAAACTCTGTATTCTTAGGATCACTTGAACATTAATTAACAGTTAGAATTTGCTCAGTTCTTTTGTTTCTATCTACTGACATGCACTATTCAATGATGGCTATGAATTCTGGGAAATGCTTCACTGAGAGGTCTTGTTGTATTAACAATATAACCCTGCTACTAGTTTTGACCTTTGACCTCTTCGTAGTGGCACAGAGATCTGATTATCTGGCACATGCTTTAGGAACTTATGCTACTCAATTTAAACTTTAGATAACATTCTGTAGGTACTGGAATGCTAGGTATTATACAATGTGCTATAGAAGTAGCCTGAAGTTAGAGAAAGACTCAAAGCTCAGCTCCACCTTCTCCACTATGGCTGATAGAATTGTCACTAGATAGCCTGCCAAACCCCTAATGTCTATGGTGTGTATCCTCATAAGTGTGGTCTGTCATTGACACAATGCTTTCCTACAGAACATGGCTGTGTTAAGATTGATCATTTCACAAAGTAAAACAGAAAACTTAACATCTTTTTTTTCTAAAAATAACAAAGCCAGTATATTACTTTCTCAGTTAAAACATTTTATAGACAGTAATTATATTTGAATGAGAAAAACAGTAATGAGAAGAATTGCGCCATTTTGCATTTTGGTAAAACATTTTCATGGCTGACTAGAGAAGCTAGTTATGTTCTTTTATCTTATTATGCATATCAACTTGTTATGTTACATATTAGATAGCCTCTAGCAAACTCTACAGCATCCTCAAAGAAAAATAAGGGTGAAAAGGCCAATGGTATAAAATGATTATGAAAATAGTTTGACCTCTTCTTAGTGGCGTAGAGATCTGATTATCTGGCACATGCTTTAGGAGCTTATGTTACTCAATTTAAACTTTAGATCACATTCTGTAGGTATTGGAATGCTAGGTATTCTACAATGTGCTATAGAAGTAGCCTGAAGTTAGAGAAGGACCCAAAACTCAGCTCCACCTTCTCTAATATGACTGATAGAATTGTTATTAAATATTTTTTAATTCTTTGAAAATTCCATACAATATATTTCCATCATAATCACCCTCCATTCCTTCACTCTAAGATCCACTCTCTATCTCTATATCCTCTCTATATCCTGCCAGTTTCTCTCTCTCTCTCTCTCTCTCTCTCTCTCTCTCTCTTTCTCTTTCTCTCTCTCTCTCTCTTCCTCCCCCACTCCTTTTCAGGTGATTCACTGGAGCATGGTCCATCAACTAGCAGTCACATCCTTAGAGAAGATAAATTTGCTACACAGGAATCCATCTAGTGTTCATAACCCTTAGTTAGGTGTGGGAGCTCATAAACTGCTTCTCACTTAGAGCTAGAATGTTGACCAGCTAGGTCTAAGTAAGATCTTGTATAGACTACCACACTGTTGTAAATTCATGAACAATCATGTCTTGACGCTACTGTACTGCAGTCTTCCATGACTGCTTGCACTTACAATCTTTCCCATCCCACTCAGTGTTGAGTCTTGGAGAAGAAGTGTGAATGTCTCATTTGCAGCTGAGCATTCTGTTGGCAATTATTCTCTGTACTTTGGACAGTTGTGAATTTCTGCATTAGCTACCATCACTGCATGAAGAGAAGTGTCATAAAGTGTCCCAGACCTGCACTAATCTATGGATAGAGAGATACCAGTTAGCAGAATAATACTAGCATTTCCACCCCTAGGAGCTGTGAGCTCCCCAACCATTCTTGTCAGATGTTGACTACGATAGATGTGTTTCTTACTTATGGAATGGGCTTTCAACTAATCAGAAAGTAGTTGCTTACCCCCATAATACTTGCCACACTATTGCACCTATGACATATTCTGCCATGCTTACTATTATTGTAGTTCACAGGGTTCACAGCTGAGGAAGACTTCTGATGATATTTTTGTCCCTGGGTACCTGCATAGCAGCTTCTAATTCTGAAATCTAGCCATCATTGAGAAAGTGTCCTGATAAATACCAATGTAATTTCTCCATGTCCTATGAGCAAAGTGTGTGATATCAAAGCATGTGATGCCTAGCAAAAGGATCTTATCATCATGTTCTGATGGGCAACCGGGCACAAAGTTAGTACATTGCACTTTTTGGGAGATTCTCCATGAGACTTTTGACCACTAACTAGTGGGAAAGTGTTCTATGCTTGGCACTGGGCTTTTTTAAAATTGTATATTTTTTCTTCATTTACATTTCAAATACTATCCCCTTTCCCAGTTTCCCTCCCTCCCAGAAACACCTTATCACATCCTCCCTCCCCCTGCTTCTATGAGGGTGTTCCTCCACCCACTCACTTACTCTCACCTACCCTCCTTTGATTCCTCTACACCGAGACATCTATAAAAGAACCTTTATAGGACCAAGGACCTGTCCTCCTATTGATGCAAGATAAGGCCATCCTCTGCTACATATGCAGCTGGAGCTATGTGTACTCCTTTGTTGATGGCTTAATCCCTGGGAATCCTGGGGTGTCTGGTTCATTGATAATGTTATTCTTCTTATGGGGTTGCAAACTCTTTCAACTCCTTCAGTCCTTTCTCTGACTCTGCTATTGGGCACTCTGTGCTCATTCCAATGATTGGTTGTGAACATCCACCTCTGTATTTGTAAGGCTCTGGAAGGGCTCCTCAGGAGACAGCCATATCAGTCTCCTTTCAGCATGCACTTCTTGGCATCCACAATAGTGTCTGGGTTTGGTAACTGTATATGAGATGAATCCCCAGGTGGGACAGTCTCTGAAATTCTTAGGCAAATGGATAGAACTAGAAAATATCATCCTAAGTGAGGTAACCTAACCGCAAAAGAATACACATGGTATGCACTCACTGATAAGTGAATATTAACCTCAAAGCTCCAAATAACCAGGATACAATTCACAGACTACATGAAACTCAATAAGAAGGCAGTGGGCTTTTTAACCAACAACTGACAGGAGAATAAATTCCTGTGAAAAATAACGCCAGTTAAGTCTTGTATATGGATATGTGTATTTGAAGCTTATAAAATACAGGTTTTGCATATGTCCCTTTCAAATATCCTTGGTGTTAGTTATTTTTCTCCAGGCCAAATCCCCTCATCCTTCCTACCCTTGAGTTCCTCTCCTCCCTTAAACCTACCTCCCTATTATTCCTCCTTTCCTTTTAGATCACCTGTGTTCTACTGTGTCACCCCCTTCAAGATCTTTCTTCCCACACTCCACTGATTGTCCCTTTCTAGTTTCCTGGATCCAGCAGACATTCCAAATTAAACACAAAAATCTAAAGATACTAACATCTTTGTAAGTGAGAAATTGTAATGCTTGTCTTTCTGAGTCTGGGCTACTCTCCTCAATGGAAATATTTCTTGGTATGATCCTAAACCTGCATGTTTTTCTTTACAGCTGAATAAAATTCCACTGTATAAGTATGACACTGCTATTTTAAAAATCTGTTTCTTGCTCCTTCAGCCCCCCCTTTTTCTTCCTTTCTTTCTGTTTGGTGCTGGATATGAAACCCAGGTCCTTGCACATTCTAGGGAAAATCTTACTACTGATCATATCACCAGTTCACTAGTCTGATTTTTGTATCTGTCTTATTCTCAAAACATTTTTCCCAGGACATTTAGGTCCTCATAAATTTCATATCATGATTCCACATAGTCTGTCTTAAAAAATAAAAATATCAAATTCTGTTTATTTAAGAGAAATCATTTCAGTCCATGCAACATTAGTAAGAATGAACTACCTCCCTTCCACCTTCAAAATTCTGTTTCTATAAAACTCATCTTTGCACTATGCAAAAATAGTGACGAATTTCTTCTTGTGTCAAGGAAAAAAATAATTCCCTTTATTTATGAATAGTTAAGTAATTGCTAAAGCTATACTTAAGTCTGGAAAGTACACAAAAGTATTTTTTTCTTTAAAACCATGGGCAAACAATGGCCCAATGGCTTATTGCATATTTATGGAGAAGGAAAGTTCTGGTCTGAAATCCTTAGATTTAAAGTCACTTAGATAAACAGATACCCTCACTAAAGTGCGTGGTTTTCTCACAGTAAGCCTTACTCTTCAAAATTACAGTGTGTGATTATCTCTTAAAAAAACGATAAAGCCTTGATTTTTATGGTTGATTAACTAGGTTATTGTAAATCACATCAGCTTTGAGTTTGGCATTTCTCCCAGAAAGCAAACTTCCCAGGCTAAGCTCAAAGTTTCTTTTTCCATAACAAAGATTTGGATCCACAAAAATCCCGTGGGATTTCTTGCATCCAAAGCAGACATTTCCCAGGGTTTCATATGGTTTTCTGGAAAGCTCTTGACCTACCAAGTAGTTCCATATGGAGGCACCCGAGCTAATGAAAGTTCATTTCCTGTGAGTTCATCTTACTTGAGTCATTCTATTTTTTTTTCTCAATAATCATTGGTCTCTTGTTCTCCTGTCCCACTTTGTGCCTTGTTGAAGGAACTCATAGCTATCACAGTGACAAAACATACAACATGGAGCCTTTTTTTTTTTTTTTTTTTTTTTTTTTTTTTTTTTTTTTTTTTTTTTTTTTTTTTTTTTTAAGCAATCAAGGTATCAGGTCATTTATCACTTGAAATTTGCTGGGGCACTTTGGGTGGCTTTGTGGAATGTTTTCACAGTGAGTGGCAGGTAGGTCTCCACCTATCCCATAGTTAATAGATTAACAGGAGCATTGTAAGAAAGGTTTCTAGACAATGGAAGTTTCAGCACTATAGTGACATTTTAGGCTTAGAGACATAGGATTAACTCTACCCAAATCCTTGGGAATCTCTTCACTGTGAATTAATTGGACTGTGTCGTAGTTGTCACTTGTGGAGATATTTTGGTAAACTGTTCTCAGAATCTCAGTTGATCTATGTGAGGGAACCTGAAATGCCAGAGACTGCATTTCCTACTCTTACTTCCCAGAGTTCCATCATTGGCACTAGGGATGGGGACTGTAGGTGGGCATGCAATACAGACACGCTACATGGTAGAGATCATGTCACATGTCAGACTAGTGCTCAGGCTTGCTTAACATATCATTGCTAAACTGGGAAATAATTTCTACCACAAGGCTTAATGTACAAATGCGATGGCACAACATTCATGAAAATATCATAAGTAATAAAATGCCCCAACATAAAATGACTTGTTTTACTTACAAAACAGCAACTTATAGATAAAGAAATCTGAGCCACTGAACTCATAACATAATCCTCAGTTTGGGCTCAGTGGATTTAGAGAAAACTCATGGTAAGTTAACATGTAGATTACTTATTAGTTAGCAACTCTTTTCTCTAAATTAAAAAATATTGCTTGTTTAATTTTGGGTAAAAGGTGAAGAAAGCTCTTAGAATACATGAAGAAGCAATTAATCTCATCTTAGGGCAGTGGGATTCAGTATTTGGCTGTATACACGTTATTTAGGGTTTTGAGAAATCCTGGACTTTAAAACACATATATCATAACATTTGCATTTTTTTCAATGAATACTTGAAATATGATGCTTTGGTCAAGGAAACATGTAGGAGTTAGTGTCACTCTTCCTGACTGTGTTTCTTTCTCAAAGATGACATTTTGAAATCCATGGTGCAAAATTTACTACCAAGGAAGCAACCACACTGAGGTGCCCTTGTAGCCCCAGATCTTGTGGCTGGACCATGGAGGTCATGTCCATCATGATCTGCCTATTCCCTCCTTGATGCTCTTCATATTAACCCGTGGTTACTTTGAACTGCGCCCCTAGTGATGAGTTATGCTATGTACAACCTTTGGGGAGGTCTCAAAATGCTCAAGTCAGAGTACCTAGGTCTCATTAGGACCTGCTTGGAGAAGTTTCAGATGGATGTAAGTGCGTTAATGTCCTGAGTGTAGAGTAAACAATAAATCGAAGCAACCTCCTAGTTGCGTAGTTTCTTTAAATCATGAAAGGTTTTGATGAGGCTTGTACTGGCTAGTTTTGTGTGTCAACTTGACACAGGCTGGAGTTATCACAGAAGGGAGCTTCAGTTGGGGAAGTGCCTCCATGAGGTCCAGCCGTGGGGCATTTTCTCAATTAGTGATCAATGGGGTAGGGCCCCTTGTGGGTGGTGCCATCCCTGGGCTGGAGGTCTTGGGTTCTATAAGAGAGCAGGCTGAGCAAGCCAGGAGAAGCAAGTCAGTAAAGAACATCCCTCCATGGCCTCTGCATCAGCTCCTGCTTCCTGACCTGCTTGAGTTCCAGTCCTGACTTCCTTTGGTGATGAACAGCCATGTGGAAGTAAGCCAAATAAATCCTTTCCTCCCCAACTTGCTTCTTGGTCATGATGTTGTGCAGGAATAGAAACCCTGACTAAGACAGGGCTACTCTTGAGAATGTCTTGTCTTGATAGTTCCTTGGTGATTAGTGATTGTAAATATTTGTATGATTGGACACAGTATAGTGCATGCAGCTGAAGTTTAGTGAGAAGGGAGGAAATCCCAGAGCGTGGATGAAGGAATATGCTACCAAAGCATTGCAGGTGAAATTTGTTGAAGAAGGGGCTGAGTTGATATTCTGAGAGGAAGAAAGCTGTGGTATCTGTTCTCAGGTATCAAAAAGACAGCTGAGTGTTTAGGTCAGTGTCTTTGCTAACCATATGTAGGAATGAAAGTGAATTTTTTACTTAGTTCCAAATAGCAGGGCTTGTGCCAGGGCAGAAGCAATAGCAAAGCAAAGTGAGCAAGAAATAGAGACATTTTTTTAAAGAATTGGGCAACCTTATGAGCAACTTGATGTACAAGGCCCAAAAGAAGAATCGAGGTGTCAGCCTATGTTTCGGATGATTCTGCTCAGTGCCTGCCATGCAGTTACTAGGAGACTGCTGGCATGAACTATTTGAGGATTTTAAATTGGATATATGTTCCTGGTGTTTACCCTGCTTGGTGCTCTCTGAGCTTGTATCTGGTTCTATAGTTTGGAGTCTGTCATGAAATTTACAATGTTCTTCACCATTATGACTTCAAATATCTATTCTGTTCTATTCTCTTTCTTTTTCCAATGTTTTGATGACTTGAATGTTATACCTCTTAAGTTAGCCATAATTCCTACATATTCTATTCTGGTTTTCCCCTATTCTTAACATTTTTTTTAGATTAACTAATTTCTTTTTAAGTATATGAAGGTGGGAGCTTCTGCATGTACATCTGTGTCCATATTTGTTTGGTGCCCAGAGAAGCCAGAAGAAGACATTGGATACC
Organism: Mastomys coucha; assembly: GCF_008632895.1. NCBI lineage: Eukaryota > Metazoa > Chordata > Mammalia > Rodentia > Muridae > Mastomys > Mastomys coucha. The sequence continues at coordinate 30,958,467 of NW_022196896.1, forward strand.
CTGAAACTCGAGTTACAAATGGTTGTGAAGTGCTATATGGGTGCTGGGAATTGAACTCAGGTCCTCTGGAAGCACATCCTCTGCTCTTAAGTGCTAAGCCATCTCTCCAGCCCTAAAGCCCTAATTTTAATGATTAGGAAGACTATTACTATATTTATTTTCTGTGTTGGGGATGCTTATACTATGGTGTTGAGGTTTAGAGAACAACATGCAGAAGTTGTTAGTTTCCTTCTCCTACCATTTGGGTTCTGGAAATTGAACCCAGGTCTTCTCCAGGCTCAATGGCAAGCACGTTTACCCACTGGGCTACCCAATTGATCTGTTATTTTCAGAAGTACATTTCACTTTGACAAATGAGTCTGAACCTACCTCAGTGTGTCTCTCCTTGGCTATGTCTGGTCTACTAATAGGCCTTCCTAAGGCAGTGTTCTGCTATGCTGTTTTTGATTTCTAGTATTTTCTTTTGATTTATATTTTTCTAAACATGTTATCTTGTTTACATTCTCATTTGTCTGTACATGCCACATGCTTTTCCCATTATCATGCTTACTGTACTAATTATTGTTACTTTAAATTTATTTCTGAGAATTCTAACATCAGTCACAAATGCATTTGGTTCTGATGGTTTCTTTGTCTTTTCAGAACGGTGACATACATTTATACCTTCTAGTATAGTTTTTTTTTTTTTTGCCAGGATACATATTATATTAATTGGATAAGAACTGGGTAAGTAGTTGATCCTTTAGTGTGAGAATTTGTGTATTTATTTGTCTCTGACTAGATGGTGAGCTGTGTTTAATGTTTCTTGTAACTACAGACTCTGCTCCCCCTTAACCTCACTGCATTCCTCTAGCATCCTTGCTTTCATCTTGAACTTGCCTAATTATTCTCTTCTTCAGAGTATGGGTCTTGTCTTCCAGTTGAGTCAACCAAAAATCAATTTTAAATGGAGCTTTGCTGTGTTGGTGATCAGATGTAAGAGAAAGAGACTGTCTTATAATTAATCGTCCTGTTAAATCTCAAGCCTTTTACATAATACCTTACTTTTATTTTAAATTAAATGTATGTGTCAGTGAGATGTTGGTGTGTGTGTCTCTGTGTGAGTGTGAGCAGGCACCTGTGGAAGCCAGGAGAAGGTGTCAAAGCTCCTGGAATTGGAGTTAGAGGGGGTTGTGAACTATCAAACATGGGTGCTTGGAATTAAACTCAGGTCCTGAAAGAGCAATAATAGTCTTAGGGTCTAAGCCATTTCTCTAGCTCCCTTTAATCTCCTGTCTTTTGTAGGGCTCACATTAGTGAATTGTTAAGTGTTTATGCAGTGTTTAGTGTTTATTTTCTCCTACCCTGTGTTTGGTCTTTGGTTTTATCATTCTCAATTTAGTTCTTTGAAGTTCTGAACCTTTCGTGTGTGTGTGTGTGTGTGTGTGTGTGTGTGTGTGTGTGTGTGTATGTGTGTGTGTTATTTTTGGTGAATTAGGCTAGAGAGAGCTAGAGTTAAAAACAAGCCTTTTTTGTCTAGTTGAGATAAGGTTTCAGAATTGTTATCTCGAGCCATTCCTTCACTTGAACAGCAGACCTTTGTTATGGAGAGGGCTCTGAGCGTTCTTGACAGTGGTTAATCTTTCAGTCCTTTTGACAAGAGTGACAAGGAAATGCAAGAATTTGGAGAAATTCCTAAAAGGAAACCACAGGAGAGTGAGGGGTTTTCCCTAATGCTGTAGACATTAGGCTGCATTCAGCTTGGAAAATATTCTTGAGTAACTGTTCAAGCAGCTCAAACTTCCTGTGGCTTGCGACAGGTCTGTTTCTGTACCTCCCTAGCTACACTCAGATCTCTGTATTGTGGGGCAACTATCTACACAGGTCAGTTCTTTCATAGGCCCAAGGAATGCTGCTAACTTTTTAGTTTGTCCAGCTTTTGTCTGATATGGATAGGAGTTCAATTTCATATTCTTCTTGTGATATGTTGATGTTGAAACTGAAAGCAGATTGATTATTTTGAAAAAAACAAAAGGAGTCAGATGAGCTCACAAAGTATTTTTGTTTGGTCAGTCTGACCAGTGGCGACCCTGGGTATTCCTTCAAATCTTTCACCATCAGAATTTCTATACATTCTATGCTTTTGCCTAAGACTTAACATTCCATTTCTTCCCTTCCTTGTTCCTCTTTCTTCCACATGGGTTTATCAAGATTCTTTAGATGCTCTGCTTAGACACTGAAATCCCTTGTAATTGTGGAAGATATAGTCAGAACACCTGACTTAGCGGTTTGGTGCAAATTGTGATCTTATTGGCAGTGTAGGAAGATGTTGATCCTTCTATATCCTCAGCATGCTGGGTACTTCATTAGCAAATCCCATTCTGTGCCAGTCTCAGAGATGCAAATATTTTTATTTTCATTTTTAAATTATCCTCTAGCATTCTTACTTTATTGCTAGTTCTTGATCACTTGCACCTGCTCTCTCACTTCCAAGTGGCTGCCTACCACATATGTGAGAATAGGCCTCTTCCATGTCCTGCCTCTGGCTAGTGACCCCTGTACTGGACAACCTCTTCCACCTTCATTTGGTTTTCCCTTCTTCCATCAAAACTGACATTTACCATTTGATTTCTCCTGCTGGTTATTAGCTTCTGATGTTTTAAAGAAGGAAGTGGGCCTTAATGTCTTGCCTTTTGATTTTCAATGCAGAGGGTAGTATCATATTTAGAATGGGGAGGTTGCCATATGTTTAGTTGCTCTGGGGTTGGGATATTAGCCTGGAGGGGAGAAATCAGGCAAATGTAAAGATTCTTTTGAGAGGATTGATAATTCTGTGTTCTCACTGTACATTGTTTTTGTCTTGACAGTTATTTCTAGAGCCTACTTGCAGAGCTTGCCTTGTTAATGAGATTTCAAACTGCATGACACATACAAATATTTGAACTGCAAAAAATCTCCAATTATAGAGCTGTGGCAGGTGATTCCCTTTATGGTTCTGTCCTATGAAGAACAATGGCTGTTAGTTTCCGAATTAAAGCATTTAGAGTATGATTAACTTAGCTGCCTTCCTGTAAGATGTGTGATAAAGAGATCTTAAGTTACTGTGTTAAGTGTTCTGTTGCTCTAACAAAATTTTTGAGACAATACATTTATAAGAGGAAAGAGTTATTTTGGCTCCAAATGTTGTAGTTTTAATACATGGCCCCTGGAGTCTATTGCTTTGGGGCCCATAGCCAGATAGTACACTAGAGTGAGAATGTGTGTAGAAGAAGCATCTTCATGGTCAGGAAGGAAGGAAAGAAGGAAAGAAATAGAGTCCTCTTTGAAGGTAAAATCATGAGGACAAGACGACTACCCCACTATACCTCACTCTTTTAAGGCCCCAGTACCTCCCAGTAACAAAATAGAGTGGGAATTAAGCTATGATGGCCAATATAGATTCCTTATTTGTTTGAACAAATTATGCTTCTTGGTGTATGTTTTGGTATTGCTAGAAAGGATTAACTAAGTGAGATGCCCAACTTTGAACGTGGGTTGATATGGTGTATTAGGTGACAATCTATATGGAACTAGATGGTAAGTGCAGAAGAATTTCAGTCCTGCAGGTAGCCTGTGATGTTTGCTGATGTGTGATGGTGTAAATGCTTCTGCTTTTATTCTGGTACACTCACTGTGCTGGCCTGAAACCCATCATAAGCCCAAATCAGTCCACAGTTGTTTTTCACGGGAACTTGCCACAGCAATGGACGTCTAACATACTATTCTATAACACAGAGCCTTTGGCGGAACTCATCCAAGCTATAGCAGACGTTATTCCCTGTGCTTGTTGTGTCCCATGATGGGGATTAAGGAGGCATTATGTCCTTGTCTTACTTAAACTATGTCCATGTGGAAATATGCTCATAACATCAGGTGAGTTGTTCAATCTGTTCCAAAGTGAATCTCTGGGTACATTTTAAAAGAATATTACTCTGCCTGTAGAAAATGCCAATTTAATCCCTGCTGGCAATATAAGATGCATGAATCTCTTGATCATATAATAAAATAAAATAATACAATCACATGTCTAGCAAAGAGGAGGAGGGAACATCTCAGAATCTGATGCATGAGACTACAGAAGGTGAGAACTTAGGGTTGGCCATGTACCTGCAGAAGATTTCCTGTAGAGTCCAAGTGCTTAGTTGTTCATGGGAAAAGCTTTAAAGGATTTCCTGTATTAGGATAGAACATAAAGCAAAGAATTCAGACTTGTCTGTTTCTGTATTATTAGTGAGAGGTACAAACTGGAAATGAAGGAGTCTAGATGTAGCATTTCTCTCTGAAATATTTTCATCTGAAAACTGAAGCTTACAAATTGCGTGGTATATATTGGATATTAGCACTCTATTAGATGTAGGATTGGTAAAGATTTTTTCCCAATCTGTTGGTTGCTATTTTGTCCTATTGACAGTGTCCTTTGCTTTACAGAAGCTTTGTAATTTTATGAAGTCCCATTTGTCAATTCTTGATCTTAGAACATAAGCTATTGGTATTCTGTTCAGGAAATTTTCTTCTGTGCCTATGTGCTTGAGGCTCTTCCCTACTTTCTTTTCTATTAACTTTCAGTGTATCTGGTTTTATGTGGAAGTCCTTCATCCACTTGGACTTGAGCTTTGTACAAGGAGATAGAAGTGGATCAATTTGCATTACTGTACATGCTAACTGCCAATTGAGCCAGCACCATTTGTTGACAATTCTCTTTTTTCTACTGGATGATTTTAGCTCTTTTTATCAAAGACGAAGTGACTGTAGGTGTGTGGGTTCATGTCCATTCCATTGATTTACCTGCCTAATTGTACCAATACCACACACTTTTTATCACAATTGCTCTGTAGTACAGGCTTAGCCCTATTAAAAATGGGGTACAAAGCTAAACAAAGAATTCTCAACTGAGGAATACCGAATGGCTGAGAAACACCTAAAGAAATGTTCAACATCCTTAGTCATCAGGGCAATGCAGATCAAAACACCCTGAGATTCACACCAGTCAGAATGGCTAAGATCAAAAACTCAGGTGATACTAGATGCTGGCGAGGTTGTGGAGAAAGAGGAACACTCCTTCATTGCTGGTGGGATTGCAAGCTGTTACAACCATTCTGGAAATCAGTTTGGTGGCTCCTCAGGAAATTGCACATAGTACTGCTTGAGGACCCAGCTATACCACTCCTGGCATATACCCAGAAGATGCTCCAAGATGTAATAAGGACACATGCTCCACTATGTTCATAGTAGCATTATTTCTAATAGTCAGATGTTGGAAAGAACCCAGATGTCCCTCAACAGAGGAATGGATACAGAAAATGTGGTATATTTACACAATGGAGAAGTACTCAGCTATTAAAAATAATGAATTAATGAATTTCTTAGACAAATGCATGGAACTAGAAAATACCATCCTGTGTGAGGTAACCCAATCACAAAAGAACACACATGGTATGCACTCACTGATAAGGGGATATTAGCCCAGAAGCTCAGAATACCCAAGATACAATCCACAAACCACAAGAAACTCAAGGGGAAGGAAGATCAAAGTGTTGATACTTCTTAGAAGGGAAAACAAAATACCCATGGAAGTGTTGCAGAGACAAAGTGTGTATCAGAGACTGAAGGAAGAACAATCTAGAGACTTCCCCACTTTGGCATCCTTCCCTTATAGAATCACCAAACCTTGACCCTAATGTGGATGTCAGCAAGTGCTGGGTGACAGGAGCCTGAGGTAGCTATCTCCTGAGATGCTCTGCCAGTGCCCAATTAATACAAAAGTAGAGGTTCACTCTACTCCATTGGACTGAGCATAGGGTCCCCAATGAAGGAGCTAGAGAAAGGACCCAAGGAGCTGAAAGGGTTTGCAGGCCCTTAGGAGGAACAATAATATGAACTAACAAGTACCCTCAGAGCTCCCAGGGACTAAACCATCAACCATAGAGTACACATGGGGGACTCATGGTTCTAGCTGCATATGTAGCAGAGGATGGCCTAGTTGTTCATCAATGGATAGAGAAGCCCTTGGTCCTGTGAAGGTTCTGTGCCCTAGGATAGGGGAATTCCAGGGCCAGGAAGAGGGAGAGGGTGGGGTGGTGAGCAGGGTGAAGGAGAGGGAATAGGGTATTTTTTTTCAGGAGGTGAAACTGGGAAAGGGGATATCATTTGAAATGTAAATAAAGAAAATATCTAATAAAACATAGAAGAAAACGAGTGATACTACTTTTCTTTCTTTTTTTTGGATCAGGTGTGTTTGTGTATGTGTGTGTGGTTTGCATGCATGTATGAATACATGCTCACTCATATATGTGTATGCATATGCACCTGTGTGGAAGTCTCAGTAGATAGAGTTGATGGCAGGCACTTCCTTAATCACTCTCAACCTTTATATTCAGCCAGGGTATTTCAAGATATCCAGAGCTCTTTGTTTTCTCTAGTCTGTTCAGCCAGCTTGATCAGCAGCTTTCCTATCTCTGTTTCCTGTGTGTAGGGATTACTGGAGGGTCACTGCACCCTCCTACCATTTCTGTGGTTCCTGCAGATACAAATTCAGCTCCTCATGCTTGTGAGGCATGTGCTTTACCTGATGATCTACCTTGCCAATCGAAAGTTACTTTTAACTTGAAGACAGAGGGGGATAGACATGTGCCATCCTGCAAATTCCATTTATATTTCCTTATTACCCAGGCTTTAACTGTAATTCAAGTCTGTTTAGATGTCTACATTTTCAACTGCTGCAGAGTCACTACCACAATAGCTTTCTTGAGCTTTCTCACATGTATTTTCTGATTTTGCAGGTACATTGTTTAATGAAGTCTCAGAAGTTGCAAATGGATTATAATGATTTATTTCCAGCTGAAAAGGTTGTAAATAGTATGCTAATGCTTTCATGAATATTTAACATTGTTAATATAATACAGTTAATTGTATCTCAAGTGCTTATTAAATATGAACAATTCTTATTTTAAGTAAAAATAAATATAGATCATATAGAGTTAGTTCTTAGAGAACATAATTGTATTCTTGTTGGGAAGTTCACATGCTCTCTTATACCTTCTTGAAAAATGAGCAGGATTTAATATTCTGCACCACAGATGCTTGGATCTATAACATTGCCTTGACCAGTATTGTTAAATAATCTCCTTAATGAGTCTAACTCAAAGAAGAAGAAGTATAAATTACCACAAGGTGCTACTGTTCAAAATGTAATGTGAGGCAGCCACAATCAGTTCTCAGGAGCTAGCTTCTGTGAGAGGTAGTGGGGATCTTGAGAGCTCAAAGGGCTTGGGAAGTATCTCAGCTTTACTTTGAGGAGATGAGACAAAGCTTGGGTTGATCCGGTCAGAATGCTCTTTTAACTGGGTGTTATATGCTTAGGGTTCCAGTGTGAATGTGACTGTAAGTGTGTGTGTGTGTGTGTGTGTGTGTGTGTGTGTGTGTGTGTGTGAGTGAGAGAGAGACAGAGACAGAGAGAGACAGAGACAGAGAGAGAAAGAGAGAGAGAAAGAGAAAGAAAGAAAAGGCAGACAGACAAAAATAGACACACAGATAAAAAGATTATAATGTAAAAGTTTAAGTGTCAATCATTAAGTTAGGTGATATGAGCAGTTATATCTGTGTCAGCATGCAATATTGATGTCTAGACAGAGGGCTTGGCAGATAACTATCTCTTCTAAGTTATGGATGAATAGTGGTAGGCCAAGAACAAAGAACCTAGATCAGTAAACCGAGCTTGAGTTAGCTGAGGGTGACCTAGGAGAACATGTAGGTTCCAGAGACTGATTTCAAATATAATCTCAAAGGTACCAGTTGGAGATAAAGATAGAAAAATATTTATAAAACAATTCAGTGATAACATTAATCTCTGAAGATATAGTTATAGAACATAAGTCAAGAGATAAAATGTCACTAAACCAAATTTGTTCAGAAGAACAATCAACAGGTAAACATGCATCCTTGGGTCAAAATGCTAGTTTGAGGTCATGGTAGCCTCCATCAGATGCAGCAGACACAAAGCTTAGTGACCAGGACAGCTGGTAGACTCACAGAAATGGCTTAATTTCTTTTTGACAGGGGAAAAATAATGAGTATAATTTATACTGGAATACTTGGCTTTATAATAATGCAATTCTAACATTTCCATGCCCATAAGTCATAGTGTGACCCAAACTCTAAGAACTTGTTATATAATCTCTAAAAATTAGTTCATAACTGTTGAAACTGGTAAGGGTCCTCAAAAGGTGTATGAGAGATGGTATGTTTGACGCAAACAGAGAACGCCCTTGCCAAGAAACAAAGTAGTGTGGTAGATAAAATAATGTGGTTTATCTTAACATTGTCAGTCCTGCATCTGGTTAACTAGTAAGGGAGACGAGGAGGGCACAGTTTAAAAGCAAATGTTCAACAATACTTTTAACTCTTCCTGTAATTTTGGAGCTGCTGTTTTCTGATATTCAGGACTTTACTCAAGCTAGGACAACAAACTCGGATATTCTGTGGTGTGCTTTGTAACTTCCTAGTGTACTCTACTACCCTGGCATCAGAATACTGTAAACAGCTCCCTGGGAGGTCTCACAATTCTTCTAAACCAGTGATTACCAAGCCTGGGTACATCAGAATCATCTGGAAGGCTTGTAGAAACAGAGCACTGGGATTTCCTCCAGAGTTTCTGATTCAAACATTCAGTGGCAAGAGCCCAAGATTTTGCATCTCTAATCAAGTTCCCAAATGTTGCTGCTGCCCTCGGGGAATGATGGTCAAAAAAAACGGTCCAAGTCTCTCTGACAGACAGTAAGCAGAGTGGCTGCCCTGCTCACACTGTGCACCATCATCAATGAACTAAGACCTTCATGTGCAATAGGAGGCCAAGTGTAAAGGTGCCCACCCAGAAAATTTTCTTGATGGATGGTGTCATTTAGAAAGACTCTCTTTGCTGTTGGCTTTTTGTCTACATTCAGATTCCTCACGTTTTGCCTTGAAAGTGGAAGGAGACTTTAAGAGGTTCTAGGTCTGCTTTCCAGTTTAGTAAGAATAATTTGAGGGGCTGAAGAAAAGGTTTAATTACTGAGAGCCCTTGGTGCTCTTCTGGGAGACTCTAGTTTTGTTTTCATCACCTATGTCAGGTAATTAACTGACCAGGGAATCTGACATTCTCGTCTTGTTATTATGAATACCTGGACATATGTGGAATACATACATACATACATATATACATACTTGCATACATACATGTATATATGTACATTTATACATACATATGTATATATACAGACACACAAATACAAAGAAAAATAAAAATAAATCCTAAAAAATACTTAGAATAGCAGGCTCAAGTTACAGTGTTGCTACTACATGAAGGCGTGGGTTTAACTAAGTCAACCAGATATTGGTAAAAATGCATGTCAAGTCATTTTGATTGCTTTACTCTATCAATGAGTTCATATAATTTTCAGAGAAAATGTATTAGAGAAAATGTAGTTTGCCTTGAGTTGGCTTGACTCTTTCTGGGCCCCTTGCTTAGAAGAGAGTTCATAACTGATCATGTGAGAGTGAGGGCTTAGACCTGGAGTCACAGAGCTGCCACGGTTCATGGTAGACTCTTCCTTCAGGATCGGAGCAGAGATGCTGATATGGAGTCTCAACTCCAAACTAAAGCTAGAAACTAAAGAAACTAGCTTTAGAAACTAAAGCTAGTAGTATTTTATTAATTATTTAGCCTATGTATTGACCATCTACTATGTATCCTGTAGCATTTTAAGTGTGAGATTCTAGTAGTGAGCATAAACAATATGCTTTAAGCTCTACTACAGTGGTATAATATAAAAAGAAATTTCAGTTTTCTGCATCTCTAGGTTCTATATTTGCAGATGTGACTAACTATGGATTGAAACTATCAGAAAAATGAATTACAACTGTATGAATCACATGCAGAAAATCCCCTGTTATTATTTGTAAACCATATGATCTAAGAACTTTTTGCTCAGTACTTATGTTGCATCAGGCAATAGAATGCTTTCAAGGAGGTTTAAAGCTGGAAGGATGTGCAAATTACCTGCATATACTACATCATTCCATACAAAGAACTTGAACAAATGTCTGAGGTAAGGTAGAGGCTAGGTGGAAGAATTGGTAACTCTCTAAGCCCTCAGCAAAGATTAGACTCCATACTCGAAGTCATGTTTAGAAACTTATGTAGGAGAATTGCAGAACAATAAACAGTGAATCAAAAGTCGCCAAGAGCTAGCCCATGAGCAGGTAGAAGGGACCATTGTAAGTCTTTGGATTCCCACCCTATTGACACCAGTGGCATGAGATGTGTGATCTGCCATTATGCTAAGTTCCTACTGTCATTGCAGAAAGTTAAGAGATAGGACAGCATCTGTCCCAGTGCAGCCTGCAAGCCACCATTGTTGGTTTCAGGAAGAATTATTTAGAAGAACTGTACTTCACAGTTGCTTTATGTGAAATAGTTTATGATCTTGAGTTATCCAGAAAAGAGAAATTGGCATTACTGGAACATTAAAATGGAACTAGTTTCACATAAACTACTAGATCAAAGTAACACAACTTTATTATCTGGATTCGAAAACATGCATCAATTCTATTTTAAATAGTTACTATTATACACCAGACAAAGTAAATCCAGGAACTTTGTCATGCTTCCACTTGCCTTCCTGCTGCCAGGCATTGGTAGCCAACTGCAGAACCCTTTTCTTCTGATTACACTTCTATTTTCAGAATCCTTTTTGACCTGAAATGTGAGTAGTACCTAGCTTTTACTTATAGTTAGCATATGAGCTATGTTTATAAATAAATGTATTTGCCAATTGACAAAGTATCTGTAGATTAATTCTCAAGTCATAACTTTTGTGTGCCACCTGATCTATAAAGGAACTTATTTCCATAGAGATCAGTCAGTTCAAGTGTATGATGATACATATAATTATATTATATATTATATTTATATAATTGTTCATATATGTGTGTATTATGTAACAGCTCATTTTTCTTTGTTCCTTCTGCATATAAAAAGGGAATAAGAGAAATTTGAAGTTGTAAGATGAAGGCAGAAAATTTAATTTTTTTATTTTTATTTTTTGAGAGTCAGTTCTGGCACTTCCAAATAACTTCAAAGAAAGAAGCTTTAAGACTTCTTCCCACTATTCTAACTGGAATAGTTCAAGGTAGTTAAATCAGTATGCCTTGATCACATAACTTCTATTGAAGAAAGAAGATTCTGTTTCAAAAATTGGATTGTCTTGTTTCTCTTCAGTTCTACTTTGAACTAATACAGAATACATTATATAATATATTTAGCCCACTGACTTTATTCATAATGACAAATATAGTCATTCACATAAATAGCTAGTTTAATTACCAGCTCAAAAATAGGCTTTTCTAGGCATTGGATGCTATGTAGTTAAGAATAAGAGAGAGAGAGAGAGAGAGAGAGAGAGAGAGAGAGAGAGAGAGAGAGAGAGAGAGAGAGAGAGAGATTTGGAAAATCTTTCTAAAGCAAAAGATGTATGCTTAAAACAGGTGTCCAGTAACTAAGGAAATATGAAGAATTACCCTACTTTTAGTTTCCAGGATTGATGGCTTATATTACAATCAGTTTTGCTGTCACATTTTTAGAATAGCTCGAGTTGAATTCATAAAGAAAATATTTCCCTGAAGTTTTAAGCTCTTATTTCACAATGATTATTGCTACCTAAAAGCACATTATTGTCTGTCCATATATGAAGTGGCCTTGAATGCAGAAGACAAATTACCCAGACTGGCTGTGTGTTCCTCCTGTCTTCTGGTGTCTAGCAAAATCCCGCCACCATCAGGGAACACTTCTCTGTGCGTAGCTGGTTGGCTGACACAGTGACAATTGAAAGTTGAGCTTCAAGAAAATCAATATACTCAGCACTTCAGCTCTGAACTTCTCTTTGAACTATAAGAAACTATTTCATTCTAGATGCTTCAGTTGTTCCTTTCTCTGACGGGGTGTTTCCTACAGGGTTTATTAAAAGTGTGACCCCAGCTCTTGATGCCTGCTTTCTTTTTCTCATGTGTAAGGAAAACAACAAAGTGTTACAGTTTACTAGTAAATTATCTCCTACTTCTTTCTTTCTCCAAAAAGTAAAGCTGATGGTGTGTGCATCTGTGCAGAGCAGGACTGACCCAAGTAAAAGGAGAGCCAAGTCAAGAAAAAGCATGTTATTGAGTTGATAAAAGTGTTTCCTGTGAGGATACAGGTTATAGCTCCAAAGTTGCTGTGAATTCACATTGGAATTGAATAGTGCAGTAAATGTTTGACATGATGGAATCCAGATTTCTCACTGAAAAGTAGAAAACTAAAGTATGTAAGGACAGGCAAGCCAATGATCCGTGTTGGAAAGAGTGAGAACTCATGGTGGTGTAACATACATACAGATGAATACATGTAAAAATTCTGGCCAGCTTTGTTCATCAACTTACATGTACATACATGTCTTTGCCCTGACAGCTGGAAAGCAGTGACAGCTCCCAGTGCACAAAGCACACTTACATCACAAATTTGGGATTCTAATTATGTTCTTGAAAAGTGCACTTGAAGAACATCATGAAGAAGATGACTCAAACAGGAGACAAAGATGATCCCAGCAGCTTCTCTCCTTAGAAAATCTGGAAGAGAACACATTGCTTTTCATAAGAAATGTACTACATTAATATGTTGGTAGTGGTGGAAAGTGGATATGAGCTATATCACAATTTTGTAACATTTGTTAATTTTTCTAGAATTTTAAATTGTATTAAAACAAAAACATTATTTTAAAAATGAATAAAATCAATCTCATAAAACCAACTCATTTATTTTTATTAAGATTAGATAGATATTCTTCCTGTTTTGTATGTTTTGTTAATATAATTTGGTAAACTACAAAATAAAAATAGAAAAGAACCCTTAATTTACTATTAAAGGTTATGTCTGATTGTATATTCTGTCTTGTGCAAAGTAGTAAGAACATTTTAAACAGAAGGTTAAACCCTACAGGAGTATGCTACAAAAACAAAAGCACCATGTAGTTTCCATGCTGTTGCTGCTAAACATGTTGTCCTTGAAAATATATTTTACTTACTATAATCCAAAGTGAGAATTCTGATTATATAAAGAATGCTCAGTATATACTCAGTAAGAAAATGCATACTATTTTGAGTTATTTCCCTATAACTATAGGATTTAACCTGACAAAATGCATTCTTACAAATATCAGAGCCAAAATGTTTCAGTAATTAATAATGATTAATAGAGCTATTGACACACAGAAAATGTATTATGACAATCATGGAGAGAGCAAACCTGCACGTGGGTAAGCACTTTCAGAAGACTGACTTATTCTTGATAGATTGTACAACACAGGCCATTTTTGTTAAGGGCAATCTCAATAATATTATTATCAAACCCACAAACCAGCCTTCAATATTGTTTTTTTTCCCTATGGCTGTTAATTATAAAAATTGCATCATTTTGTAAAATAATATCCATTGTACTCGGAAAAGTACAGAGTTGCAATTTAAAGTCTATTACACTATGCCAACTATATTTTGAAGATGTTGATACATCAATATTTTACCGATGGTGAACAATGAGCACACGATTTTTTTCTTTATTCTCTCCAGAGCACAATAATCTATTGCGGTGCTCCAAGCAAAGTTCTGACTCTTCTACAGAGTACAGCTTTCTGAAACCTTTGAGGAGAACTCACTGCCATCTGCCCTTTTTATTTATGCTTTAATAAAAGCCTGCTCATCAGTCTTCAACTTGTGATACTTAGGGGCAAAGCTCAGTGAATAATGGACTCTTTCAGTGCACTCTATGTTGATCTCAGCTTAATATATATGACGTTTGACATGTGGATATCCAGAAATGAAGGTCATTTGCAAGATGCAACTATCTGGAGCACTTAGATGGAAACACCCTACATGACATTCCTGACCTTTGGAAGGGCCCTGGCTAGTATATCTCAGCCATGCTGTGAAGGCAGATCTGCTCCATGCTATAATTTCCATTTGGTAAACTCATACACTGCACTGGGATTATGATTTCCTGATTTTTGCCTCTCCAATTCTGTTCTGTTTTTTTTTCCTTCTTGAATTCAGATGATCTCAGATATGAATCTAGTTTGAAAACGCCCAAGCCTTTCTAACTTTGGGAACATTTGCAAGGGAATGATGAAGACAACTGATAACAAGTAAATGGACATGTACAGTTAACAGTTTTAGTAGCACTACTTTCAAATGCTTATGCAAAATTGCCCTTTCACCTGCACATATGTGTAAATATTTGCACATACAGAAATTTACAAAATGATTAGAGCAGAGGTAGTCAAATTTATCTTTTCAGTTTTGTGAAGAAATCTAATACAACTTCTGTTTTAGACTAGCCTCAAATTTGCTGTTGGTGAAGGTGACCTTAAAATTTGAATCTTCCTGCTTTCTGCCCCTGTAGTGGAGCACTAGGAATACGGGAGTGGAGCACTAGGAATACCGGAGTGGAGCACTAGGAATACGGGAGTGGAGCACTAGGAATATGGGAGTGGAGCACTAGGAATACGGGAGTGGAGCACTAGGAATACGGGAGTGGAGCACTAGGAATACGGGAGTGGAGCACTAGGAATACGGGAGTGGAGCATTAGGATTATATGAGTGTGGTAAGGAGGATCAAACCAAGGCTTTGTGCATTTTGGGTCAGCTATCTACCAACTTAATTTCCTACCGCTAATATAAAACCTTAGCCCTAAACTGTGTCTACTCAGCATCTTCCTGGTTAGAGCATCACCTCTAAGGGCAAATATGACAGCTGAACACTAATTACTAGTGATGTCTAATGGTTTGCTGTATCCTTTTTCAGAATACAATCCAGGTATGAATTCATATGAGGGGAATTCTGAGTGCTTGTAAGAACACTCCAAGTAAACAAGAAAAGGGTCTTGTGACCTTAGTTTCTTCAAACCATGGAATTGTAAGGGTGTGTTCTGTGTAGCAGATAGGAGTGAGTTTATGTCAAATTATTCATTATTGCTTGCTGTTGTTATCCAATTAAATAGTTTAAAATATTCTGTATATGCTTCTATGAAACAAACAAACAAACATGTTTTTGCTGTGTGAGGCTTGTCCTTGCAATTGTACTCAGTTGAACTCATGAGAACTTTACTCATGTGACCTTAACCCTTAATTCCTAAGAGTATAAATTGTCTGAGGCTCTGAATAAAGCCGGCTATTACAAGAGGTTTTAGTCCACCTCATATATTGGCTCCATTCTTCCAGGTCCTACTGCGTCTGGAGCAATGACAGTGCTGGTAGTTTTATGTCAACTTGGTAAAAGCTAATGCCATCTGAGAGAAGGGAGCATCAATTAAGGACATTCCTCCATAAAACCAGGCTGAAGCCTGAAGGGTATTTTCTTAATTAGTGATTAACAGAGGAGTGCCTAGCCCAATGTGGGTGATGCCATCCTGGGCTGGTGGTCCTGGGTTCTATAAGAAAGCTCTGAGCAAGCCATGAAAGGCAAGCCAGTAAGAAGCACTCTTCCATGGCTTCTGCATCAGCTCTTGCCTCTAGGTTCCTGTCACATTTGAATTCCTGTCCTGACAGTCTGATGAGCAGTGAGGTGGAAGTGTAAGCTGAATAAACACTTCCCCCACTCCCTACCCATTGCTCTGGTCATGGTGTTTTATGACAGCAATAGTAACTCAAACTAAGACTGGATAAAAGCAGAGCCAAGGAAATAATTTTCTAGGCACAAGAGATGAGGTCACAAAATCTTAGATTCCGTAGTTCTGTATCCTTTAAAGAACAAAGTAGTTCTGCAATGTTGAATCTTAAAATTGTAACCTTTTTCTCTTAGAAGCTCATTTTAGCTATTATGTAGTCACATATCTATGTACTGATTATTATTATTTTCATTCAAGTTGAGATGCAGTTGATGCCTATAGCTATGTTTTTTGAAATCTCTTCCTGACCTGCCTGTTCTAGAGCAACTTTTTTAAATGTATTAATTTATATTAGATATTTTCTTTATTTACATTTCAAATGTTATCCCCTTGACTTGTTTCCCCTCTGAAACCCCCCTATTCCACCCCTAGCCCACCAACCCACCCACTTCTTCTTCCCTGTCCTGGCATTCCCCTGCACTGGGGCATCAAGCCTTCATAGGACCAAGGGCCTCTCATTGATGTCCGTCAAGGCCATCTTTTGCTACATTTGTGGCTGGAGCCATGGGCGCTTCCATATGTACTCTTTGGTTGGTAGTTTAGTTCCTGGTAGCTCCAAGGGTACTGGTGGCTCATATCATTGTTCCTCCTATGGGGTTGCAAATCCCTTCAGCACCTTGGGTCCTTTCTCTAGCTCCTCCACTGTGAACCCTGTACTCAGTCCAATGTTTGGCTGAGAGCATCCACCTCTCTATTTGTCAGGCTCTGGCAGAGCCTCTCAGGAGACAGCTATATCAGGTTCCTGTCAGCAAGTACTTGTTAGCATCCACAATAGTGATGGGTTTGGCAACTGTATATGGGATGGATCCAAAGGTTGGAGAGTCTCTGGATGGCCTTTCCTTCAGTCTCTTCTCCACAGTTTGTCTCTATATCCCTTCCCATGAGTATTTTATTCCCCCTTCTAAGAAGGACCAAAATATCCACATTTTGGTCTTCATTCTTCTTGAGCTTCATGTGGTCTTTGAATTGTATCTTGGGTATTCTGAGCTTCTGGGCTAATATCCATTTATCAGGGAGTGCATACAATGTGTGTTCTTTTGTGATTGGGTTACCTCATTCAGGATGATATTTTCTAGTTCCATGCATTTGTCTAAGAATTTCATGAACTCATTGTTTTTAATAGCTGAATAGTATTCCATTGTATAAATGTAACACATTTTCTGTATCCATTTCTCTGTTGAGGGACATCTGGGTTCTTTACAGTTTCTGGCTATTAGAAATAAGGCTGCTGTGAACATAGTGGAGCATGTGTCCTTATTACATGTTGGAGTATCTTCTGGGTTTATGCCCAGGAGTGGTATAGCTGGGTCCTCAACAAACGGTGCTGGTTCAACTGGCAATTAGCATGTAGAAGAATGCAAATTGTTCCATTCTTATCTCCTTGTACAAAACTCAAGTCCAAGTGGATCAGGGATCTCTACATAAAACCAGATACATGGAATCTGATAGAAGAGAAAGTCCGGGAGAGCCTTGGGCACATGGGCATGGGGAAAAAGTTCCTGAATGGAACACCAATAGCTTATGCTCTTAGATCAAGAATTGACAAATGGGACCTCATAAAATTGCAAAGCTTCTGTAAGGCAAAGGACACTGTCAGTAGGACAAATCAGCAACTAACACATTGGGAAAAGATCTTTACCAATACTATGCCTGATAGAGGGCTAAATATCAAATATATACAAAGAACTCAAGAAGTTAGACTCCAGAGCACAAAATAACCCTATTAAAAATGGGGTACAGAGCTGAACAAAGAATTGTGAACTGAGGAATACTGACTGGCTGAGAAGCACCTAGAGTATTGTTCAACATTCTTAGTCATCAGGGAAATGCAAATCAAATTATCCTGAAATTCCTCCTCACACCAGTCAAAATGGCTAAGAACAAAAACTCAGGTGACAGCAGATGCTGACAAGGATGTGGAGAAAGAAGAACACTCCTCCACTGCTGGTGGGATTGCAAGCTGGTACAACCACTCTGGAAATCAGTTTGGTGGTTCCTCAGGAAATTAGAGCATCCTTTTGATGTCAGTGTTACTTATATACTTGTGTTCATTCATTCTCTTAGCATGTAATATACAGCACTTTCTGTTTATTTTTTCTCTTTTCAATTCATGTAGATGAAATTTTTATGATTGGAGTTCTTCTGTTGTGGGAAATATTAAAAGTGATTACCCCTCAACCTCTCCTGTCCTGCCAGACCACGTTCTAGCTCTGGTGCCTGTACTGGCTGACCAAATTACTATGTCCCGGAGGGGGTCCTGCTATTCTTTTCTTAAGGCTTAATTATCCAATCAGGTTTATATATCAATAAGATCACAATTTACAAGATGCCAATATGATAATTTCTGAGCCAAATGATAAAGATAATGCTTTAACCCAATTATTCTAATCTTGTGAAAACCTTAGCTACGTGTGGCTGTTTAAAACCAAGCTGGGTCTGGATCACCTTCTTGTGCATCTGCCTCTACTTTGATTTCTCCTGCTTCTCCCCTGGACTCCAGCCTGTCTCACCCTAAACTTCTAGCTCTGTCTCTCTTTCCTGTTCAATCACTGCCTAATGTTATTGGACAGAGAAAATGCTGTAACATTCTTCCACATTCATTTGTGTTAAATATACATCCAGGTGAAGTGTATAACCCTTTCTCAAGGATGTTGCAACCCATTCCATGGATCCGCTTAGTGAACCCTAAGTGGATGTTTAGGGTGTAATATTTTTATTGTTACAAACCCTGGTGCTATTAAATCTATCCTGCAAGATTATCTCTAGAATATATGTCTAAAATTGGTAAAAACATACACTTTCACTTTACTAGGTCCTGGTTTACTTTCTGCTTCTGTGGTAAATGTCATGGTTAAAAGTAATTGCGGAATAGAGGGTTTCTTAGTGCATACTTCCATATCCCCATCTATCATTGAGGGAAATCATGGAGAGAGAAACTGAAGCATAGACAACAGAGCCGTTGCTGTTAACTGGCTTGTTCTCTATAACTTCCTCAGCTTGCATTCTTATATATCCCAGTCCCATCTGCTCAAAGGATGCACCACTCATGCTGGCCTGGACCTCTCACATCAATCAGCAATCAAGGAAATACTGGGTCCTTCCACATCAATCATTAATTAAGAAAATGCCACACAGAGATTTCCAGAAATCAATCTGATGGAGACAACTCCTCAATTAAAATCCCTCTTCTGAGGTTGGTCTATTTTGTGTCAACTTCAACAAAAGTTACCCATACAGTCATGTTTTATGCATGCTTGATTTCTGACCTTAGTGCTACAAATCCTCATTTACTCTATGAAGCATGAGAACTCAGCCTGTTCCATTTTTTGTCAGCTTCTTGGTGTATTATATATCCTTCCATAGTTGTGTTAATTTCCTATCACTCAAACAAATAACAACAAACTTAGTGCTTTATAGTAATACAGATGTGTCATCACAGAATTCTGGAGTCATCCTGGCCAGTATCATGGTGCTCAGGCAAGTGTGGCAGGGTAGTTCTTCTAGAAAATGAGGAGTATCTGCTCTTTGTCATATCTAGCCTCTAGATAACACCTGGTATATTGGTGACCTCCAGTGTGCCACAGTTTAAGATGCAATTCTTAGAGCTTAAATTGAATAAATTCAGATTTAATGAGATTCAGATTTTAAAAGAATGACAAGGATGAAACCCAAACTCTCTAGAACATGTCAATGTGATTGAAGTACTTAACTTATTTTTTAAGTTGTTTTTGTAGGTAGTCTTGACTTATCATGTCTTATATTAAATTCTATAAAGATTTCAGGTTCTTCTATTTACCAAAATTTGAGTGATCTGTGAAAGTAAAATATTTATATTGTTTTATAATATGGGGAAAACAGGTTATACTTTTTGAGCCTAAAGTTGTTAGTGGTAGGTAATCTGTAAATTCCGTGGCTAAAACACTTGTTTTCATTTTCCATTTTGTATTTAGTTTCTGTCTGAGCTCAAGTTTGAAATACAAGCCATTGAAAAGCAGGTCAGCATCAATGAGACATGAGAACAGTTTTGATTATAATAATTTCTATGAAAGATAAGGGTAATTTATCTTGTACTGATTATAGCTCTAGCTCCTCTTAGGGCAAGCGCTAAAGCCACTTCCAACCTTAGCAGTCATGTTAAATGATACCATGCTTGCATTTATTCTTTCTGATTAAAAATTGACTAAAGAAAAGGCATAAGTTTTTAAAATACATGTATACTCTGAAGGGATGAGAGAAGGTTCTGGAAGTAGGCCCTTGCCCCAAACCTGCCTTGAGAGTTATTTTTATAGATGAATTCCTTATTCTCTGAACATCAGTTTTGCCATGTGTAGAACAGAGTTAATGGGAATAATGGCCCTGAATTTAGAGGTTTGAAAATGAACAGTATTTGCTGAGCCAATTGGTATGTGACATATCTCAGGATGTTGTGCTAATTTTCTATTGCTACTAGAACAAACAATCACAAACTCAGTGACTTAAAGCCATATAGATGTGACAGTTCAGTGCAAAGTAAAAGTTTGTACTCAGGAATCAATTTTAATTTTTAAAAATATATTTACTATTACTATTACTACTATATCTTATTATTGCCAACAACTTTTTGTATTGATTTTCAGAAAAAAAATGTGTGTAAGCAATATTTAGTTTATTGAAATTGATTTTTCTGTAGACTGGCTCTCCTCTACTATATATTCTTTATTTAAATATGTGGACAAGGAAAATCATGCACACTTGGCACCATGGGGCCAGAACTCATAGCTAGGTATACTGACCACAATATATAGATGGTTTATCATTCAGTCCTTCAGCAGTAGCTGGAGTTTCTGATACAAAGCTAGTTAGTTGACTTAAACCAGAAGTTTAATGAAGGCTAGATTTCAAAGCCATCAGTAGATTTGTTTCTCCAAAGATATCTCTCCTTGCTTTGTTGGCGAATAACCATTTTCTCTAAATACTTGTACATGTTTTCTCTCTATGTATGTCTGTGTTTCAATGTCCTCTCTATAAATCTTGTTGGATTAATTCTGACTTAACTTACTTCATCTTACTTAAATTACCTCTCTGTGAGCAACAAATCTCAAAATATAGTAACATTCCAAGGCATTTGAATATAGGGCTTTAATATATGATTTTTTTTTCTAGCACCAAGAAACAAACCTAGGGCCTGAACACTTAGGCAAGTATTATACTACTGAACCACACCACAACAAAACCATACTATAAATTTTGAGAGGTTAAAATTTAGTCCATATCAACGTCCAAGGACTGAATATATATGAGAACTGAGAAGACTTTTATATGCCAACCTCAATATCTATCAGCAGTGAGTTGGTCCCAGGCAAGGAATGGAAAGAACAAGATTGAACACATTTTTAGGATATATTTAGCTGTAGATGCCAATCAGGAATAGCTCTCTAGGCTACCTCGGCAGGTCTACTCTCATGACTTTTCTACATAGACAGTAAGGTAGAGTTTTGAGATTTGTCTTAGTATTTTTTCTATCAATTAGTTTATACTTTATTGCAATCTTCCCTGAATTATCAACTTCATGCTTGATATGAATTTTTTATAACTTCCTTGGATTTGATGGGATATTCTTTGTTGAAGCTGGCTTGACTGTCTTTTGTTGGGCACTCTGTGGTATGGTGGATTCTGTTTGACATGAGACAGCTTCACTCACTTTTTACATAGGTGGCAAAATGATGAACCAGTACCTTCTTCATTCTTTCCTCTGTGGCCTTTCATCAACTGGCAGGTGAGCTCAGGTTCCCTCCCATAATGATTCTGGTGTTTCTTCTCAGCAGGAAAACATGCCTCCATACAGGGAATAACCCTACCCTCATCTGCAGGAGAAGCACCAAGCTTTGTGGCCAAAATAATCTTCTGAACACATGAGTAAAACTGGTAAGTACTTTAAAGAAAATTACAACCTAGCAAGTTGATCTGGTGCAGCCAGAAAGTGTAAACAGGTTGGTAATACCAAAA
>NW_022196896.1:30980201-30985362 GCF_008632895.1 Mastomys coucha
AAAAAAAAAAAAATGGAGAAATCAAGAGCTCTTCCTTCCTCAGTAGCTCAGAGTGCTTCATAGAGTAGCTGTACAAATGTTAAGAGAATCCTAATTTACCTAAACTAGAGTATTAAAGAAGATGAAAATTTGTCAAAATTTTCTATAGCATGTTCATAATAGAGTTCCTAAAATTAAAATGATAAAAACATAAAAGAAATTACAGACTGATTTTACTCAGTCTTTGTGTCAGTATCTTGAGATATCAGCCAATAATATTCAACACTATATTACACTGAATAAACTATATTCAGGGCCAGGCATGGTATTAGTTTGGGTTTCTATTACAATAAAGAGACACCATGACCATGGCAGCTCTTATAAAGGAAAACCTGTAACTGGGGTTGACTTACAGTTTGGTGATCCATTGTCATCATGGCAGAGAACATGCAGCATACAGACAGGCATGGTGCTTGAGAAGAAGCAGAGAGTTCTATATGCAAATTTGACAGGAAGGGGGAAGAGAGAGTGACACTGGGCCTGGCTTGAGCATTTGAAACCTCAAAGTCCATCCTTAGTGACATACTTCCTCCAACAAGGTCACATCTTCTACTAGTGCAATTCCCTAGTGAGTAACCATTCAAATATGAGTTTATGGGGTCCATTCTTATTCAAACCACCACAGTGGTATACCTCTTTAGTTCCAGCACAGAGGCAAGCAAATCTCCATGAGTATGAAATCTGTCTGTTCTGCCTAGCAAGTTCCAGTTCATCCAGTGCTATATAGTAAGACCCTGTCAGAAAATTCTAAAAGTTGTCAATCTAAATGAAATCACCAAATAATGGGGAGAAAGAGCTCCAATTAGCCATGGTGATTATTATCAGTTAATGCAACTCAAAAATAAGTGGAGGACCAGTATTAAACAATCCATTTGCATGCACAAGCCATAATATTTTTATGAGTTATGAGAAAATATAATTATTTCCATAGATTCAAAAGATATGCTTGACAAAACTTTACACCCACTTATGTGAAAAAGATAGTACTATTAGAATTGATCTCTCTCAAGATTCAGCTGTACCACTTTTGGGCATATATACAAAGAATATTTCATTCTACCACAAAGACCTTTGCTCTACTATATTCATTACTGTTCTATTCATAATAGGAAACAACCTAGATGTCCCTAAAGAGAAGAATGGATAAAGAAAATATGGTATATAAATACAATAGAGTATTACTCAGCCTTTAACAAAATGAAATCATGAAATTCACATGTAAAGGATGGAACTAGAAGAAAATCATTATATATGGTGTAAGTAACCTTGATTCAGAAAGGCAAATAAGGTATGTACTTGCTTATATGTGGATATTAGCTGTTAAGTAAATGATAACCAAGCTACAATCTAAGAACACAGAGGTTAGGTATAGAATAAAGGGCTAGGGGAATAGATAGATCCCTCTAGGAGAGGGAAATAGAATAGATAGTTATAGATGGATTGGAGAAGCTGGAATGGGAGAGTCAAATAGGGAAGAGAAGGGGAAAGGGGAAACAAAGATAAGGGAAGGTATATGGGGAGGTACAGCTAAAATCCATTTGAGCGGTGATATGGAAACCTAACTCAGTAGGACCTTTATAAAAACATATGAAATTTATAAAATATCTGAAATATGAAGGCAATCTAAATGAAATCACCAAATAATGGGGAGACTGAGGCCAACGGGTCATCTCTTGTCACCAATTGAAGTTTCTAGTACCAGGACTTGATTGTATCTAATTGAGTTGTTGTCCAGTGGATCCCATGGGAATCGCCAAGAAAAGCATAATGTTGCCAAGCCTATAAGCTGCTTTCCACAAACTGATGGTAGGTCCCTAATGATGAAGACAACATCTATAAAACGTATTTCACACAGAGACGTTAAGCTGGTGCCTACCTACAGCCTTTTTTCCTATGAACTAGTGGTCATAGAACTGGAAGGCACTCTGCATGCTACCAAAAAGAGAAATATAAACACCAACCCATTGACAAGCCCTTTGATACATAATAATATCCTATCTGCAAGATATGCCAGTGCAATGGCCCACAAAGCTGTGGGAGTCACCAACAACTCTGACTTAATTTAATATCCACTCCAAGTTATCCTTGTTGGTTCAATTGTAAGAGAGCTGGAGAGCTGGAGACCTGGAGAGCTGGACTGCACCTCAACTGACTATTCTGAGAGTTGGCCTTGAGGTCATGGGCATGAGAGAGTTCACAGACTCATCAGATCAGCTACTACCCAGTCCCAGATCCAGTTCTTTAAGTTCACCTACTCCAATGCCTACCCCAAGCCAATATCTCCCCCACCCTGAGCCATAGGAATGCATGAAGGGGCTGGTCCTGCTGAGACAAAGCTGCAGGATCCCCAAGACTCAAGGCAACAGCAGGATATCCAAGAGTTTCTAGATAGTCCAGTATTGATGGTGCAGCAGAAGTCAGAGGCCTTGAACTAGACTAATTGCAATGAAGACTGCCAAGTAAAGTTATCTAATAAACACACCACAACTTTAACAGGAACAGGACATTTCCCAGAGGCATCAGTGAAGTATAGTTTTTGTTTTGTTCTATTTTTCTTTTTCCTTTTTTTCTTTTTAAATTTTTATTTTTATTTTCTTTTAGAGGATAGGTTACAAGGGTGGAAGGCAGATTTGGAAGGACTGGGATTAGGTGCATAATATGAATTTCTCAGAATTATGTTAACAAAGTAAATATATAAATCCCATTCCATGAAATGGAACCCATAACTGACATTGGGTGATCAAAAATCTGAGACTAGATATCTCAGGGACATAGGGTAAAACCAAATGTTACTATTTTTAAAGCACAACAACTATCCAACCAATAAATAAAATCAAAAACCACAAAACCAAACAAAAACGTAGCAATAAAATGACTCCTAATGACATTCTCCTGTACTCAGCCATAATTAGAGAAGTTTTCTCCTGCAGCAAATAGAGAGGCACAAACACAGAGATCCACAGCTGGACATTATGCAGAGAGTGAGAGACCTTGGAACATTAAGCCCTAAATATATGTCTCCATCAAATCTATCCCTTCAGAGCTCAGGAAGCCCAGCGTAAAAGAAACTAGAAAGACTATAAGAGCCAGAGGGGAAGGAGGGCATCAGACCACCTAAATCAATGTGATCACACATATTGAAGGCACAGAGACAGACATATTGAGGCAGCACATGCAGAACCTACACAGGTCTGCAAAGTGTGGGGCCTTAGAGCTGAAATGAGAAGTGAACCTATATTTAACCCAATTGGTATCTCTAATTGGTAGTCAATTCCAAGTGAAGTCTCAGTGGAGAAGGTTGTGTGTCCAGGCTAATAGAAATGGAACTAACTCAGTGGCATCTTTGAGGGTTCCACGTCTCACAATGTTGTGTCAAGGATTTAACTTACTATAAATAAATTGTAAATTTGGTTGTTGCCAAAACTTAGTACACTTACACATTAAACAAAAACCAGTTTGAAAGTGTGATTGAATAAAAAACTGAGCAGAGGACCATGAAATAGGAAGGAAAATATGATGTCAGTCACTAAATAAGGCATCACAAGATGGCCTATGAGGAAAACCATAAAGTATCTGAAAACCTTAAACACAGAAGTTATACCCTGCTTATGAGTAGATAGGCTCATAGTCATGGAGATATCAGTTATTACTAAAAATGTCTTACATATCCACTGTGATCTGCATAGGATACTTTGTAGCTATTTGTCCTTCTTTCCTTTACAAGGAAATGAAAAACAACAGCACCTGTGCTGTTCCCAACCTAAGAGAAGACTGTAAAACCTGTGTAACTAAAGTTTTGTACCAGCTCATATAGAAAAGAAAATGGAAATTCTACTGATAGATTCCTGTACACAATGACATTTCACTGTAAAACGCAGGCAACATGTTTAATAAACAATAGCTAGACTTCTGGTCTAGGAGCGTGGAATTTCTAAAGTGCAATCTCAACAGAAAGGTCCTTATATCAATGTCTAGATAAATTAGAACTCTATTGGAAATTTACATGTGACAATATGGTATCACCAAGTTCTAAGCAATGTAGGGAAATACTCCAATGCATGTCCCCAGATTCAGAAAGAGGAAGAGAAAAGTTTGATGAATTCAACTATACTATAAAGTTAGTTTTATGATGATTGTTCCTTTGTTATGATGAGAATCTAATACTAATAATGGGGTGATGTATAAACACTCAACTCAGAGAAAACAGTGTGTACAAATCTTACTTAGTACAATTGTTGCTGTGACCCTGAGAATAACTATTTGAATGGTGACAGGAGAATAACTTGACTCTAAATGTCTAGAAGGATATGGTCCAGTGAATTTCCCACAGAAGAATTTAGTAGAACCATCGCATAGTGGCTCATGTTGTTAGTACCAGCACTTAGGAAGCAGAGGAAGGCTGATCTCTGAGTTCAAGGCCAGCCTCTCTACACAGGAATTTACAGTCCAGTCATGGATAAAAAGTGAGAGTTTCTCAAAACAAACAAAGTTCTTTCCCCCCCAAAAAAAAAATAAAGAAAAAAAGAAAAGAAAAGAAAATTAGGAGAGTTGAACATAGTGTTCATAGCAATAATTAGGTCTTTGTGGAGATCTGGGGAGGAACTAGCATTAACATTTTGAGTAATAATTGTGTTAGATTCGTATACACAAAATGAGGTTGTGCAGGTTTTGGGTCCAGGGGAAAACTGGGGCCTGGGATCACATTTACCTGGCTCATTATAGTCTAGCACTAAGCTTTACTCCCTGACATAAAACATAAGGAAGCCCAGTGAAGCTTCTTTTACTTCAATCTGTCCCGAGTGTGCACATCCATAGCTGAGCGGGAGTTGCCATCCATCCTATTGCTGACAACCTGTACAGTTAGAGAAACTGCTTTATCATTGGCTTACCACCATAGCTTTCTCTTTGTTTTTTTGGACTAACCGCGGACTCACAATACAGCCAAAGATGACTTAGAATTCCCAGTCTTCACTGCTTCATTCACCTCTAGAGCACTGCTATGAGATACAAGGTCAACTGTGGTTTTCTCTCTTTTTTTTTTATTAGATATTTTCTTTTACATGTAAATTTCTCCTTTCCCAGTTTCCCCTCCAAAAAACAAAGAAACAAACAAAAACAACAA
>NW_022196896.1:30986082-30986242 GCF_008632895.1 Mastomys coucha
GCATCTGCTGTCACCTGAGTTTTTTTATCCTAGCCATTCTGACTGGTGTGAGGTGGAATCTCGGGGTTATTTTGATTTGCATTTCCCTGATGGATAAGGATGTTGAACATTTCTTTAGGTGCTTCTCAGCCATTTGGTGTTCATCAATTGAGAATTCTTT
>NW_022196896.1:30986380-30987047 GCF_008632895.1 Mastomys coucha
GAGTTCTTTGTATACCTTGAATATTAGCCCTCTATCAGATATAGGGTTGGTAAAGATCTTTTCCCAATGTGTTGGTTGCAGTTGTGTCCTATTAACAGTGTCTTTTGCTTCACAGAAGCTTTGCAACTTTATGAGGTCCCATTTGTCAATTCTTGATCTTAGAGCAGAAGCTATTGGCGTTCTCTTCAGGAAATTTTCCCCCATGCCTATTTGCTCGAGGTTCTTCTCTACTTTCTCTTCTATTAATTTCAATGTACCTGCTTTTATGTGGAGGTCCCTGATCCACTTGGACTTGAGCTTTGTACAAGGAGAAAGGAATAGATCGATTTGCATTTTTCTACATGTTAACTGCCAGTTGAGCCAGCACCATCTGTTGAAAATGCTGTCTTTTTTCCACTGGATGGTTTTAGCTCCTTTGTCAAAGATTAAGTGACCATAGGTGCATGGGTTCATTTCTGGGTCTTCAATTCGGTTCCATTGATCTACCTGCCTGTCACTGTACCAATACCATGCAGTTTTTATCAATTGCTCTGTAGTACAGCTTAAGGTCGGGATTGTGATTCCACCAGAGGTTCCTCTATTGTTGAGAATAGTTTTGACTATCCTGGGTCTTTTGTTGTTCCAGATGAATCTGCAAATTGCGCTTTCTAAGTCTGTGAAGAATTGA
>NW_022196896.1:30988029-31032714 GCF_008632895.1 Mastomys coucha
TCTAGAAAATTGTCCATTTCATCCAGATTTTCCAGTTTTGTTGAGTATAGGCTTTTTTAGTAGGATCTAATGATTTTCTGGATTTCCTCCGTGTCTGTTGTTATGTCTCCTTTATCATTTATGATCTTGTTAATCAGGAAACTATCTCTGTTCCCTCTAGTTAGCCTGGCTAAGGGTTTATCTATTTTGTTGACTTTCTCAAAGAACCAGCTCCTGGTTTGGTTGATTCTTTTTATAGTTCTTTTTGTTTCTATTTGGTTGATTTCAGCCCTGAATTTGATTATTTCCTGCCTCTGACTCCTTTTGGGTGAATTTGCTTCTTTATGTTCTAGCGCCTTAAGGTGTGCTTTTATTTTTAAGACTTATTTATTTTTATTTTGTGCATCTGCCTCTACGTGTGTTTGTTCATTCTGTGCTGCAAAGGGCAGCATAGGCTTCAGAACTCCAATTACGCACTGTTGGTAGGCACTATATAGATGCTGGGATCAGAATTCTCTCACAGTCCCACAATCTTTGTTTTGAAATCTCTAGAAACCCAGGCTGCTCAGTAGCCATTTGGAAGTGTATAAATTCTAGGTGGCTTGAATTATTCCCCCTAGAATGTCATCTCTTTTGGTTCTTTGTTTTCATTTTCTTATCCCTCAGCGTGTCATTTTTTGTTAAGATCTTGAGCAGTTCTCTAACCCTTGTACTCAGCACAGGAAGACAATCAATACTCTTCAAAAGCAGTCAGCTTGCTTGACTAGAGTGACAACAAGATATTTTATATTATTTGTGACTACTGTGAAGGGTGTTGCCCACCCAGTTTCCCCAGAGACTAGACCCCCAACCAAGGAGTATACATGGAAGGATCCATGGCTCCAGATTCACATGTAGCAGAGGATGGCCTTGCCTGACAGCAATTGGAGGGAAGACCCTTGGCCCTGGGGAAGGTTGATGCTCCATTGTAGGGGGATGCTGGTGCAGTGGGGCAGGGGAAGGTGGTTGGGGGAGCACCCTCATACAGGCAAAGGAGGAGGGTGGGCAGATGTTGGATGGGGGGTTGGAGGAGGGGGTTATTAAGAAGTGGGATATCATTTGAGATGTAAATGAATGGAGTGATTAATAAAAAAAAAACAAAAAACAAACAAAAATGAACAAAAACAAAAACAAAAAAGAGTCAACTTGAAAAGGCTGCTGTGAATCCTAGTCGGAGGAATTTGAAAGCAAGCATAATGCTAGGGTGTTGGAATATGTCATTTACCATCCCAAATTCCATTAGAATGTAACTAAGTCTACTCTAACAACATTTCAAACTATCAATTTATGGTTAACAGGACAAAGATTCAAAGGAAATGTTCAGTGGCATTCAGCTATAAAAAAGACTTTCCAGGTTAGCTTGGGTCTGTTTTTTTCAACAGGAATTTAAAACTACAAGGAGAGAAATGAAAGGACTCTCAGAACAAGAGACGAGATAGATCAGCAATTAGAGAGTGTACTGACTTGTGTAAAAACCAATGTTATCAACTATGAAAATACAAAGGCCATTCAGGGAAATAGGATGAGGACTAGAATTTTAGAACACCAAAAAAAAAAAATTACTAAAAAATTACTTTTGTCCTATTTAAAGAAAAAAAAATGTGTATTTTAGGAGCATGTACAAAAGTGATTACATCACAATAAATATTGTGTATGGGCTTACTTCACAATAATTTAGGTCAGCTTGAAATAGACATGAGCAAAGAAACCAAATGATCAAGAAATCAGAACTGAAGCTGGATGTAGACTGTTTGTGTTTACCTGACAACTTTTACATGTTTGTAAATTATTATGACAAAAAGGAAATAATCAAAACAATAAGCTTCAAGGCAAGATGTCACTCAGCATGGGTGGTGGTGATGGTGTGTGTGTGTAGTGAGCCATGGCATGTAGTGAGTGTGTGGATGTTAGATAAAAACCCAGGTGTTGCGTCTGGCCTCCTGTCTTGCTTGAAACAGGGTACCATTTTAGTTGTTCATTGTATACCTCAGGATAGCTAGCCTGTAACCCTTGGAGGATTCTTTGTCTCCTGTCTGGGACAGGATCACTGAGATTATAAATGTATGCTACTGCAGCTAACTTTTACATGGGACCAGAAGATCTGGATGTGGGTATCATCCTCATAAGATGAGCACTTTACCCAACGAGCCATTTACTTCACATCTCAGACAATCTGAAAAAGTTCATGTCTACTTACCTTGATTAATTTTTATTTATTTGTTTGGAAACAAGTCTCACTATGAAGCCCAGGCTAGTCTTGAATTAGAGATCCTCCTTGAAGGGTAAATGATCTAAAAGCCTCAGGTGGGTCAAGAAATTCAGTACAAGAAAAGTGACTTGACTGATCACACCCGTGGCTGGTGGGCTCTGACAGGAAGATCGGCAACCCCACCCCTACTGCCTCAGGCCACTCTACCTGCTGCTATTTACCACTTAGGGATTACAGGGAACTGACCTGCAGATGGAATCTTTAACTTCTAAAGTCCACCCTTCCCCTATCATACTCCCTAAGCCTTTTGCAGCATATGTGCACAGAGGGACATTCTTGGACAGACTTCTGGCCCTTCAACTGTTCTGATTAAAATTCTGCTTCAGAAGAGGTGGGTCCCATCCTAACCTCCATTAATCCTGATCTAAACATTCCTGCCTTTCCATTCTAAGTTCTGGGGCTGCAGGCTTCTGCCTAACTGTATACTCTCTCACTGCTCTTCATTACTCACTGTAGAAGTTGCTTGAAAACTGCTTTACACAGAACATTAAAAGCGATTTACTAACAGTTTTGGGAACTCAGTGTTTTTAAGCCTGCTTTCTTTAATTTTCTTATGTATGAATAAGTCTTTGCAAGATGTTACAATGTTATGTGGTACCTGAGGGAAAAAACTTCTTGAGATGCCTGAATAAATCCAATGAAGTCTTTATTAACTGACAACCAGACTATCCCAAGCAGATTAGTGGAAAGCATCCTTCACATCCAGTTGGTTCCAGCTTTGAAGGACAATTGTGACTTATACAGAAAGGCAGCTCTGGACATCTATAAGAAGCAGGCGTTGTTTATAGAAGTAGAGAGATAACAGTTAAATGGTTAGGCAGTTAACCTTTAGGGCAGGGTCATACTATATAGCAATTTAGGGCAGGTCCAGAGAACAGTTTACCTTAGGAATTTATGACCAGAGACCAGTTTTATCCAAGAGAGTTTTAGCACTTAAAGTATTCTTAGAGATTCTTTCATAAGATGACGTAACTATAGTTCAATAGCCTACAACAACAATTTTAGTCCATCTTGTAACATTTCTTTGAATTAATTCAAAGCATAAAATGCTGCAATGTCATCTTTCTGATGTATACTCACTATACCTGACCAGGTCATATCAGTTTAACAGACAGGTCAAGATTCAATGCTTTAAAGGTTCATTTTGCCTGTGCTACCTATTCTTTTGGGTCAGCTAGGGGCTCTTCTCAGGTTAATATAGGCACCATGTTAATATAGGAATCATGTGTCTCAGTAAGTTCACCAGGCTCAGAGCTTTCCCAGTCTCTTTATTCAATAGCTTTTGTAGAGTTCAATCAGCCGGGACTTTGACCTCCACCACTGACCTACTGGAAGAGGAAGTGACTATAGAGCCAATGGAAGTCTACCAAAGCTATTGAATAAGGAGGCTGGGAAAACTTTGAGGCTGGTGAACTTATTGAGGCACTGGAGGAAGGTTGGCCCTAGCAAGCGAGCACACCAAAACTCTGCACCTCAGGCACAGTAAGTCTTGTGCATATATCTTCCAATTCATTGTTCCTTCATTGTCTCCTTTGCAATAAACCTGTAAATACAGTAAAGTATCCCCCGGCACAAAACTGAGGTTTTCCAGTAAGTTACTGTACTTGAAGAGTGGGTCAGGAGGAATGATAATTTATAGTCCACGAATCAGAAAACAACTATGTTAGACCCTGGGATTAGCATTTGAAGTGGTTGAAGGCTTGTAGAACTGAGCAGTTAAACTGTGGGGTCTTCATTAACTATGGGCAGTCAGATTCAAGCTGAAATGAATTACAAAGCAGCTAGATACAATTATTGAATTGAAGAAAGGTTATCATCAGAGAAAATAGCTCACATGGTAACCCATGAGCTAGTTCTTAAACATCCTAATGGAAGTGTGAGAGGTTATTTCATCTCACTTTTACTGACCAAAGCAAATCCTGTGCTCATTGCTCAGTGTGGTGTGGTGATGGGAACACACCTCGTGAAGGAAGTATACCTAGTGCTTGCTGACAGTAAGGTCAGACCTTAGGATTTATTTTGAAAATACTAAAAATTATACTTATCTTCCTTTATTGGATGGAAAATGAGGGTGATTTTAAAGGTGAACCATAAACTTCTCTTCTAGACCACATTTATGGCATAGTAATTCTTCAACTTTGAACCACATGCTGTTTTCTTTGAAATCTACCTTAGTCATATAAATTTTTAATTTATGTAGTGTAAGTTAGGGTACAATGAAACTACCAAGCTGGACCACCCCATGGATAGAAAGAGAGGTTTACTGAGGATCAAAGAGAAGCAAAATGTTTTAAAAAGCAGAAAGATTTTATATGACATTAATAGGGTGCATAGGGTGGAGGTGGGGAAGTGATTTGAGCAGATACAGCCTGTTCCAATTGACTGGGATCTAGCTGACTTTGCAGGAGGATTAGAGGAGGTATGTTCCTGGTAAACAGAGACCCACCTTTAGGCCTCTATTTACTGTGGCCAACATACTTCTGTTTAGGTCATTGTCATGAGAACTGCCATTTTGGGAGCTGCTTTGGACCCAACATATAGTCCGTCTTATTATTTCTCCTCTGTCTCTCTACAAATTTCAATCCCATAGGCACTGAATAGCCAGCATATGAAGTGAGCTAGGTTTACAAAGAAAATGTTATTGTTTTATTTTGTTTATAATAGTCTTGTTTCCCTATACATTTACACTAATGGGCCAATAAGAAAAAAATAACATCTCAGTTCCTAAAGGTAATTATGAGATACAAAGTTGAATTTTTGTCTCTGTCCCAGTTCTGTTTTCTTTATGAGTCATTCATCTGTCTCCTGCCAAGCTGGCGCCTAAGACTCAACTGACTTTCAGGCAATGAAAAACTTTTGGGAGCTGTGGATGTTAATATCTAATGACTTTCTCAGGGTGTCAGTCTGGAGGCTGGTTCCCTGCTGACCTTCAGTGTGCAGAGTCTGTAATGGATGAACATATGGCTTTGCTAGTGAGGGTTGTCATCCTCTTCCTTAACCTTGCTCTCCCTGCCCTATTCCCGATTTCAGTCCCTGAATGTCATTCCTGTTTGGCCATTGGCCAGGTACCCTGCTTGCAGTGATATCATGTTGACTCCTGGCACCTGGGGTCATTCATACAGCCATACTCTTAGTGGTATTTTCTTCTTTATACTATAAAGAATCCAAAGGCAACTAAAGAAAGCAAGAAGTCTGTTTTTCCTCAGAAGCAGAACTCTGTTCACCCAGTGAAGACTTCCTTTCAAATGGAAACCATTCAGAACCCCAAGAAGCTGGGGAAACTTTTGTATCTTCTGCTGTCCATCCACCCATCTCTGGATATTAGATAATAGGCTTCTTTTTTCATTTTCCCAAGCCACATCATCTTTTCATATTAGAGACCCAAGTTTAGAATCTTCACCTCTTGGGCAGGAATAAAATCTCTGAGCTATAGAAAAGGCAAAGAGAATGGTTTGTCAGCTCCATAAAAAAAAAAAAAAGAAAGAAAATGTGCTATAGAGAAGACCGAAGAATTTCAGCATGCCTGGGACTAAAGCTTGGTATCCTTTTGTGGAGTCTTACGAACATTAGATGCTGAACACTGCCTTGCTTTTTGTCTTTCTCTCTTTCTACTAGACTGTCAAAGGTCATGAAGAAAAAAAGGCAAAAAGGAAAACACTGAGCTCCAAATGCTCTAATTACATTTGTTCTGTTTGACACATATTTGTATAAATATACATTAGTGCCAGAAAGCAAATACATACATCTGTAGATACTATAAACTCCAAGGAGACAATGCATTTTAATGATTCATTTTGCTTCTAACACAACTGTTCTGAATGCTATGTATGTGAATTTGTATGCAGATATACATTTATACTGATTCAAGTCATTCAACCAAGAGACAGTAATTAGTATTTATGACAAAAATCAACCTGCACAAATTTTCATTCTTTATCTATGATTGGGAAGTTAAAAGTATTCATTTTCCCAAACAGAGAACTACTCAGTAAGTACAAAAGAACAAACATGGCTTGATTATCCACCTGACCAATCATGGAGTAAAGTATAGGTTTGTTCACAAGGAGGGATTTCAAAATGATATGAGTAAAATGATAAGCAGCAAGGAGGAAACGAACTGGGCAAGGCAAGAGATGTTAACAGAAGCAACAGAAGGTCAACAAAACTGTGAAGGCAAGTTAGAGAAACAATCTGAGCACAGACCAAGTTCAACTCTGAACCACAGACAAAAGCTTAATTCCTGTGAATGTGAAGAGAGCCAGCTTTCCACAACTATCTCAGAAACATGAGATCTTCTGTGATCTTTTGTTTGTGATCTTCTGTGGTTATGTATTCTTCTTAAAACTCATTGTAAGCTTTCATGGTCTAAGCCAGAACTGGATGTTTATACATTGATTTCCTGATTGGGAAATCTGACAGTCTTCAGTTTGCTTGGTAGATAGTTGTTTCTGTTTTTACCATGTTGCTTTCAGAGTCACCGCCTTCTCATAAGTTAAGTAGATTGAATTTATAGAAATTATACAACTCATAGAGCATATGAAGCTGGTCCAGCACAGTGCTCGCTTACCACCCAGCTATGGTATTCTACCATTGCGCTGCAAGTGGTAAACAGTGCTGGGCATCAAGGCACCGGGGCACCACTGGGCTGTGGGGAAATGAAAGGGATTGGAAAGGGTGACTCAGTCCTGTCAGACATCCAATACTCTGGGGTGAGAACTCGAGTGTCTGCGTGCTCTGCTCTGCTGCCAGACGGGCATCTGCATCCTAATCCTCGGAGAGAGCGGAGGGGAACAGCTGAAGGAGTCACAGGTTCTAACTCCCTGGGAATCCAGGTGACAGTGGACACTGGGGAGGAGCTGAGAACAAATTGGGGGCCCCAGAGCAGCTCAATCTGCTCTGAGACTGAAGGAAGAGAGGGGGCAGGGGCAGGAAGTGGCTGCCCAGTGTTTCAGGCATGAGCAGGTGCTGGTCTGGCAGCTGCAAATGTTGGGCCCACACAGCTAGTCTAGTTGAAAGGAAGCAATGCATGGTTGTAAGATGTTTTATTATAGAAAAGAGAGAGAAGAGATAGGAAAGTAGAGGCTAGTCATGTAGAGAGAGGGTGAGGGGAGGGGGAGAAAGTAAAGATAATTAGAAGAGGCTAAGATGAAAGGGAGAGAAGAGGAAGAGAAGAGAAGAGGGGAGGGGAGGGAAAGGGAGGGGGAGGGAAGAGAAGTGAAGAGGACAGAGGGGGAAAACCACTCCTTATATGGTGGGCTGGGCTATCTGTCTATGGGGTTAAGCTATATATCTGTGGGGTGAGGCATACCTGGCTGTGGTCAGATGTCTGGGGGTGGAGTCCAGCCAGAATGCTGGGAGCTTGGGGCATTGTCTATGTAATTGATAACACAGACCAAAGGAGTTGGAGGACTTGTGGAATCAGCCTGTGTCTGGGAACGTGTCTCCACTCTTTCCATCCCTTGTGAAATCTTTCACTGGGTCTACACAGTTAAGACGCATTCAACCAAAACACAGACTGCTTTCACAGTCCCACAGAAGGTCAACAACTAGGAAGAGAACAGTGTGGATGCTTCAGTTCTACTTAGAAGGGGAACCAAATAATCATGGGAAGTAGAGGGAGAGAGGGACCTAGGAGGGAGAAAAGAGGGGGAGGGAAAAAGGACCCAGGATCAGGTATGGGAGGAGACTCAAGAAGTACAAATGGCCAGGAAATTGAATGGAGGTGTGTAGCAGTGGGGAATGGGAAACTGGGGGTAGCGATTAGAAAGTCTCAGATGCCAGGAAAGCAAGAGACACCCAGGACCCAACTGGGATGACATTAGCTAAAATACCCAACAAATGGGAGAGAGAACTTATAGAGACTATATCCAGAGGTTATTGGGAACAGCCCCCAGTTGAGGGATGGGGCCATCCACCCACCTCAAAAATATTAACCCAAAATTGCTCTGGTCTAAAGGAAATGAAGTGCCAAAAAGTGGAGAAGAAACTGAAGGAAAGATCATGTAGAGACTGCCCTACCTAGGAATTCATATCATCTGCAGACACAAAACTCAGACACTATTGCTGATGCCAGAGCACTTCCTGACAAGAACCTGGTATAGCTGTCCCCGAGAGGCTCTGCCAGAGCCTGACCATTACAGATTCGGATGCTCAGAGCCAACCATCAGACTGAGCATGGGTACCCCAGTGGAGGAGTTAGGGGAAGGACTGAAGGAGCTGAAGTGGTTTACAACCCCATAGGAAGAACAACAATATCAACCAGCCATACCTCCCCCCCAACCCCAGGCCCCAAGCTCCCAGGGACTAAACCACCAACCAAAGAGTAAACATGGAGGGACCTATGGCTCCAGCTGGATATGTAGCAGAGGAATGACTTCTCTGGCATCAGTGAGAGGAAAGACTCTTGGTCCTGCTGAAGCTTGATGTCCCAGAGTAGGGGAATGCTAGGGCTGTGGAGCAGCAGTGGGTGGATGGGTAGGGGAGCACTCTCATAGGAGCAGGGGCAACAGAGGACGGGATGGGGGTTTGCAGATGGGAAACTGGGAAGGTGGATAACATTTGAAATGTAAGTAAATAAAATACCAATAAAAAAGAAATTAAAGAATGAAAGACTTGAAACTCTATCATATTAAATCTATTCCTTTTTCCTTGGCAACTGTCTTTGGGTTTGCATTGCTGTAAAGGGACACCATGACCAAGGCAACTCTTATCAAAACAAAATTTAACCGGGACTAGCTTACAGGTCCAGAAGTTCAGCCTATTATTATCGAAGTGGTAGCATGGCAGCATCCAGGCAGCCATGGTGAAGGAGGAGCTAAGAGTTTTACATCTTCATCTGAAGGCTGCTAGGAGAAGACTGACTCCTACATGGTTAGATGGAGGGTCACATTTACCACCACAACAGTGGCACACTTCCTCCAACAAGGCTATACCTCCTACTAGTGTCACTCTCTGGGCCAAGCATATTTAAACCACCACAGCAACTGAGGCTTATATAATATAGTAAGCAAAGCCATGCAGAAGTCTGTGGAGGTAGGGGTGGGATATGGTGGAGTTCAGCTGGAACTGGGTCTTCTGTCCAGACACCTGGCACATATGGCTTTTTGTATTCTTTAATCCTTTTCACAGTTAAGTCTTTATCCCTCTTCTGATCTGCCCTGTGACTGTTCCTCACCCAATACCTCTTACTCCCCCTCCAAGAGGAGGCATACACCCCTACCCTACCATAACCCCCTATTCCCTGAGGCCTCAAGTTTCTTGAGGGTTAAGTGATCTTCTCTATCTGAGTAAAGACCTGACAGTCTTCTGCTGTATATGTGTTGGAGACCTCATATCAGCTGGTGAATGCTGCCTGGTTGGTGGCTCAGTATCTGAGAGATCTTGGGGGTCCAGGTTAGTTGAGAATGATGGTCTTCCTATGGGGTTGCCCTCCTCTTCAGCTTCTTCCAGCCTTTCCCTAATTCAACCACATGGGTCTCCAGTTTCTCCATTGCTGGTGGGATTGAAAACCGGTACAACTACTCTAGAAATAAATCTAGAGGTTCCTCAGAAAATTGGAAATATATCTACCTGAAGACTCAGATATACCACTTTTGGGCATATACCCAAAAGATGCCTCACCATGCCACAGGGGTACATGTTCCACTATGTTCATTAGTGACCTTATTTGTGACAGCCAGAAGCTGGAAACAACCAAGATGTCCCACAATGGAAGAACGGATACAGAAAATTTGGCTCACTTACACAGTAGAATAATACTAGCTATTAAGTATGAGGACATCATGAGTTTTACCATCAAATGAATGGAACTAGGAAATATTCTGAGTGAGGTAACCCAGATTCAAAAGGACATGCATGGTATGTACTCACTAATAAGTGAATATTTGTCAAAAAAAGCACAGAATACCTAGGATACAATGCACAGAACTCAAGAAGGTTAACGAGCTGAAGGGCCCAAGTGAAAACGCTTCAATCCCACTTGACAGGAAGAAGAAAGCAATCATGTTGGGCAGAGGGAGGAAGGGACCAGGGTGGGAAAGGGGACAGGAAGGCGAAAGGGTATGGTGATCAGGAATTGGGAGGAATAGGAATAAAGCCCTGAGGGCCAACAGAAAGAATGGAAACAGGCAACCTCCGGAGGTCGGAAGTGAGGGGACCCTCTAGAATATGCCAGAGACCTGGGAGGTGAGAGATTCTCAGGACTCAGAGGGAGGGACCTTGCTCAACAGTGGGGAGAGGGAACTTGTAGAGTCTACCTTTAGCAGAACAACAGGGCATCAAGTGGAAGGATGGGGTTACCATCCCACAGTCAAAAGTCTCGACCCAGAATTCTTTCTGTCTAAAAGAACTGAAGGGACAAAAGTGGAGAAGAGCCTGAGGGGAAGGGGGTCTAGTGACAGGTCCAACTTGGGATTCATGTTAATGGGAGGCTCCAAGGCCTGACGTTATTACTGAGGCATGGTGTGCTTACAGACAGGAGCCTAGCATGACTGCCCTCTGAGAGGCCCAAGAAGCAGCTCAACAAGTCAGATACAGATACTTATATTCAACCAATGGAAAAAAACTGAACTGGAGCCTCTCTTACTAGATTGACTAAGGTGCAATGAGATCGTAGATTAACCATGGAATTCTAGGTGTTGGACACAGTGAGTAATTGCTTTTATTTCTCTCATGAACTTTCTATCTAGTGAAGCTCATGAGGTCCCTGAATTCTGAGTGTGTTGTGAGTCCAGACAGGTGCAGATTCCCTTGTCTGGTAGCTGCAGTCTCTGGAAGATGTGTGGATTTTGGTGCATTAAGTCATTGCCTTCAAAAAATCAAGGTCACAATGGTGACTTTTTGTACTTGTATGAACATTCTATCAAACTAGAGTCTATCCCTGGGATTTTGTTTTTGGATGAATACTTAGCATAAGTGAATATATTTCACATGTTCAGGAGGAAGGATGCCCACATATGTTCTTACTATAATCTTATGTATAGTTGAAGACAAAGAACATGACAAGGACATGTAGCATGATAAGTCCAGCTTTTCCTGTTGACAGGAGCTCTGTGAACATGAATCTTTTGTTTTTTGGAGGGGAAACTGGGAATGGAGAAATTCGCATGTAAATAAAGAAAATATCTAAAAAAAAAAAAGAGTAGAAACCAGAGCTAGAGTGCTTGTTGTGGGAATTTGCTGGACTAATTGGAGTTAAAGTTGTTAGTGCAGATTTTGCAGAAATTATGAACCAATAAGCATGACCAAGTAAGCAGAAGAAAATCTATGAAGAGAAAATGCCTTGAGTATCCAACTCAATATAGAGAAAATGGACAAATCATTTAACTACAAATGTCACCTGATTTAGAATTATTTCCTCAATTATTTATTTTTCTATTACATTAATCTAGAATATGAAAGCATCAGTCCAGGTATCAACTTTACTCAAATTATATTCCCGAGGGATGCCTCCCTGTTTTGTGTTTCTTTTCTGCAGTCTGCTTCCAGAGATGCTATGCAATTAGTTGGAGCCTTTTTACTTTCCACATCTATGTACTTTCCTTCCTCACTTATAAAGACTTAAACTTTCTCCTATTGAATTGAAAAATTTCTTCCCTTTCCTTACAAAACACTTCCAAGTATAAAAGACTTCCTAGATGCACTTGGATTTGACTTATCTGTTGCCTTTTGTTTAAGACATGCAAACATCTGCCTTCTCTCCTAAGTAGCTGTCTATAAATAAAAGTCACAGCATTGTCCTGTGGTGATTTTGAGACACAAACTAGGGAAACAGTAGGAGCAGCCTATGGCAGTTTCCTCCTTTCTTGACACTATTGAAAACAGGGGCAGTGGGGAATCTCCAGGCAGAGAGGGACTGTGTAGGAGCGCATGCCACACAAACAGAAGATGTGAAGCCAGCATCAGCTCATTGCCAGGGGTAGAACACCCACCATGTTGGTCATAGTAAATCCTAGATACCTCTCTACTTTGTTTCCAATTTGAGTATTTTATAGCACTGGTAATATTTTCTATGAATCCTCTCATTTCTTTTACTGTAGAAAGAACAAACATAAGAACATAGAACCTGCATGATTAAGGATGAGCACACAAATCCTCATATAGGATGAGCACATGCATTATCAGACAGAATGGCTATGTGACCCTCCCTGTAAGATGATCTCACCAAATGAAGTAAGTGTATGAATGCTATTGAAACATTTTCCAGGGGTTGTCATCTTTTTATATTTTCCTTTAATGTACAAATGGCAAGATCATATTGGTTATTGATCTTAATAAAATTCTTGATATATACTTTTTTGGAAGATTATAAAATGGTGGTAAATTTTATATATAGGTATCATTACTGAATAAATCAAATCTTTAAGAGAAAATGTAGAACTATCACACTTCAGCACTCTATCCCTGCTAAAGGGGAAAGAAAGCCAGGCCCGCATTGTGTGTAGTGTTGAGGTAAGGTAAGCAGTTTAGATTTCTCATTTGTAGACATGCCCACAGTCTCAGAAAGAAATTTCTTTTCCTCCTATTTTGTTTTATACAATCAGAAGACATACATTGTCATTGTTGCTGATTTTAATAATCCCAGTGAAAATATTTATAAATTAGTGACTGTGGTGGTTTGAATAAAATGGAACAAATAATCTTGTGCATTTGAATGTTTGGTCCTCAGTTGGTGGTTCTGTTTAGACTGATGTAGAAGGCATGGCATAAAGTATAATAGAAATTTCTCAGTGAGAAATTACCACACACACTTAGTGATGAAGGAAAACTCCTTACTTAAGTCCCCGGCCTATTGGGGCCAATGCACAAATAAGAGTCAGCACTGGACAGAAGATTTTACTGACTTACATACATCTTAAGCTTATACAATCCACAAACATTGCCACCCATAAATCTCTTTCAGGTCTTGCTCCTATATTACACTTTATAAAGTTTTAAGAGAGATGGGAAACAACAAGCCTGGCCACTTACATTGGTAGTGGTTTTACACAGCAAAGACTACATATTGCCAGAATGATTTTAGGTAAACCAGTGTTGTTCTTTTTGAATAATGGTTACCCAGAAGGATATCTTAACCACTTGGCAGGATTATGAGATTCCTGATAAAAAGCACAGGGAGCTAATGGAAGACCTGGAGTTAATGATGATT
Source organism: Mastomys coucha (assembly GCF_008632895.1). Taxonomy (NCBI): domain Eukaryota; kingdom Metazoa; phylum Chordata; class Mammalia; order Rodentia; family Muridae; genus Mastomys; species Mastomys coucha. Next base: position 31,001,463 of record NW_022196896.1, read on the forward strand.
GTGACCCTACAATATGCCCCCATGCTCCCAACAGCTACCAGTTATAGGTGTTAGAGCTATGTCTCGTGTGCTGGTCTACCTTGGTGAATAAACATTTATATTCTTGCCTAGTGAATTTACCTTATCTCTAACAGATATACTACTTATCTTGGGGTATTTCAGCTCCCTTAGCTAAATTCCATTAGTGTGACTTAATGTCTCCTAAGCAAATCTATTAGTGAGTCCTTTATGACATCAGTTCTGTTACTTTGAGTTTTGTCTACATCAGGAAGAAATGTTTTCACAGCCTAAAGACTTGAGTCATTCGGGGACTATATTCTTTGCTTCTTTCTTGCAGACTGAGGTGTGAGCCCTCTGCTCCTCCAGGCTGCCAAGCTCTGTGCTTGCTGCCAGTCTCCCCCATTGTGATGGTGGTGGAGTCATTTCTCTGGGATCCTAAGCCCAAAATAAACCCATCCTTCTATAAGATGCCATGGTCATGGTCATATCATAGCCCTAGAAAAGTTCATGTTTAGATCATCAGTGCATTTGCTGCCATTTATCAATCAAGTGTCTAAAGCTGCCACTTATCTTAATAGTATGATCCAATGGTCACTGCTGCAGAGATATTGTTCACCAAGAACTCTCACTTGTCTGCTATTTCATTTGGGTCTGTGCTAGGGTTGTCCAGATTTTCCAGATCATGACTGAAGGGTTATTCACATGCACAGATAGCTTTATGATCATAACTCTTGATTTACTGATTGCCATTTTTCTAATCTATTTCTTGCCTTTCAAAATCATTTCAGTGTGATATTGAAGAGAAATGACATTATAATTACAGTGTCCTAGATATAACCCACACACTGACTATGGTATGACAATTCAAGCTCTCATTCTTAATCCTCATTTATACTAGCAAGTTATACTCCAGCATAAAAGTTTTTAAATGTCCTGCAAAATATTATTTTGTAGAAGAGTGATGGGAGAGGGTCACTAGAGGGAGGTAATGGTAGATGAATATGGTCAAAATACACTATATTAGTCTGTGAACATTTCAATGGATGAATACAAGCATTATTAAAAATAAGTTTAAATTTATAAGAGAAAGATGATTTAGGAGAGAGAGTCAGTGTTTCCTTCCCTCTGCATTTCAGTTAATGCAAGAAATTTAAGTTCTGCAACCTTTATTTCCTTTTCTTAGGGTGGGGATAATAACACTACCTGCTTCAGATTGCTGCAGAACACCTAAGTACAGCTTTCTATAATAGATGAGAAGATACCTGCATGCAGAAGTTTCCTCTCTTTTCTGAAAAAAAAAATGCCTCTGATGTTGTGGTCGAAATTGTTGCTCAATTGATTAACATTGGTGTTTGATAGAAACTTCAAAGTCTCCTAGTTGCTCCCTATCTAGAATACTGTCCAGATTAAGGCTATGAGCATCATTCATATATATAAACTTTTAGCCTGTCTCCATGACTTAATATTGCATTCACTACCTGTGAGACATTGATTGAAACAGTGAGTCTCTTTGTGCTGTGTTCTGATCTATAAATGTACATATTGAGTTAAGACTTGTAACATTCTTGTAACAGTGGTTTGAAAGTCTGGTCATCCCTCAGTATCTATAGAAGATTATTTCTAATACCTTTCAGAAAAGTTGTTTGTATGAAATGATGTAATAAAAGTATCTGTATTTCCCCTTATCCTTTAATTAGCTCTAGGTTAATTTTAATGTTCAAGAGTGCAAATATGTATATAGTTGTTAAACTGTATTATATTGGCAATAATAATAATAAGTACATACTCAATATAATAAATATGATTTCATGATTTTAAGATGTATTATTGTTTTGTGCATGGTTATTTTGCCTGCCTGCATGCCTGTGTTCCATATGCATGTCTGGTATGCATAGGTGCCAGAAGAGGGTGTCAGATCCTCAGGTAGTGTGGCTATAGATGGTTGTAGGCTTCCATGTGGGTTGGATATGGGTTTGAAATCAAACCTATGTGCTCCAGATATGCAGCTAATGCTCTTAACTGCTAAGCCATCTGTCCAACCCATGTTTTCAACTATTTTGATCTGTAACTGGCTGAATCTATGGATGAGAAACCTACAGAAATGGAAAGCCAACTTTACAGCCATCTCTAGCAAGATGAAGAAATGTTAGTCACTTAGTCTAATGAATTTGAGAATGGGAATTCCCAGTTATTGTAGGAATCATACTGGGAACTTGTATTATGATTATGTATGTAGCAGATGTACAAATATTGTCATGTATTAGTTCACTTAGTATATCTCCAAACTCTATGAAGTTGCTGATTTTAATAACCCCTTTATATCTTCCCTTTATAGATCTGGAAACTAAAATTTAGGAATGTTAAGATCTATCCTATCCCCAGTGATAAATAAAGGCACGTGGTAAAACTGTAGGTGTCTACAAACGTTCCAAACTCCAAATTGCTGGTAGCCACAGACACAATAAAGATACTGCCTTTTTAAAAAGGTGGTGGATTATGCCACAATGTCTTAAAACACTAATGAGGAAGAACATTTTAAAGGAGAGTAGAAGGTATTTTCCTGCTGGAAATTTTGGTCTAGTTAGGAATAGAAGACAAGAAGGAAGACAGGAAGCATTAGGCACCTACACCAGAGCTGCAGGGCAATGCCACAGCTCTCCTGTCTCATGGCAATAAGACAGTCAATTTAAGCTCTACAATAGATTCTCAGTATTAGACTAGGAGACTTTTATGAACTTTCAAGGTAGGCTGTCAAACACATATAGCTGAATACCACTGAGGAAGAAAAAATGAATTTAGCATGTCACCATAGATAACAACAGTTTAGATGAGATGAAAAACAGAAAAACAAATATAGTCTGCTATCCTAGATTGCATTGACTACCATATTAGTTTATGTTGCTATTACAAGGTACCCAAGTGTCGGAAGATGTTTCATAAATGAAATTATGAATGAGGTTGTGTGAGAATTCTAAGTGCGAGTGAGAAAATTCCAAAAAGAAAACAAACCAAAATAAACAAACAAACAACAACAACAACAACAAAACAACACACCACATTTCTAAAGGTTGCTGCACACAGCACCACCAACATTTGTTTAATCAGTTCAGCTCAGGTGAACTAGTTAACCCCAAGCACAGGAGAAATTCCACATTAAGTCAGGATTCCAGAGAAGGATCTGAGGGTCAGGCTTATAGATTTATAACCATTTATTCTTACAAAACTTATTCACGTCAGCTATTAAGGTAGCAGTTCGCTGTGTGGATAGCTCTCTGAGCTTGGTGCAAAATGGTGGACCCTGTTTCTCAGTGGGGCTTCCCCTTTTCCACTGACCTTATCCGGAGAGTGACTGAACTTATTTGGAGGATAAGCCTGCACAGAGCTTCCTGCAAATGTTACATGATTCAGCACAGAAGTCCCTCTCAGTCCTTTCTGTCATATGATAATTAGGTACTTGTTATGACCAATCCCTTCCCACCTGTAACCCACCCCCCCTGAACCTTTTTAGCCCTACCCTTGGATCAATAAAATAAAGTTGTCTCACTGAAGCTGTGTTCAGAAATCCTTCCATCATATTCATGGCCATGGGAACCCTGCTCACTGTTTCTGCTCCCTCCATTCTCATGAGCTGGTGGTCAATGACTCTAAAAGGAAAGGGAGAGCCATACTTTCTAATAGAAATGCTTTGCACGACCTAATCACTAGGCCCCATGTCCTTAAGGTTCTTTCATGTCTCACATCACCACACACTGGGGACCAAACTTCCAGAATGCAAATCTTTGAAAGAGTCCACATCCAAACCACAACAGACATCAAAATCAAATTGGATTCTTTCAAAGACCCAAGAAACATTAAGTTTTTAATTAAGTTGAAATTAGGAATTTCTGTTTATAAAAAATTATTAAAAGTGTGAAAACACAGCATATGGCATGTAGGAATATATCTGTGCATTTTGAAAATAAAAGATGCATTTTTATCTCTTGTATTTTACTTCAAAGAACAATATAAAAACCCCAGAGAACCCAAAAGAAAAGTCCACCGGAGAGTTGAATTATTTCATACTTAACCAATTAGAACTTCTGAAATTTCAGTAAGCACAGACTCCTAATTATATTAATCACCAGTCAAATGCAAACTATAATATAATTCTAATTCATAATAAACACTATGGAATGGATATAGCATATCATAGAACCTAGCATATTTACTTCTGTCAGTGAGCTACTGTTCAGATAAGACTCAGAATCACAAATAAGAATGTTGAAGTATCACTTATAATATTCCCAGGATGTTGTTCTTACAACTCATAACAATTGTCACTGCTTGCATAAGATCCAGCCAGTCAACATTTTAACAAAGAGTAGAAAGGAGTTCATGAGTATCCCCCAGATGAGAAGCCATAGGAGTTTATGAGGGAAAGAGAGGATTTAGTTTCCTTTAAGGGTGTGGCTCCTGGTTCTTAAGTACATGGCTCTACATCTAGGAGTATATGGACAGAATATATGATAGGTTATTTAAAAAAAGAATAAAAGAAAAAAGAGAAGACACAGAGCTGAGGAGGGGAAGAAGATGGGTGGTGGATTTTGGAGAAGTTAAAAAGGAAGATCTAGGAATGAATATGGTCGAAATACTCATCAAATTCTCAAAGAATTGATAAAAACATTTTTAAATTCTCAATTCCCATTAATAACACACTGTAAACACTGTGTTCATTTTTATAATAGTATACTATATAACACTGAGAATTAATGATCACTAGCCATAAAAATAAACAATTCCTAAATATGGAACTGTATACTTAATCAGACCCATAAAAACTCACGTGGTAAAATTAGATGAAGTCCAGTATGGGCACCAGTCATCTTGATGACAGAGTGAGTAAAGACAATGGTGACCCCTACAGAGAATCATAACTAGAAGGAAATCAAGGCTTTGCTAGCATGTCACTAATATTCTTTTTGATTTGGCATTGGTGACAATGCTGTTTAATGTGTGACATTTATCAGGCTGGCATTTGTGCATGAGTTATGTTGTATATAATTGAAAACTGGAATGCCTCCATCTTATTTGTTAAAGAATATCTGCTTTCCCTTAAACAATACACAGACCTATTCTGTTCTACCTCATGACTTCTGAAAGAACTCAATTCCACACTAGCATTTCATTTTGAAAAGAGACAGAAAGGAAGCCCTTGGCAGTAGGACTTATGTGGAGCAAAAAGGGCAGTCACTAATTTGGATGGGCCCCTAAGACAATCTAGATTTATTGAAGCACTGACATTTTCATCCCTCAGAGCCAACTAAAAGATGGGGAAAATTGACTCTGGCAGCCTTAGCCATTTCTCAGCTCATCATTCAACAACTGGCACATACCATCCACCAGGAACGCTCTATGCTGATACATGCCACTTCCAAACAGATGGACAGCTATCCTGGCTTCCAAGTCCTAGGGAATGTCTTAAGCGATACTATTAAATCAGATCCTGATGACTGGTCCAGTTAGCCAAACTATGTGTGGTCACATCATGGGCAACACAAGACCATGGAGGAAATCAGTGTGAGCATTTGGGAAAGTACTGCTGTGACACAAACAGATGTTGGTTCAGCCACCTCTTAAGCTTACATGTTCTGTTTCATCACTTTATTATGTTTTAAATGTATTAAAATGTCACCCTGATAAAGAATGACTTTAGTCATGCCACAGTATTTCTGGGACTAAAGGGGGTAATATTCAGGTCTCTCTCTCTCTCTCTCCCTCTCCCTCTCCCTCTCCCTCTCCCTCTCCCTCTCCCTCCCCCTCTCTCTTTTATTAGATCTTTTCTTTATTTACATGGTCTCTCATAACCTTTGATTTTGTGACAAGGTCATCTCTGTATGGACTATATCATAGTCACCCATTGTCACCTCTTAAATAGTAATGAGGTAATGGACAAGGGTTGTGGTGGTTTGGCACCTCTCGTGTGTGAGACTCCCACAGTGGACACTTAAATTGTTCTTTGGGAATATATTGATTTTAAATAATAACATTTAAAAGACACAATAATAGTAGTCACATGAGAAATATTAGCACTAAAAATTTTACTGAACCTACTGATTAAACCAAAAGAACAGTAGTATTAAGCAAGTTCATATCCCAGACAGCCAAATCTTTTTTTTAAAGATTTATTTATTTATTGTATGTGTATGAGTACACTGTAGCTGTACAGATGGCCATGAGCCATCATATTTGTGGCTGCTGGGAATTGAACTCAGGACCTCTGCTGGCCCCGCTCACTCCGGCGTAATACACTGTAGCTATCTTCAGACGAACCAGAAGGGCGTCCAATCTCATTATGGGTGGTTGTGAGCCACCATGTGGTTGCTGGGATCTGAACTCAGAACCTTCGGAAGAGCAGTCAGTGCTCTTACCCGCTGAGCCATCTCGCCAGCCCCCAGACATCCAAATCTTATACAGGTATCAATTCAAATTATTAAACTTTATTTTCTTGATTCATTGAAATTAACTGAAAACAAATAAAATATTAGAAAGATGTTACTAATGCATAAACTGAAATTTGCATTTTCCAAATTAAAAATGCTGTACCTCACACATTACTGGCTTTTAAATAAAATTTTAAAAGCCTCACAAGTGGTCACATAAAATGACAAATTGAAGTCCTGTCTCCTTATTTTCATAAGCAATATACTATCACTCATTAATTATAATATATTAATTAAATGCAGGAATATGCTGTTCCCTAATAGAAAAAGAAATTGCATAGGAAATAATCCAGTCTCCTAAATTTTAAGTTTGTTCTCTAAATTCACTTGTATATCTGAATCTCTACAGATAGGTGTTCTTTAAATTAACTGCCTGTAAATGTAATATATTTTAATAAGTAAGTAATAAAAACAGGCTAACTTGAGGCATGGATAGATATTATTAAAATGCAAAAGAATAAATAATATAATACAAATGATAAAGCCTTATATATATGCTCCTCCAAGAAAGACATACAGATGACCAATAAATACATGGAAAGATGGGCATTACTATTAATCTTCCATGATCTATAACTCAAAACCATAAGCAGATATCATCAAGCAGTAATGGCACAACAGAAAATAGTGAGTATTGGCATAGATTTGGAAAGATTGGAATGTCACATGTTACAGCCACAATGGAGAACCATAGGAAATTAAGGTCGTTATTCCCACCTAAACTGAAGATAGAATTATTTATCATCCAGAATTCTATTTCTGCATATATACTTAAAAGAATTAAACAGCTTTGAGTACATAAATGTGTAACCATTTTTTACAATATGTGATCTCACTTAAGTTTTTGATCTTAACCATTCTGACAGGTATAAGATGGAATCTCAGAGTCATTTTGATTTGCATTTCCCTGATGACTAAGGGGTTTAACATTTCCTTAGTGCATCTTGGCCATTAGAGATTCTTGTTGAAAATTCTGTGTAGCTCTGTACCCCATTTTTAATCAGGTTATTTGGTTTGTTTGTTGTCTAGTTTATTGAGTTCTTTATATATTTTGTATATCAGCCCTCTGTCTGATATAGGGCTGGTGAAGGTCTTTTCCCATTATTTAGGTTGCTGTTTTATCCTATTGGTGGTGTCCTTTGCCTTGCAAAAGCTTTTCAGTTTCATGAGATGCCATTTATTAATTGTTGATGTTAGTGCCATTGGTGTTCTGTTCAGAACTTCAAGTCTCTGGAGAAAGAAATTGAATAAGATATCACAAGTAGGAAAAATCTTTCATGCTCATGCATTGGTAGGATTACCATAGTAAAAATGGCCATCTTACAGATTCAGCAGAATTCTCATCAAAATTCCAACACAACTCTTTACAGATCATGAAAGAGTAATTCTCAACTTCAAATGGCAAAACAAAAAAGTCAGGATAGCTAAAACAATCCTGTACACCTAAACTTTAAGTTTGTTCTACAGAGAAACAGTAATAAAAGCTGTATGGTATTGGTATAAAAACAGACAGGTTGATCAGCTGAATAGAATTGAAGACTGAGAAATAAACTCATACACTTATCAATATTTGATATTTGACAAGGAAGCCAAAACCATACAGTGGATAAAAGAAAGCAACATCTTCAACAAATGGTGTTGGTCTAACTGGATATTTGCATGTAGAAGAAAGCAAGTAGGTCCATATTTATTACCCTGCACAAAACTCAAGTCCACGCGGATCAAAGACCTCTACATAAAACTGGACACACTAAATCTAATAGAAGAGAAACTGGATAACTCTCTTGAACACATTGGCACAGGAAACAAATTCCTGAACAGAACATCAATAGCTCCTCTGCTTTTTGTACTGTGTGGTTTCCTGGTTCTTGCTTTGGCTCCCTTTGTTGGCTGCCTCTGGTGGAACTCTTCTTTACTTTGTAAAAGTAGTATTTCTGATTCATGAATCAGTATCAAAGCAAATTAAATCTTAGCACTCAATTTGCTGACATTCTGTTCTTTGGTGGTTCTTCATTTCACTGAGCACTTCAAGACGATCAGTATTGTGTTAGTTGTATTTTGCCAATTTAAAAAAAAACTCACAAAGAAGCATGTCAGGAACTTAGACTATGAAAAAAGGAATTGTGTAGTAATGAGTGCTTATCACTGACATACATTAAAATTTCTGGGCCTGGTGTTTAGGAATACAGATTCTTGGCTCTTTTCAAAATTATTTTAAAATTCCCTAGACTGCTTGTAGCTCAATGGTAGATTTCCTGCCTAATGTGCATGAGGCCCTGGGTTTGACAAACAAGATTTGTTCTTGCTTGCTTTTTGTTGCTGTATAAACATCATAACCAAAAACAACTCAGGGGAAATGGTTTATTTCATCTCGAAATTTACAGTCCATCATGAAGTATAGTGAGGGCAGGAACAAAAGCAGAATCGATGGCCCATCACGCTCACTGGCTTGCTCTTGGGTCCCATATTTGGGTCTCTTTCTTATATCATCCAGGACCAACAGCCTAGGAGTGGCAGTGCCCAAAGTTGGTTGGGCTTTCCCACATTTATCATTAATCAAAAAACTGCCCCCCAGATTTGCCAATAAGCAACCTGGTGGAAGTGATCCCTCAATTAAATTCCCCTCTTCCTGGATGACTCTGGCTTTTAACAAACTGACAAAAATCTACATAGCACAAGTACTAAAGGAAAAGAGAGATGGGGAGATGAGAGAAGGTGAAATGGAAAGAGGGGAGGAAGGGGAAGCAAGAAAGGAATCAAAAAGCTCCCCTAAACTCCAATTTTGCTTCAGCTCTATATTTGGCTCTAAATTTCTCATTCTAGGGAAACTCTTGGATGATGAGAATAGCATATTACTGGAAAGGAAATAATTTTGTTCTCTGGGATTGTGAATTCACATCATGATTTTGATCCCTGGATCCAAAGAACAGAGCAGGTTAAAAACCAGTAATCCTGTTGTCCCGATCTTATATTTGTGAAGGGGGGTCCAAAATTGTTAGGGGGAAATATGGCATTTTAAATACAGGTTATTTTGAACTATATATCTGAAAGAAAGTGGACATTAGCTAAGGCAGGTAAAGCGCTTCTTGCCTTTCTTAGATTTTTCCCTTTATAAAGAAAAATTTCATGTCTATAAAGAGCTTTCATTATTAACATTACCTGTGACAGTCTAAGAGCTATCCCAAGGCAGCATTTATGACCTGATGGACACAGCAACAGAGCATAGCAGAGTTTACTCATCGTGTGTCTTCCAGTCACCTTTCTTCATCTCTGGTTCCTCCATTATGACCCTCATCCTTTCTGTAGCTCAGAAAAAAACACATCAATTCCAATAATCTGTCACCTTTTGTTACTTAAATTTTAGGGCAAAGCTCTGAGTTTCAAGAGTGTTAGTAGATTCGGCTTATTCCCTAGTTCCAATATGCCAATTAAAGATAGGAGTGATAGTAAAAGCAGAAAGAGAAGATATAATCATTTTATGTTATCGTCAGACTGGTAATGTGAGTTTCATCTGAATTGAGGAAAGATTGGAGCAAGGTCTTAGTTTGTATGACAATGTCATCTTTGTCAGGGTGTGATTTGGTTGATCATTATTCCAGTTCTAGGTCTGTGAGAAGTTTAGAAAAAGTCCCTATTGCTTGAGGGGAGCAATCTTTCTCCTTTAGTGATTATTTTTGCTGAGGGTGTAGCCTTTTCAACTAGATAATTCCCCTCACTTGGGGTGTGGTCTATTGGCTCAATAATGCTCCAGTTTCAGTTCCTTGTCATAAAGATATTTAGTGATGATAATTCCTGCTTTCTTAGAATCCAAGGGGGTGCAGGTTCATAAGCCTTGGGTGGCAGGCAGATCTTAGACAGAACACTGCAAAAACTAAAAGACAGTCAGATACTTAAGGTGATAGCTAGAGACTGAAGGCTGAGATGCCAGGCTTTTACTACACTGTGGCTCAAGAAAGGAGTCCCGATTTTTGTTTGTTTGACTGATTGCTTGCTTGCTTGTTTGTTTGTTTGTTTGTGTTAAATAAAGGCAGTTTCTAAATGTCTGTTTTGTGTCTCAGATTTCTGTTTATATATCTATTGTTAAAGTTATTTTTCTCCAGCTAATTTAATTTGTCGTTTTAACTTGAGCACTAGCCATACAACCAAAAAATTATAGACTGAAGCATTGTTCTTCCATTTTTGTGTTTGCCTATGTATTTTTGCTAACAAAGGCTTTGCTTCTTTATTCTGATTAAAAGGAAATTTTTTGGAATCAAGAGGTATGTGGGTAAAGGGCAGGAGCTTGTGGCCTGGAGAGAGGACTGCTCTTTACAACTCTACTTAGGATGACCCTTTGGTTTGCTGTTCGAAAGCCTTGACAGGTTGATATTTATTAAAATAGGAATCCTATGTGAGATAATGGAACACCGATTTCTCTCACTGTGGTGGCCCTGCCAATGCAGCCTCCTGTCACTTGAGAATAGGAACATATGCTCAGAATTGCCTTATAAAGTGCTTTCATCTTGTGTGACCATTACAGCTCACCTATTCACAAGCCCAGCCAGTCATATCACTGGGAGATACCATCTCAGGAACCAGCATGATGTCTGTGGCCAATCATTAGCTAAAATATCTTTATGATTCTATCTGTGTCTTATAAAGTATTGTGTTACATACTTTAAATATATGCAATGCAATATTTAATTTTGCTGCAATTCAGAAATATTAAGCTGTAACCCAGAGTGAAGTTGAGGCAGGTCAGGGTTTGTGGTACCTTGCAGGGGGTAGAAGGAGCTATTCCATCTTCTTCCCTCAGGGCTGTTTAGTATTCTGGCAGACCTCTGCTTCTTCTTTGGATGGGATCAAAGGGGTGACAATCAATATATGAATGCCACCTGAGATTTTGCTTAGAAACTCCAAGCAAAGGGAGAAGCTAGTCTCAAAGATTAAGACGTTTATATAAGGTAGCCTCATAAATCACCTAGCTGCTCCCAACCCCGCCCCCTTTCCATAAACAACAAGAAGCCTGGCATTCTAGCAAGCCCTCAGTGCATGGCTTTGTACTTAATGTATATTTTGGTCCCTCAGTATCCTCAGTGTCTTACTGGCTCACTATTTCCTGACAATGATTACAGTAATTTCTTTCTTGAATCCATATAACCAATCTGATTTATCATCAGCCCATTGTCATAGGCTTCTCACATTGAATCTTTTCCTTTATTTACTCCCACTCACTGGATTCTCTTGAGATAAGAGAGAGAGAGAGAGAGAGAGAGAGAGAGAGAGAGAGAGAGAGAGAGAGAGAGAGAGAGAGAGAGAGAGAGAGAGAGAGAGAGAGAGAGGTTTGTAACTCCCTTTTCCTCATCTGTCCTGAAATGAATCTATAGGGCTTTTACCACAAAGGTATTAATTATCATCTTCTGTAAGGCCTTATGCAACTACCAGCCCCTCCTCCCTGTTGATCTGCAGTCTTGAGTTAGTCTTAGGATTTGCTGTAGCTCTTATTTTCATTTTCTTTCTCACTGCCCCTTCTGTGTGTCTCTTCCCCATTATCCCTTCCAGTTTCTGTACTGCACTTCCAAACCTCACATCTCTTATCCATGCTTTTCCAGTATGCACAGGGGACTTCTACTGTGTTTCTTATATATTTGCCCAAGCAAGTTTTAAGAATTCAATTTTGTTGACTATGTCTATAGAAAGTGTGTTTCTTTCTAATAAATTCTAAAAAGCCTGGCTGTCCTCTGAGTCTTTCTTGCTGGATGTCCTCTCTGCTCCAATTTGTATTCCCTGCCATCTGGCATGCTGAATTATCTCTGCATGATATGTACTCTTGGTGAGCAACAGGGGCCTTTCCAAGCCCCTTTGAGTCACTTGCAACTTAGAGAATGAGCTGAAAGCCAATGCCATTTTAGGCAAGTCACAAACAGTGCCAGAGTCAAGGTACTCTGTGATCACAGCAAGTCTGCTGTTGCACACGCTATTCATTGACATCTGTGCTTTGTCATGACCTGAATTGCATTAAAAAAACCTCCCATTTTAAGAGATGCTATGAAAATAAAAACAGTTTTAAGATTAAAAACAGATTAGAAGGATTATGAATCCTTACTTATCTTCCAGAATTAAAATATATGAATAAAATCTTAAAACTCTAAGATGTCAAACATCATTGAATTAATTTATCATCCCCCAGAATTATCGTGTACCACCCTTCCCCCACGTAGTACCTATTAGCTTCCTACAGAAACTGGCCAACTCAGAATATCATTTGAGAAGTGTGATTTTGTGTTGCTATTACATTCATTTTACAGAAAAAGTAATATCATGGAATTGTTACGAGATACACACAAAAAAACAATCTCTTTCTCTTTCATCACTTTTATTTTTTTATAATCCAGTCGTTGCCCCTATGCTAGGCCCCCATCTCACAGTTCCTTATCCCATTCCTCTGAGATCCTGTAGATCCAAGAAGATGTTCTAGCCCCCAACCTAGCCAGGCCTCCTCACTCCTGAGGCCTCAAGTCTCCTGAGGGCTAGGTGCTTCTTTTCCTCCTGAGGTCAAACCAAGCAGACCTGTGCTATATATGTACTGGGGCATCATATCTGCTAGTGTATGCTGCCTGGTTGGTGACTCACTGTCTGAGAAATCTTAGGGGTCTAGGTTAGTTGAGACTGCTGGTCTTCCTATGGGTCACCCTCCCTCAGCATCTTCCAGCCTTTCCTAATTAAACCACAGTGGTCCTTGACTTCAGTCCAATGGTTGGGCATAAGCATGTGCATCTGTCTCAGTCAGCTGCTTTTCGGGCCTCAAAGAGACAGCCATGCAAGACTTTTGTCTGTATCAGTAATGATAGCAGGCCTTGGAGCCTCCCATTGACATGGAACCCAAGTTGGGTCTGTCACTGAATCTCCTTTCCCTTGGGCTCTTTTCCATTTTTGTCCTTGCAATTCTTTTGGACACGAAGAATTCTGGGTTAGGACTTTGGGATGGCAACCCCATCCTTCCCCTTGATGCCATGTTTCTAGGACATGGACTCTACAAATTACCTCTCCCCACTGTTGGGCATTTCATCTATTGTCCCCTCCCTTTGAGTCCTGAAAGTCTCTCACCTCTCAGGTCTCTGGTACTTTCTAGAAGGTCATATTTCCATACATTCTGCTGGCCCTCGGGGCTTCTCTCCTGATGATGTTCTCTTTTCTCTCCCTCTCCCTTCTCCCGCCCAGATTGCCTCCTCCCTTTGCCCCCAATGATTGCCTTCTTCTCCCTCCCAAGTGCTATTGAAGCATCCTCACTTGGGCCCTTGTTAATCTTCTTGAATTCCATGGATTGTATCCTAGGTATTCTGTACTTTTTTGTTAATATCCTCTTATTAGTGAGTACATACCATGTGTGTCCTTTTTGGTCTGAGTTTCGTCTCTCAGGATAATATTTTCTAGTTCCATCCATTTGCCTGAAAAACTCAGATGTCCTTTTTCTTAATAGCTGAATAGTATTCCATTGTATAAATGAACCACATTTTCTGTATCCATTCTTCCATTGTGGGTTGTCTAAATTGTTTCCAGCTTCTGGTAACACAGAAAAAACCTCTATGAACATAGTGGAGCATGTTTTCTTGTGGTATGGTGGGGCATCTTTTGGATATATGTATATCCAAGAGTGGTATAGTTGTGTCCTCAGGTAAGTCTATTTCTAAGTTTCTGAGCAACCACCAAATTGATTTCCAGAGTGGTTTACCAATTTGCAATCACTGGAGGAGTGTTCCTCTTTCTCCACATCCTCACCAACATGTGTTATCACCTGAGTTTTTGATCTTAGCCATTCTGTTTGGTATAAGGTGGAATCTCAGGGTTGTTTTGATTTGCATTACCCTAATGACTAACGACTTTGAACATTTCTTTATGTGCTTCTCAGCCAGTTGAGATTTTTCTGTTGTGAATTCTCAGTTTAGCTCTATACCTCATTTTTTGATTGGGTTGTTTGGTTTTTTTGGTGGTTAACTTCTTGAATTCTTTATATATTTTGGATGTTAGCCCTCTATCAGATGTGGGGTTAGTGAAGGTTTTTCTCAATTTGTAGGTTGATAATTTGTCCTATTGACCATGTATGTTTTTTGCCTTACAGAAGGTTTTCACTTTCATGAGGTCTCATTTATCAATTCTTGATCTTAGAGCCTAAGCCATTGGAGTTATGTTTAGGAAACACTCCCCCCCCCATGCTGCCAATGAATTTGAGGCTCTTTCCCACATTATTTTCTATTATATTCAGTGTATCTGGTTTTATGTTGTGGCCCTTGATACACTTGGACTTGAGCTTTGTATAATGTTCTATTTTCATTTTTCTACATATAGACTGCCAGTTAGACCAGCTCCATTCATTGAAGATGCTTTCTTTTTTTTTACTGTTGTATATTTTTGGCTTTTTTTGTCAAAGGTTAAGTGTCCATAAATGTGTCGGTTTGAGTCTTCAAATGTATTCTGTTGATCAACCTGTCTGTCTCTGCCCCAATACCATGTGGGTTTTATCACTTATTGCTCTGTAGTACAGCTTGAGGTCAGGGATGGTGATTCCCCCAGAGGTTCTTTTATTGTTAAGAATCGTTTTTCGATATCCTGAGTGTTTTTGTTTTTCCATATGAAATTGAGAATTACTCTTTCCATGTCTGTGAAGAATTATGTTGGGACTTTGATGGGGATTGCATTGAATCTGTACAGTGTTTTTGGTAAGATGACCATTTTACTATGTTAATGCTACTGATCCATGAGCATGACAGAGCTCTCCATTTTCTGTGGTCTTCTTTGATTTCTTTCTTCAGAGACTTGAATTCTTATTATACAGATTTTCACTTGTTTGGTTAGAGTTACATCAAGATATTTTATATTATTTGTGACTATTGTGAAGGGTTTTGTTTCCCTAATTTCTTTCTCAGCCTGTGTATCATTTGTATAAAGGAAGGCTACTGATTGTCTAAGTTAATTTTGTATAGAGCCAGTTTGCTGAAGTTTTTTATCAGATGTAGAAGTTCTCTGGTAGAATTTTTGTATTTGCTCATGTACACCATCCATCATGTCATCTACAAACAGTGATACCTTGACTTCCTTTCTAATTTGTATCCTCTTGATCACCTTTTGTTGTCTTATTGCTGTAGCTAAAACTTCAAGTACTATATTGAATAGATATGGGAAGAGTGGACAGTTTTGTCTTATCCCTGATTTTAGTGAGATTGCTCCATGTATCTCTCCATTTAATTTGGTATTGGCTGTTGGTTTGTTGTATATTGCTTTTACTATGTTTAGATATGTGTCTTGAATTCCTGATCTCTCCAATATTTGTAACATGAAGGGGTATTGTATTTTGTCAAATACTTTTTCAGTATCTAATGAGATGATCACATGATTTTTTCCTTGAGTTTGTTTATATAGTGGATTACATTAATCAATTCTTGTATATTGTACCAACATTGCATCCCTTGAAAGAAGCCTATTTGATGGTGGTGAATGATGGTTTTGATGTGTTCTTGGATTCGGTTTGCTAGAATTTTATTGAGTATTTTTGCATCCATATTCATAAGTAAAATTGGTTTGAAGTTCTCCTTCTTTGTTGGATCTTTGTGTGATTTAGGTATCAGAGTAACTGTGGCTTCTTAGAATGAATTAGGTAGTGAAAGCCCATCTTTTTATATTTCTATTTTCTCCCTTGAGATGGGGACCAAGTACTGCAGTTTAAGAAAGACAGGGGTCTTTCTTAACTTTCTTAACTGCTCCTGCAGGGGAGGAAGAGGGAGAGAAAAAGAGGGAGTGAGTATAGATTTTTTTTAGCTGTGCTATCCAAATGAAAGCATCCCACTGATGACAGATATTCATTTCACTATCATTATGTGTATCAGCTGCTGTCTTAGTTAGGATTTCTATTGCTGTGTTAAAACATCATAACCAAATGCAAGAGCTTATTTCAGCTTATTACTCTCTGTTCAAAATCCATCAAGGAGGGAAACCAGAGCAGGCAATCAAGGCATGGACCTAGAGTGAGGGACTGAATCAGAGGATATGGAGGCACATCACTTATTTGCTCTCATAACTTTCTCAGCCTGCTTTTTTATACAACCTAGGACCACCTGCCTAAGGGTGTCACAGCTCACATCCAGATTGTCCCTCTCACACCAATAATCAATCAACATTCTACAGACTTGCCTATAGGCCAATCTTAAGGAGACATTTTCTCATTTAAGATTCTTTCTTCCCAGATGCCTCTAGGCTTGTGTCAAGTTGAAAAAAAAATAACAAACAAACAACTAGCATAGGTTCTTTAACTCAGATGTCATTAGTCTAACATAGACAAGTCTTCCCATGTTATCCTAGTTAGGTTTACTATTGCTGTGACAAAACACCACTCCAAAGGCAGTGGGAGCTATTTGAATGAAGCCTAAAAATGAGGCAGGCAAAGTTTGATGCAATAGAAAACTTGATTCAGAGTATCAGACAATTTGTTCTCTGAGGATTAATAAAGGTCGCATGAGTAAAGTTTTTATGGATTCAAGCTGCATGCAATCATAAAGACAATTTGAATGTGGTAAAAACTATGTTTTTTCATAAAGTCATATAAAGGATAGTTTAAACATTTAATTGAATAACAATAGAAAGCAATGAGTAATCACAAGTAAATTCACTCCTATTTGCCATTTCTAGGAGGATCATCAAAACACATTCCAAGAAATTCTTTGTTTGTTGAAGAAACTGAGGTCAAAGACTATTGTCTTATTTTCCTGAATTTTCTGAAAAGTGCTCAGAATTGCCTTCACACAACTCCATTCTCAAAACGTGTTGCTTCACATGGCCAAAGTAACTTGGGGAGAAAAGGGTTTATTTGGGTTACACTTCCACATCACTGTTCTCCACTAAATGAAGTTGGAACAGTAACTCATACTGGAGGAACCTGGAGATACAAGCTGATGAAGACACCATGGATTAGTTCTGTTTATTGAATTTCCCCTTCCAGCTTGTTCAACCACTTTCTTATAGAAGACAGAACTGGCAATCTAGGAGTGGCCCCACCCACAATGGGCTGATCTTTCTCCATCAATCACTAGTCAAGAAAATGCCCCCACAGCCTTGCCTACAGCCCTATCTCATAGAGACATTTTCTCAATTGAGGTACCCTCTTCTCTAATGACACTAGCTTGTGTCAAGTTGATATAAAACTAGCCAGGACATGTAGTAAAGGGGAAATAATAAGACCTGGTAGAGAGATTTCTGAAAAATTTTCTCTGAAAACATATCATCTATTAATATCCATTCCTGGTATTAATTTTTGTCCTTTTCTGTAATTAAGTGACCTCCCACCAAAATCTTACTCATACTTCCTTCAGCCAAGCTCTTTTCATGTGACCGCTGTGAAAGAAGCACCCATCTTTGTGGCAAACATACTATTCTAATGGCATAGGGACCAGGAACAGACAATTTGGAGAAACTCTAAATGAATCTTGGCTAATGATATGCACAGCCAAAGAGCAGTGAAGTGATATTCTACCTCCCAGTAATTGCCAATTACTTAACAGGTATGCAGTCCTCTTGTGGACAAGAGAAACCTGGTAATTAAGAAAACATAAATAAGAATGATTTGAGGTCAAAGTAATACAGTGTCTAATAGCAATGAATTACATTAATAGGGAATTGTTTTTCTCATGCACAAAGAACTCTGGAACAAACAGTTGCTAGTGTTAAATATAGTTTCTCAACAGTGTTACCTCTGTAGGTAGAATAGAATCCTCTTCTATTATTCTACCCTTAATATTCTCATTGTTCACATTATACACATTGTCTCTTCACCACAAGAAGGTTGCAAAGCTACAAAACTGACAGACATATTAAAGGGTATATACAGTAAAACTTTTGGTTTCTTTGAAAAATACAGAAATATTGTGTATATGTTTTTTGTTTTAATCCCAAGTATGGGATATGAGTCTGCTTCAAATTGCTCACAGCAGCAGACTATGATTTGTCTCATGCTCTAACAGGGACATGATTTTCCCAGTTGTAGATAGTTTCTACAATTATGTGACATTTGTAATTCTGGGTACTTTATAGAGGGTATATAAATACTGGGTTCCTGAGAGCTTGGTTTGTGGTGATTTTAGTTGTGGTTTGCTAAGTAGTCATGTACAAAGAAGAAAGAAGAAATTGGATATCCTGATGTTGAAGAACAAAGTCACCTCATGGAACTTGATGACCTTAATCAGCAGAATATAATCTAATGATAATATCACCCTCTTTCCCCTTTTCTATTGTTCTTTTTTTCTATTATCTAGTGTTAGGGGATTGAAAGGGAGGGGAAAGAGTGGAGAAGGGTAAAGGAATGAAGAATCCTCAAAGAAGCAAGGTAGTAGCTGTTTTATTTCAGTGACGTCATTTGCTAAGAACTCATATACTATCTTAAAAACTGCACCATCTCCTATAACAAAGATATTCACTCCCGTCTCACAACTAGCAGGTGACTCCTTAAGTCACCAGGGAGACCAGGAGATTAGAAAGATTCTAGTACTCACAGTCAAAGGAAAATGGGTATTGAATGTCAACAGAGACTTACTACAAAAGACAGATGTTTGCTTCAGCTTCTTTTATCATTGTTTACAACTTGAAACTAAAGGCAGATTTACATATTTTACCAGTTCCTGTGGTTACCTTCTCTTTTGTTATACACATATTTTTTGCACAATGTTAATAAATCCCTCAAGTAATCTACTTTCATAGAATTTATGTAAGTAGATTTTGTTATTAATGATATTATTTTTTAGTATGCTACATATGTGATTCACATTTCTGAGAGAGAAAAATGATAGCCAACAATGAAATTTCATTGCACAATAGATTTTAGAAGAAAAAAAAATGTTCTTTTCTTTTGATTTGCTTATCATCATAAATGCTCTCTAGTTCTCTAAGAGAGTCCACTTGTTCTTCTGATGGCTGTCTATAGTTCATTTTGATCAGAACTGCTGCTGGAAGCCAGGTAGATCTCAAACTAGATATGGCAGAAGTTGACAGATGTGTATACACTTAAAATCTACTTTTGCAGTAAAATATACAGGGCCTTAGAATATAGACACCTCAACCTTGGAAACCGTAGAATGACTGAGTCAAGAGTCTGACTAAGCACTTAGGCAAACTGTGAGGGTCAGCTCTTTATTGTGTCTATTTCTGGGGCACTGCTGGAATTTTCAAGCATTAGGAAGCTCAACTTCAGGTTGAGCCTAAGTAATGCAAAACATTATTTGATGGGCCAAGTGTTGCGAGAAATATTAAAAAATATTAAAAGAGGTCTTGCTGCCTCTGCCTCTAGGTTAGCCCTGCAGCTAGCGATCATGGTTCTCTTGTTGATGATTCCTCTCACATTCCCAGCCACCCACCCCCTGTAGTTAGTGGTCCCAAATCCCAGTAACCTGATAAAAT
Source organism: Mastomys coucha (assembly GCF_008632895.1). Classification (NCBI taxonomy): domain Eukaryota; kingdom Metazoa; phylum Chordata; class Mammalia; order Rodentia; family Muridae; genus Mastomys; species Mastomys coucha. The sequence goes on from NW_022196896.1 coordinate 31,021,358, forward strand.
CAAAACTCTAGAGGCTTGGAACTTATAAATCAGATTTATATCAGTAAATTCTCACCACACAGAATAACCACACAATAAACTCAAAGCCAATCAATAGTGATATAAACTGCCCACCTAGAAAGACAAATTGTCTTGTAGTTATTCATCCCTTATAAGATATTCATAGCTACCTGTGGCTACCACATGGACTCTGGATCATTCTGTTCTTCCATCTTCCTTCCTTCTCTCTCTGTCCCTGTCTCTGAAAACCTTAGTTCCACCTCCCTTTTTCCCTGTCCAATCAGAGGCTTCTTGTTGTATTAATATTTAAATTGATTGGACAGGAAAAATTCTGGAACAGCTAAGCTTTGATGGTAGGGGAGCTCTAGCCTAGATTTATGTGAGGACTAGGTCGCTACTGAGTAGAAGAATTTATTATGGGCAATGGAAGAGGTGTTGCAAATGGATCTGAAAATAGATGGATAATAACATGCTGACCTGACCTATAGATCCTGCGATTTTCAAAAGCAACAAGAAGATGATCATGTGTAAGTATACAAATAACTGAAATCTACAAATTTCTAAAAGGCTAATGTCAGAAACCACAGGTTTATACTGGGATATTTGGATATGTAACTTTTCTTCTCCCAATGTAATTGTTGTCTCAGAGGCTTACTGATGAGGAAGCTCACTTTCTCTACTTCCTTCTAAACTAGCTCCCTGGTTCAACTCAGTCATTCTGGCTCAGACTTCTCTCCAAGCTGACTATTTAAATCTGGCTTCTCTCAGCTTCTCACTGAATTGTTCTGCATGGTCTCAAACTAGCTCTGATGATTTTTTATCTTCTGTCTCCTTATTCTCTTCTTCAACTGCCTCTGTTGACCTGCACTGAACTAATACTCAATTCCAATGCACTGCACTCTCTCTACTGACCCCCAATTGACTCACCAAACTCAACTTCAGTCAACTCCATTGACTGAACTCAATTGACTCTGAACTCACTGACCTGACCTGCCCTCTCAATTAGCTGTCTCTTTCAAACATCACTGTTTCCTCCTACAAACTAAACTTACTTTCATTGTTTGGGATTGAGATGTGTACTAAGGGCATGTCTACATTCCAGCCAGATCACACAGACCTAGAAGGTCTTTGGATGTGATCTTGCTACAGCAGCTATGTTGCTGGATTAAAATTCTTCTTTTGATACTAAAGTGTTCACAGGCATTTTGGTAAAACTATTGAACATATTAGGTAAGTTATTTCTTGGAAACATATGAATTCCTCTGTTATATTTTTCCCCTGGACCTAAATACTTCATAAACTTTGAGGTGTATTCTCTTTACTTTTTGGGTTTTTCACAAAACAGTTTTCTCTGTATAGTCATTGCTACCCTAGAACAGCCCTATGTTGTCAACAATGGCTTCAAACTCAATAAACTGTGCCTGATTCTGACTCCCAACAGCTGGGATTAAAGCCGTGCTCCACCACTGCCAGGTAAGGTCTATTCTTAAGAAGGGTATGATATCCTTAACCAAATCCTACCAAGAAAAATAAAGAAACAATTGAGTGACCCTGTTCCTACTCTTCATTTATGGAGAGAACAGAATATTAAATTAAACTATAATTAAGGGGGTAGGAAAGGATGTGCTGACAGAGGATAATGGTTTGTTTTCTCTCAATTTCATTTAAATTCCATGACAGAACTTAGAAAATTCCAGTGATGATTACTTCTAAGACTTTAAGTAAATTTTAATCATTCATCATTTTGAAACTTCCAAGGCTTCTCACTGGAGTGAGGCTACATAGTTCTCATACTCTTTGAGGAAGAATCCATGAGATATAGCTTTGAACCTGAAATGGAAGGCTTGATCTTCCCAGAGAGTAGTAGCATATGAAGAGCTCTGCACCTGTATGATTTTTCTTTTCTTTTTTGGCAAGGATTTTCTGTCAAGCTGTCATTCTGATTGTTCACTCATTGGAGTGTAGAACTGACACAATTACAAGAATATATAACATTATTCTTAACATTTAAAAAATGGAATCATACTGTGTATTCTCTTTTTAAAAGATATAAAAAGTATTGCATTTACATTTTATAAATGCCTTTCCTTAGCTAGCTATCAATGATTACACTTTTGAAAACCTAAAGTTCAGCATCTCTATGTTGTGAATGCCTGCCAAAGAAAGAAGCTGGGAATTCAGTGCAATTGATGCAGGCATTCTCTTGGAAAAAGTATTCTGAATATTTCAGTAGGTACATAGTAAATGAAGGGACAAATAGCTCCATGAAGTTATCACCACCAAGGCAGTTGTATTAAGATGTCTGTTCAATACAGTCTTTTCATCTTAATTCAATTATTTTAGTTAGTATAATTTTTAAGCTTTAAGAAATATAACTTAAAACGGTATTTGTATAACTCACTTGACATGAACCTGAGTTTACTATTCTATATCTGAATTATGTTCTGACTTTAATTTGTAGCACCATCTGAAAATCATCCTTTTCTGTAACACCTTCCTCATTGTTAAACAAGTATTGTTTGAGACTATAATTAGTCTCCAACCTCATCAGAAATCCGAGAACAAATTAAATATTACCTGAAGATATAGGAAGCACAAAACATAGCTTCCAAAACTTAACCAATTTGTAGAGACAACTGACTACCTGAACAGTTCCTCATTCCTCAAAACATGGGAGCATCAGTCTTTGGCCTTCTGGCTCAGAACCATCTGACAGACCTTGAAATGAAGAAGAAACTATAAAGGACTTGTTTCCTCTGTCTTGGCAAAGCTAAACTGCCAACCTGGCCCTTATCTTTCATTACTTAACCATCCTAAGTAGTTTGTAATAGAAGTCATTAGAAGGCCTTGTATTCTTAAATGAGTTAAATAGGCACAATGCCTATAAGAGTAACAATATTATTTTAAAATTTTGTATCAATATAAGACGTTTATATCAATGAAAACCTTGAATCTGCATCAATCTATAAATTCTGTACCAATGTAAAACTATAACTTCAATTTGTGCCAATTATAAGAGAAAGCACTAGGACGAATTCCTAGCAGTCTGTGGCCTTGGCACAGATGACAACGGGTTTGTATTTCTAGGCTATCAAGAAAGGTCTATTAAATAATTTGATGCTGACTTAGAGGGAAATTATATGTCTTACTTGTTCCTGCATCTTTGAATTTCTGTAGGGCTTAAAAGTAGACATTGTTCATTAATTATGCATGGAAAGAATGTTGTGAGCAAAATTATTCATGGAAAATTGGGTATAGGAAGCAGCAAGGAATTAGGCTCATAGGAGAAAGGTCTTGCATCTGAAAAAAACTTAAAACCTTAGGAGTGAAGCTAGCAGTACTAGAAACCATTGGTACCAGAGTCCCATTGGGTATGCAGTGAGAGGAGCAGGGGATATAGCTGGAGATCAAGACCTACTATTAGTTAATATTAACTCAGATGTCTGAGAAGCATCTACATTAGAAAATGCTAAGAGGGCAACTAAATAGAATCAGTAATATATTTGTGTATGTATATATTTATATATACATATATATCATATATGCAAAATATATGTATTTTTGAAATATGGCTTCAAAATTTTTTGTTTGCAATGTGCAAGTGGTATGACTATATATTAAGTACATGCTATAAAATTATCACATTAAATATTACTTTTGTTCTTGTAGTGACCATTCCCCTTGTTATTAAATACTCACTGAGAGTGTGTTTTATATATGGGTGATTCTACTCTGAGCATTTAGATAGTCCACTACTCATTTAGTCAATTTCTTCTCATTATGCACCAAAAATTCATGTATTTCTTTGATTGTTGTGTGAATCTTTGGTTGACTATTTCATTGGAGACTTACAGTTAGTAATCAACCTTCAAAGATCAATAGCCAGGGAAGCAGATGTCATCTCTGTTCTTGATTGCATTTTGTAGTTTAATTTAATGGTCACCTTTGACTAGATTTGGACTTCTATTTCTTCATTAATATAATGGATGAAATCAGTTAAGAATAATCATGAGCACCCTTTCTTTTATCCTGCAGATTAATACCCATCATTCTTTTACACAGACAAAAATGTCCCTTGGAGACTGACTCAGATGGTGAGGAAGGCCTTTAGAAGGTCTGTGGTAACCACAGAAGAGTCATGACATGTGGTGAAACAAAGAAACCCATGTCATGTCATGAATATTCCTGCTCTTCAGGACTGAAGTAATTTCTCCCTAGTCAGCTGCTCTGTTTCCACCAAGTCCTAGAAATTCAAGAGAATAGACAGTTGTTTGCTGTAAGTTAAAATTATGTCCTTACAACAAATGTCATTCAATGGTTTGTGGAGTGTCCATGAAGACTTCACTATGATTTGAGTCTCTTTCCCCAAGATGATAGTTGTGGAAAATGTAGCACCTTTAAATGAAGAAGCCTAATGGAAAGTCCTTAGGTTACTGGGGCATGCTCTTTAAAGGGAGTTCTGCTATAATCCAGCATGGCTATAAACACGAAGGAACTGCCTCACTTCATTTCTGTCTGTTCCATGTCAGAGATCTAACTATTAGCCCCCAGCCATTGCTACTGGCCATGATGCCTATATTATGCTCTTTTGACATAGACACTCCAAAGCTTGAACATTTTTATGAGTAGTTTGTACAAGGTATTTTATTACAGTAATACAAAGAATGGAAAATGAATATATTAATGTTTGAAGAATAATTCAGGATGAAATAATCCAGAATATGAACTTATGGAATTTATATAAGCAACTACATTAAAATTTGTTCACCCTAGTCCATATAATTGGTACCCTGTACAAAGGAGAAATTTAATTCCAGACATATGCATACAGGGATGATTATGTGAAGAGACATTGGAAAACGACAGAGATGTGAACACTACTACGATGCCTCCACAGCTGTCAGCTCTTGAATGACTAAGATGCCATCCACTCATTGCTAAGTCTTAAAAGATTTTTTTTTTTTAGATTTTGCTTATTTTTTAAATATGGATGAGGGTTGTGCCTGAATGTATGTCTGTGCACCATGGACATGCCTGGTACCTATTAAGGCCACAAGACAGTATTAGATCCTATAAAATTAACAGATGTAAACCTCCATGCTGGTTCTGGGAATCAAACCTGGAGATTTGATTAACAGCAACTGGTACTGTTAACCATCAAAACAACTCTCTATCCTTGGATAGATACTTTTTATCCATCTGTTTCACACTGATGCAGCTTCCATGAAGTTTGCATAAGATAATAATACAGAACCAGGCAGCACACACTTTGTTTTGGTCCCTCACTTTCACTGTCACCATTTAAATTTTTGCCTTAGTTTTATTTGCATCAAATTCTTCTATATCACATGAGGGAAGGTTTTACATATAGTTATCATCTTCAAGGGAACGGAACCTTTTAAAGAGCTCTCATAAAAGTGGTATTTATGACTTTACTCTTGAGGAAAAGGCAAATGCAATGGTTTAAGATGAACTCATTTTGCTAAATTGCTACAGAAGTTATTTCCTTCACTCTGATAATTCATAGAAGCAATTTATGAATACAAGAAAAACAGCCCAAAGACTGAAACCCTTGTGTAACCTCAATATACAGCAACTTCGCACAAGAGTTTCTGAACAGAGAAGCCCTGAAGGCCCAGTTGTTTGCTCTAGCAGCTGCCATCACACGTGCTCTACAGTGAAGATTAGAGCAAGGCTTTTGGTTAAGTTTCAGTGGATATAAAATCTACTTCAGTGTGCTAATAGAAAAGCTTAATGTTTCTCTTGGCATGATTTTGAAGCATTTAGACATTAATGTTTCTCATTAGTAATCATCACCATTAAAACCTGAGCACTTTCCATAAAAGTAGGTTTTATTTTCAGATGCCAAGATGGGAAACAAGATTACTTGAGGAATCTAAATGCATAAAATACCAAGTAGAAATGTAGGGCTTCAGAAAGGTTTATATTAATAAAAGTATCTCTTAAGAGTCTACCCTGTGCATGTGGGTAGCTTTACTTAGTAGTAGTCATAGGATATTGGAGCATTTCTGAAGTAGTTTCATTTATTTCTAAATAGAACATTCTGTTGATGCTACATGATCCAGAATGGCTTAAAAATCTTCTTTTTGATCTCAGTCCTTCCCCAGACTCAAGAAGCTCTCAACACAAGTGATGACAGAATTTGAGAGATGAGAATTGTGATAATGGCCATTTCTTATGGCAAGTGGCATAACATTTCTCAAGTATATCTTGGGCTGACTGGAACAAGACATACCTCTCTGCACTAAGCAGAAGTGACCTGGGTGAGGAACTTACTCTGAAATAACCCAACCCTTCAAGGGTAGGAGAGGAATTGAAACTTGGTTCCTGATGCCTGCATGTTACTTCAGGGAAGAAATGCCTATGGGATTATTAAGCATACGTTGAGTTATTGAATGCTGCCTGTTTACCTTTACAGATGGCTCAAAGGAGTCACCTTTTTGTTTTAATGGTATAAATGAGGCAGATGTATTGTAGCCTGCATTGTACCCTCTGCTAAGCTTTCTGAAACACACTTGAAAGCAACAGAGAATGTGAATATCTAGAGTTATGTTGAAAATGAAGAGAGGAAGAGTAATATTTTAACAAATATTCACTTGTAAGACAAGTAGTAATGAGTGCAAAATTAAAGCAGGCCATGGCAGATATTCAGGTCCATGAAACAAAAGGACTTCGTCTTCTATACCATGAATCATTTCTCCCTTTCCAACCCAGCATTTACTCTTGTCTAAGTATTCTGGATCATGTAGATGCCAGGGTCTGACTTGTCTAAAGTAGCATCACCAACAGAGAAAGAAACAATAGACATAGGCCCACCTTCCAATTGAGCAGCTGCCTTCCTACTCCTTCCAGTCCAGTGTAGAGAGTGAGCTGGAAAGGCGCTCTTCCATCTGACGACACTTTCTTACCTGTAAAGGGCTGAGGGAAGACTGTTTCAAGACAAATCTTGATGGAAGAGGATAGATGCAGGACACTAATGTGTTTATATATTAATTAGAGTAGAGCAAAACTTATGTTTAGATCTAATTAGAATAAGCAAGGGGGTTCATGGATGGGAGAAGCAGAGATAAATCACTTTCTAGGTAAGCTTTAGTATGAGATAAATACCATCACAGCCTGTACTAGAAGAGCAAACCTTCAGGTCAGAGAAAAAGCTTCATTAGGATAGATAGCCACTATGTAGATCATAATGAGGCTCCTGCAGGGAGGCTTCCTTTGATTAGATTCCTGGAATGTTGGGGAAGAGGGAGAGGGAGAGAGGGAGGGGAGAGGAGGGGAGAGAGATGGAGGAAGAAGGAGAGGGAAGGAGTGGGGGAAGGAGAGGGAGGGAGCTGAAGAAGGAGAGGAGAGAGTCAGAGGGTGTGTGTGTGCGTGTGTGTGTGTGTGTGTGTGTGTGTGTGTGTGTGTGAGAGAGAGAGAGAGAGAGAGAGAGAGAGAGAGAGAGAGAGAGAGAGAGAGAGAGAGAGAGAGAGAGAGAGAGAGAGAGAGAGAGAGGCTGATACTGCACCATCCCCACTAACACGCTTCTTCCTTCAAGGCCACATTTAATCCAACAGGGCCACACCTCCAAATAGTGCCACTCCCAGGTAAACAAGCATTAGAATGTTTAAGACTATGGTGATCATACTTATTCAAATTACCACACACTGCTAAACAGAGGCTTCAAGGTCATAGCAAAACAATTTCTTAATTATTTTCTATTCAGGAACTTAGACTACAGTGATTTATAGCTTGGCTTCTGGGAGAAAGAGGGGTCAGGGAGAAGAGAGAGAGACCCATGAATTAATCGAGAGTGAGTTCTTTAAAATATACATCAGTAATTTATGATTTGTGTATGAAATATTTGATATAGGTTCATATGTTGAAGCGTTTACTCCAGTTGGTAGTGAGATTTTGGAAAAAGGTAGAAACTTTGGGAAATGGAGCCTACCTGTGAGAAGTGGGTATGTGACTATGTGCTTGCGAAGGTTGTATCTGGTCCATTTCTCCATCTCTACTTCCTGTCTGAAATGTGGTTAGAACATCCTCAGCCACATGCTCTTGCCACAATGATGTTTTACCCAAGTGTATGGGGTTAGGTAAGACTGGTCAAAGCAAATCTTTCCCTCTTATTGTTGCTTCACTAAGGATTTTGCCAAAGATGCACTCACACACAGTTGGGTATGGTGTTTTGAATATGCTTGGCCCAAGGAGTATTTTAGGAGGTATGGCCATGTTGGAGTAGGTGTGGCCTTGCTGGAGGAAGTGTGTCACTGTGGGGTTGGGCTTTGAAGCTCCATTCCTAAATCTCTGGAAGTTAGTCTTCTCCTATTTGCTTTCAGAACAAGATATAGAACCAGTGCCATGCCCCCACCTTGATGATAATAGACTGAACCTCTGAACCTGTAAACGAGCTCCAATTAGATGCTGTCCTTTAAAAGAGTTGCCTTGGTTATGGCAATGGAAACCCTAACTAAGACAGTTGGGTGATATAGTGGCTTGAATGAGGCAATCCCCTGGAGTCCCCATAAGACTCAGATCTGTGAATACTTGTTTTCTATTTGGTAGCTATTGGGAGAACAATTGGAGGTATTGCTTTGCTGGAGGAAGTATGTCACTATTTCAAAACAGTCACTCCATTTCTACTGTGCATTCTTTGCTTCATACTTGTTAATTAAGAGCCCTTACCTGCTCCTCCTACCATGCCTTTACTCCACTATTGTGGACTCTAACCCTCAGAAACCACTTAAGCCCAGTTAAATACTTCCTTTCATAGGTTTCCTTATTCATGGTTTTGTATCACAGCAATAGAAAAAAGTAACTAAGGCAGGTGACAAGAAAACTATATAGTCTTTACCCGTCTTGAAGCCTCTGAGCTTGGAGCATATGATGACTGGGAACTTATGAAGAATGGAAGAACTGCAAGAGCATGGGGGAGTTCTTTCTGAAGGTAATTAAAACGTTATTTAAAGTGTTTCAGTTTCTTAACAGTGAGGACAAAATATGACAAATAATGCCCTCTAGGATATTTTTATGTTGTTTTGTAAAACTACAGTTCACACCTGGAAAGGTTCAGCATACCTGATTCCTTGGGCTCTAGCAGTGAATGATCAGGAGTGTCCCTAACTTCACGGTCAGGTTACCAGGATGCACTGTTTGTCTCAGCTGCAGGATTTTTATTAGAGGTCACATAATTTCTGAAGGTACTAAAAAGCATCTGCTAATCCCATGCTATGTATATGAAATCTCTCAATAGAGAATATCTAAATTTTATAAAGAAAAGCATGGGTACTTGTTGTTGAACCATGGGACTTAATTGGAAATTGTACTAATTAGCTTCTGAGAAGAGACCACTGGGCACCCAGGAGCACCCACACCCTAGAAAGAAAAGAAAAATCTATTACCTATTTTAAGAAAATAAGGAACACAAAACATTGTCCTTATGGCCTAGCTGAATGGCAAACCTTATACAAGTGTTGTTGTTTGAACCATATGAATTCTTAGAATCCTTATTTTAACTGAATAGCTATCAATAGAGTTAAGAAAATATATATCTATAAAATACATTTTGAAAAGAGTTAGTGAAGGATAGGTTATACATGTAAGAAGACTTTTTGCTATCATCAAATTCCATATATGAAATGCCCAGGAGTATTCTCACCATACTGTGCTGTATTGGAGAGTCATAGAGCTCTCATAGATAAGTTCTCCATGTCCACATCTTTTAATGACTGCCAACTTCCTGTGAGCCAGTTTTTCCACAGCCCTCTATCTTCTCCTGCCTTTGGGAGTGGAATAGCTGCAGGTTCAGATACACAAGTATTTTTCAGCCTCCTGTTGATGGGATCAGTGGCCTCCCTTCACCCAGAGCATTCTATTATGGTCTCAATTCAGGGTCAGGTTGACACTTGCCCTGAGGCCAGCTCCTGAAGCTGGAGATGATCTATCTGAATGACTTCAGACAATATGTTAGTCTTCCTCTGAAACTTGTCAGATCATGAGACTACAGTGAATTTGCCAGATAAATAAGAAAGTGTGGCTTAAAAAGTCAAAATACGTACCAAAGAGGCAGGGCAAGTACTCATTATTTAGAGAGATGATAAAGCCAGATAATATTTTAATGGATAGATTGAAATACTAAATTAAAACACAGGGGAATATGATTCACGAGAACCTCAGAGAATTGCTAGAACAAAAGAACTCAAGCATTGTACTGAAACTAGGTTTTATAAAAGAAGACATGAAATGATACAAAATATTAAACTGTTGTATGGGCATGAAATTGTAAAATTATTCCAGAGTTTTAAAAAGGAAAGGAAAGAAGAAAGCTAAATGCTATAAAAGGCATTTTGTAAAGAAGAAGTTGACCCACAGATAGAAGTTATAATTCTGCATACGTGGAACAGAGCCTTTGACATTAGCAAATGTTGTATATGTTGGTCAAAGTACTCTAATGAAGATTCCTACCCAGATAGACTGAAGCTGATGTGTTCAATTATCTGCATAAAGAATAATTCTGAAATTATTCAGGAAAAAGTTGCCTTTCCACAGGCAAACACAAAAAATTCTGGGTTCCAATACACAGCAAAGACTATATTCTCTCCTAATTTTCAAGAGAATAATGATCCAAGAACATCAACAAAATTAATGTTTGTACAAAAGAAAATATACGTGACTGCAATGGAAGCTTGTGATATTTATGTATATATTAAAACAAAATTACTTAGAGACATACTTCAGCCAAGTGAGATTGCCATTAAAATAAAAAAGTCACCAAGAGTTCATACATGGTATGTGCTAGAGATGGTCCCTCCAAATCTATCTGTGGAATCCTTATTTCCTAAAGTGGTCATATTTGGAGAAGTTGTCTTTATAAGAGAATTATTCAGTTTGGATGAAGTTCCAGCAATAGACAGATTGGTGACTTTATAAGGTTAGGTGAACAAGAAATCACTTAATATCCTTGCTTCCTCTGCTCTGCAAGGGCACAGCAAGATTGTGGCCTTCTATATGTCAAGAAAAGTCTTTATTCAGAGAGCAACCTGGCTTGCAATGTCATCTCCAACTTTCAGTCTCATGAACTGGGAGAAATAAATTGAAGAGAAACTTAAGGCTTCCTTTGGAAAGTAGGTTGTATCGGATGGTGTTGCTGGAGCAAACATGTGAAGGAGTGTTTTCCTGAGGTGGACACCAGTGAAAAGATGTTTTGCTAAATCAAGCATGTGAAATGACATGTAATGAACGATTCTTCTCTAATTATGTGCATGCACTGTCTGCCTTACATTGAATAGCTGAGCTCTGCTGGTTAGGACTCCATAGAGAGAAACGCATCAATAAACTTTTTTTTTTTTTTTTTT
>NW_022196896.1:31032902-31034127 GCF_008632895.1 Mastomys coucha
CAAAAACTCAAGCTGAGACGCGCGACAAGGCGGTCCTCTGGCGGACGGGGAGGTCCCGAGAATGTGCGCGGATTCCCCTAGGCTGGTCCTTGGCTATTCTGAAACCCACATGGAAAGCAGCAAGTTCACAGGGTTCTTGTCTAAAGCACGCGCATGCGTGCGAGTTTCAGAATCAATAAACTTTTACTAGTGCTTTGGAGGCTTCTTGCCACTTCTGCAGACTCAGGCTGATTGACAGAAAGATATCAACTGATACAGATATATAGAGTTTTGCTAAGACAGACTCATTTGCTGAGGCAAGACAAGTGGTGAGGTAAAACCTATGGAGGACACATGATGTTGGAGGGAGTATAAAAAGGACTCAACAAACTATTAGAGGGGCCTGCTTACATAGCTAGCTTTGCAACACTTCTTAGTTCTATATCTTGGCTGATCTTTGCTTGGCTGAGAGAGGGACAGCCAAGATCTTTTTCTGGTGTCCCTGTCTGTCCTTGTCCCTCCTGCTGACTTGTGTCAACTTGACTGAGGCTTAGCTGTCTCTGCTAGGTCATGCCACTGATGCTGATTTACATTTGCTACCCTGACACTACTGAACTGGACTGCGGATATATTTGTGAAGATTTGGATGGAGCTGCCACTGATGCTTCCTTTGAATTGAGCTGCTGAATTCCTGAAAATGCAGATATGATTGACTCAAAAGAACAATTTCTAAACAGGTCCACTCCCATTGTATCCAAATAATCTTTCTTTTCTACTACCTCTGGTGGGTGGTGGCCTAGAAGGGAGGTTACAGCATTTAAGAACCAATATTAGGAGCAGCCAGCCAGGAGGCACAGGCCCCACGAGTGCCAGGGGAGTTGCAGGGTAGCAGGGACAGGATCCTCTCAACTTCCCAGTGACAGAGGTGGATTAGCAACCTTCTCTGCCCCTTCCCTACAAGTGGAGGGCCAACTTCCAGGGAACGCCTTAACCCAGAGACTCGGGTGAGAGCTGCCATTTTCTCTCCTGTGAGTTTCAAAGACAGGAGCAGCCAGCTGGGAGGCACAGGCCCCACGAGTCGCAGGGCACTTGCAGGGTGGCAGGGAAAGGACAAGCTCTAGTCAGAGACACTAAGAACATCTAACACCAAATACTCAAGAGATGGCGAAAGGCAAACACAAGAATCCTACCAACGGAAACCAAGACTACTTGGCTTCATCAGAACCTAGTACTCCCACTGCAGCAA
>NW_022196896.1:31035412-31035878 GCF_008632895.1 Mastomys coucha
CAAGGGCACCTACATTCATAAAAGAAACTTTACTAAAGCTCAAACCACACATTACACAGCACACAATAATAATGGGAGATTACAAAACCCCACTCTCTGCAATGGATAGATCATGGAAACAGAAACTAACCAAGGCCACAGTGAGACTAACAGAAGTTATGAAACAGATGGATTTAACAGATATCTATAGAACTTTTTATCCTAAAACAAAAGAATATACCTTCTTCTCAGCACCTCATGGTACCTTCTCCAAAATTGACCATATAATTGATCACAAATCAGGCCTCAACAAATACAAGAAGATTGAAATAATTCCTTGTATCCTATCAGATCACCAGGGACTAACTAAGGCTGCTCCTCAATAACAACATAAACAATAGAATACCCAAATACAGGTAGAAGCTGAACAACACTCTACTCAATGATAATTTGGTCAAGGAAGGAATAAAGAAAGAAATTAAAGACT
>NW_022196896.1:31041491-31050073 GCF_008632895.1 Mastomys coucha
ATAAGCTGCAAAAAAATCTCGTTTTTTTTTTTTTCTGAGTAGACTAGTATATACTGCTTTTCTAAAGAATTATGTAAAAATCCATTCATGGTAATAATTAGAAACTGAACTGGAGACTAAAGCCTAACTAGATGTAAAAATATTAGAAGAATATAATGTTTGAATATGATATTAGAAGTATATGTATGTATATATCTGAAAAATATCTGAACTATTCGGAACAGTGACTAGGCCTTTGTCTTTCACCCTTTCATCCTATACTGGTAAAAACTAGCTATTAGATCATTGAGACAACAGCAAGAATAGAGTTGCCTTCTGTTTGAGTAGTCCAAATGGTATAATTCTGTGTTTCCCTTCATAAACAGATAAAAGACTACTTTTGAAAATTCAAAATTAACATATATTAGTGTTAAGATAGAATACATCATTTCTAAAAAGAGAGGAAGGAAAGAGCTTAGAAATAGTGATTCGAAACTGACACAGCAGGAGATTAGAAACAGAAATGAAGCAGAGAAGACAGAATAACAGAATTGTTTGTGGCAATATATTCACTGTGGCAACTTATAAAGTACTGACCCTCATACTGTATTCCAAACAAAACCAAAGTAAACCCTAGTAACATAAATAATAGGGCTAGTGTCTGCAAAATTGCAAAGTTGATAATTCTGAGCTCTTCTTCTCCCACTAAAATATTAAAAACCAAGAAAGTCTTTCAGACATAATTTTCTCAGAAAATGGGAAGAGATACAAACATATATAGTGGCAAACAACTGGCAAAATTATGAAAGGTCAACTTCAAAATGGCAAGAAATACTACTAGCATTTTACTTACCTCATTCTTTTTTTTTTTTTTTCTGGTTTTTCGAGACAGGTTTTCCCTGTATAGCCCTGGCTGTCCTGGAATTCACTCTGTAGACCAGGCTGGCCTTGAACTCAGAAATCCACCTGCCTCTGCCTCCCAAGTGCTGGGATTAAAGGCATGCACCACCACTGCCCAGCACTTACCTCATTCTTATTCTTTGTGGGTGACAGTAGTTTTGAAGATAGAGAGATGCTCAGGGAATGTGATATAGATCTCTGATTTTGAATGACTTCATGCTGACCACACTGAAAATAACCAGGTCTATCTATTCTACTGCCTCTGGTACTATTGGGGAGGTTCAGAATTCTGGCACCTGCCTTGAAACTCTTAAACAAGTATAGCTCAAAGCCACTCCAAGTCAACTAATGGAAATGATTGTAAATGAAACGTAATTTCTGAAGGATACTTAAAGAATAAGAGCAGTTAAAATCTCTGGAATGATTTAGGACATGAAATGGGTTCACAAAAATTCATGGTCAGGTCTTTCACTTTAATACTCCACTATCCTGGTACTAATGGGCTAGGTACCAATGGTACCCTGTTCACCACTAATTAAAAAACACTTTGCAGCTGGATCTCTCCTTTCAAATAATGGTAGCTTGTGTGTCCAGTTGACATAAAGTTATCAAGTAGAACTAACCCCTTGTCAATTTGACATACAAAAGCATCACTGTTAAGCCATAACTTTTCCTTTCACATTAATCCCCAAGATTAATATCAGTACTAGGATATAACATATTTTTCAATCTTAAAAAGTCCCACAGTCTTTACAAGCACCTTAAAATTCAAACTCTTTAAAAATCCAGTCCTTTTCTTTTAAAGTAAATTCTTTTATTGATTTACATTCCAAATATTGCTCCTGTCCTGGTCCTCCTCCCAGAGTTCTTCACTCCATCTCCCTTCACTCTTAAGATGCTTCCCCACTCACCCACCCACCCCCACTTCACTCCTCCTCAGTATTCCCCTTCCCTGGAGCATAAATTTTTATAGGATTAGGAGCATCCTCTCCCACTGAGGCCAGATAAGTCCTCAGTTTTATATGTGCTGGGGGCCACATTCTAGCCCATGTATGTTCTTTGGTTGGTAGCTTAGTTTCTGGGAGCTCTCGGGGTCCAAGTTAGTTGATATTCTTGTTTTTCCTATGAGGTTCCTCCCCCTTCAGCTCCTGCAGTCCTTCCCCTAACTCCTCCATAGGTGTTCCCATCCTCAGTCCAATGATTGGCCATCAATAAATAGTCTTTTAAAAAACTCAAGTCTGTTTAAAATTCAGTCTCTCAACCGTTCGTACCTGTGAAATAAAAAATAACTTAATACTTCCTCACTTCAAGAGGGAAGGAGCAGGGCAGAGTCCCAATCAGATCAAAGAAAAACTAAACTCCAAAAATATAAATCACTCAATGTCCAATATGTGGGTTTCAGTCATGATCTGGAGTCCTCCCAAGGGCTTGGGTCCCTCCTCTGGGTCTACCCCATAGCACGCACAGCTTGTCTTCTAGTCCACTTCACTGGTGCTGCTGTTCTTGGAGGCCATCCACTAGTATTAACATCTCCAAAATGCTAGTCTCTTGCTGCAACCGGGCTGTGCTTTCACAAGTAGGCTTTGCTAGGCTCCCTTTGAGCACTGTACCCCTGCCATACTGTGCCAAACCTTAAACCAGTTCACCTGAGTGAATCTTTCACATACAAAGTTCAGCGGCCAGTGTGAGGTACACCTTGGCCACTGTTGGAATTCAGCTTCTATGTGCTGAGCCTGAGGAAGCATCAACTCTGTCCAAGCAAACTAAAAGTTGTTCTCCAGTGGTTCTAGTTTCTTGTTAATCTCAGCTGAGTCTTAGCCCCAGATGATCAGACACAACACATTCTCAACTCAAAATATCAAAGGGTCCTGATTGAATTTTAAGTGACCTTCAAACTTCCATCTCGAACTTGACAAACCCATCCTCCATCTTCTGCATTGCCCTCAACATTCTTATCTTCCAAGCTCCTTCAGAACATTCTACTAGTATCTCAACACTGAGGACTTCTCTTGCCCAAAATTCCAAAGCCCTTCCAAGATCGTCACAAAAACACATGATCAAGTCTCTCAAAACAATACCCCACTATCCTGATACCAACTTCTATTTCTATTGCTGTGCTGAAACTCCGTGAGCAAAAGCAAATTGGTAGGAAAGAGTTTATTTGGCTTCTACTTTGATATCTTAGTCTGTCACTGGAGAAATTTGGAACAGGAACTAAAGCAAGGCGGGAACCTGGAGATAGGAGCTGATGCAGAGAACATGGAGCTGGGCTGCTTACCAGCTTGCTCCTATGGATTGCCCAGCTTGCTTTCTTACAGATCCCAGGACCACCAGCCCAGGGAAGGCACCACCCATAATGAGCTGGGCCCTCCTCCATCAATCACTAATTAAGAAAAAAACCTACAGTTGGATCTTACGGGGGCGTTTTCTCAATTGTGGTTCCCTCCTTTCAGGTGACTTTAGTTGGTGTCAAGTTGACATAAAACTATTCAGCAAAAAATATGAATCAATAATTTTGAACACAGCAAGAACGCTGTAACTCACTTTATAAACATATTCTCAGTAAGACACACCCACACACACAAACACACACACACAGTTGATTCCTTAACACACACACACACACAGTTGATTCCTTATAAGAAACTGTACAGCAGAGAATGTAGTCAACAAAATTCAAAGCAGAGAAGGAAGAAAGAAATCAAACAAAACAAAACAAAACAAAACAAAAAACAAAAAACAAAAACCAAGCAAATATTTTCAATTGAAACTCTCTACCTTTGCAAAACTGGTTTCACAAATACGATAGGACCTCTCTGCCACTAAAATAGGAGACAAATGCTTCTGAACACATTTTATTAAGTTGCTGATCAAAAAAATTAAGAGAAAGGGAAAACATTATTCTACCAAGGTCTTATGATTGTCGATCAAATCTCCTCAACATTTCTATAAACTATATCTCCTGCCTGTGTATGTGTAAAATGAATAACCAAGAAAGAAAACAAACAAAATAATTTTTAAAAACTAACATCTAAAATAATAAAGTATATAGAAATATATTTAAGATAGTAGACAAAAGCTTTTAGACTGCAATTTACAAAACTAGAGGTTTGAGAATTTAAATAAGATTTGAGAATAATTAAAGTCAATGTTTATGAGCAGAAAGAAAACTATTAAGATGCCAAGTCTTTCCGGATCTCCGGGCTAAAGGCAGTGCTGCTGACAGCCTCCACAGTTCAAGCGGGCAGACACTTTAGGTGGACGGAAAGGTCCTTCACATCTCTGAGGATTTCTTTAGTCAGGACCTCTGTGATTTTTATTTGGACTTGGTAATTATTGAATCTACAGAAGTGATAAATTCAGAAAGGATATAATATATCTCCAAATGGCCACTTTAATATATCGTTAAATGCTTTACCTTAAAATCTCTTTGGCCATGTGATACTTTTTTCCCTCAGCTAATTTAAAATTTACCTAAGCAAAGTAAGTTTCTAAGACCTGAAGAGATGGATCAGAGATTAAGAGCACTGGCTGCTCGTCTGGAGGTCCTGAGTTCATTTCCCAGCAACCACATGGTGACTCACAACCATCTATGAAATCTGGTACCATCTTCTGGCATCCAAGCATTCATGCAAGCAAAACACTGTATACAAATAAATAAATAAATCTTTAAAAAATGTTAGGTTTCCAATTAGATTATTTTTGAACTAACAAAAATGCTTTTAAAATATTTGATAGAAAATAAACACTTGAATTATCTTAAGTAATTGTGAAATAAAAAGTTAAAATTTTCAACCAAGCAATAAATATACTGTTAAGTTGTAATCACAATATTCATGAAAATAAAAACAATATAATAGCTTAACCATGCAGGAAAGAAGAAACTGATTTCTTTTATATATCCATATCTATATCTTTATATAATCAATTGACATTAATTTCATACAGATTGACAAATGGAAAATGCTAAATATTCAGACAATGGTAGTATTTTTAAAATGTTAGTACTGATTGATAAACTTTGTAACGTGCAATAGTGTTAACTGTTATCTTGTAGGGAAAATAAAGTAATTCTAGACAAGAGTAATATGTAAACTTAAAATGAGTGGAAAGGGTTATGGAGATGATCAGATATAAAGGCTAATATTTTTGACATATCAAACCCACAACAACTGACAAAGAAAATATCTTTCTGCCAGGAGTCTATTACACTGAAGTAAGAAATGTTTACACAGAGTGGTAGGAGTGAGGCAACACCTATAGTGGAAAATTGGTGGCAGGATTGTCAAAACCTGACTAAACACTGGATATGTTCATGGCTGAGCCATGTTTGACTTATATAATGAAAAGTTAATTAAAATGATGATGGTATGCCATGTTTTAAGGAAACCAGTTTTCTACTGCATGGTTGAAAATAGTTGGAAATATATATATATATACATATATATATATATAATATTTATTTTTTACAAAGAAGAATCCATAAAGATGCATACCACATTAAGAAGCTTGCACTTGCTGAAACGGAGTACATATTCTTTATCATATATATATTTAAAATGTATATGTATATGTGATTTTTTTATTTAAAATATTATGTAGCTAAAGAAAGAAGTTAACAAAATACAGAAGAATGCTTTCACAGAAGTAGCAGAAGAGAACACATCTGCAGAAGCACACGGGCTCTAGACAGACTCACTGAGAAATTATTTTGACAAAGAAATGAGGTTCTAATACATGAAGAAAACTCTCGAAAAGCATGAAATGCAAGAGTCACTGAAAATAGCACAGCCTGAGGCCATCATTATTTTATTCATTTATTATTTATTTATTTAATTTTTGAAATTATAATTACATTTGTTCCTTTCCTTTCCTCCCTCTAAAATCTCCCATATTCTCCTCTTCTCTCTCCTCATTTGACACTGTTGCTATGTGTATTGTATAAGTATATACAGTCACACGTGCACACACACACATAACACACACACACACACACACACCTATATATATATACATATATATATTCCTTAATGTAATCTATTCCATCTGTATAATGTCATTCGTGTGCATATTTTCAGGGCTCACTGTTCGGTACTGCACAACCAATCGATGTGCTCTTTCCCGGGAAAGACCTTGCTAGTGCCCAACTCTACTCAGTTGCCTATAGTTCTCCAATATCCACGCTTTCACTAGCAGTGAGTAGTAGATGGGCTCTAATACTAGACATAATTTCCCTCCTTTTGATCAGGTCTGAAGTTCAGTTAGAGAGTTGTGGTTAGATATGGGTGCTGCTATAGCATCCTTAGAGTTACCATGCCATGCTATTTCTTGATGAGGCTCATAGGCATCATAGCTGTGTAGACTGTTGGGAGCTCCCCTCCTTTAAACCTTACATGGTGCTTTCTGGTACCATGAAATCTGATCATCAGAGATGGGGCATTCAGGTCAGTTCCAGCTCAGAAGTCTCTGAGTCCCAATTCAAGAGTGCACAGTGTCTTCATCAATATGGATTTACCTTCAACTCCTGGATGGTAACCAAGGGCAACAAAAATACGCTGTATGTTTTGGGAGACTCTTGGACAATATTGGCCAACAACCTCAAGGGAAAAAGAAGTTTTTTCATACCCGGTATTGGGATTTTTGTTAATGGTCTTGGAGTGAGAACTGTCAGCTCAGATGAGAAAATATCATTAGGTCCAAGGCATAGTTTTCAAATGATAACAGGTACCAGTTTGCATTTGGTTTATTTGGGGTTTTTTGTTTGTTTGCTTGTTTGTTTGTTTTCAAAATTTAGGAGTTTTATTATGAAGCCATTCATTTGTGCTCTTCCTGATTTTTTTAATATAGCCACTTTCAGCTATCAATTTCCCCCATAGGACTAAACAGTCTCAGAGGATTTGGTGTATTTTGTTTTTATTTTCATTTATTTCTGAAAAAACTTTTCAGAAATACTTCCTTTTAGATTCTGTCTTTGACCCATTCACCATTCATAATGAGTTGCTTGTTGTCTAGAAGTTTACATATTTATAATAGGAATTTTTTTCTGTCAATTTTCAGTTTTATTGCATTTTGGTCAGATAGAATACAAAGAGTGATTTCCATCTCTTTGAATTTGCAAATATTTATTCTGTGTCCCAATATGTGGTTTATTTTAGAAAAGCTTTCTTATGTGTTGCTAAGTGGAGTTTTTGGTGTTTAGATAGTTTTAAAATAGTTTTAAAATGTCTGTTAAGTCTATTTGATGTATGATTACAATTAATTCTGATGTTTCTCTGTTAATTTTTTGTTTTATTAGAGAAAATGGGATACTAAAATCACATACTCTTAATATTCTGATGTTAATCTGTGTCTTTAAATGCAGAAATATATATGTATACATATATACATATGTGTGTGTGTGTGTATATATATATATGTATGTATGTATAAAATTAGGTACCACAGGGTTTAGGGCATCCATGTTTACTATAGTAATGTCTTCTTGGCTGACTGTTCCCTTGATTAGAGTGCAGAATCACTCTATCTATTCTGATTAGTTTTAGTTTCAGGTCTATTTTGTCAATTATGATAGTGACCCCTACTCACTTCTTGGTCTCCCTTGATTCATCAATTTACTCTAATGTAGTGCCTATCTTTAAAAATAAATTGTAGCTCTCTGCTTCATCTACTTGCCTTGTAGGACTGAGCAGCTGCTGGATCCTGGGACTTCCATTCACAGCTGCTGCCAACCATTGTTGGGATTTGATTGTTGGGAGTTGGACTACAGACTAATATTGGGCTAGTCCCACAACACCCAGAGGAAGCTCCACTCCCAGGTGCTCTGACACAACCAGGATCAGAGGTGAGCAGGAATCAACATCTGTCCCAACACTGGGGAGTAACTGGGACCAGCAGGACCAGACATAGGAACGGGTCCAGCCCAGTGACTCAGTTCCTTCTGGTCTGTCTGGGCTGGGGTCCAGAGCAGACCTTGGGCACACGCTCTACAGCCAGTCCCACAACACCAGAGGAAGCTCCACTCCCAGGTGCTCTGACACACCCAGGATCAGAGGTAAGCAGGAACCAACATCTGTCTCAGCACTGGGAGTAACTGGTACCAACGGGACCAGGCACACAGGAACAGGGCCAGCCCAGTGACTCGAGTTCCTTCCAGTCTGTCTGGGTTAGTGTTCTGAGCAGACCTTGGGCGCAAGTTCTGCAGCCATTCCCACAACACACAGAGAAAGCCACACTCCCAGGTGATCTAACAACCCCAGGATCCCAGGATCCCAGAACCACAGGATCACAGAGACAGCTTGACTCTGAGGAGTTCTGACACAACCAGGATCTCAGGAAGGACAGGCTCCAGTCAGATTTAGCAAGGGCAGGTAAAACCAGAGTTAACCAGATCGCAGGAGGCAAACGTAAGAAAATAACACAAATCAAGGTCACTTGCCATCATCAGAACCCAATTCTCCCACTATAGCAAGTCCTGCACACACCATCACACCGGAAACGCAAGATTCAGATATAAAATCACTTATCATGATGATGATACAGGACCTTAAGAAAGATATAAATAACTCCCTCAAAGAAATACAGGAGAACACAGGTAAACAACTAGAAGCTCATAAAGAGGAAACAAAAAATCCCTTGAAGAACTACAGGAAAACACAATCAAACAGATGAAGGAAATGAGCAAAACCATCCAGAATCTAAAAATG
>NW_022196896.1:31050719-31051287 GCF_008632895.1 Mastomys coucha
TCCAGCCCTACAAAGGATAATAGATGGAAAACATCAACATAAGGAGCAAAGCTACACCCTAGAAGAAGAAGATAAACTTTCAACAAATCCACACCAACCTAATTCCACCTCTTACAACAAAAACAACAGGAAGTGACAATTACTTTTTCTTAATATCTTAATATGAAAATAAATATTACCAACATATTCTAATCGATTGAAATCCAATAATATGAGGAATTAGAAATTTGTTGATTATCATCCAATGATCCCTCTAATTTGGTAATTGGAGAAATAGGTTCAACATTGTACAATCTATATACACTGTCAGCTTGTTTGTTTGTGACAGTGTCTTGCTGTGTCTTGAACATAAGAGTCTTGAAATCTTGCTTCTCCTATCTCAGCCTCTCTATTAGTAGTATTGTTTATTTCATGTTTTTACACTATACTATGGTTTTCAGAACAGCTTATATATTTCAAAAGTATTTATATACCCAAAAGAAACATAGACTATGAACTACGGAGGTGGCTTGTAAGAGAACAACAAAGTGAGACTGAATGCTTTGCTTGACACTTGTAACTCTTGTAT
>NW_022196896.1:31052481-31054391 GCF_008632895.1 Mastomys coucha
AAATATGTTTTTAAATGTTAACAAATTCAGATTAATTGAAATCATGTAACTTTTCTCATCATAATGCACTAAAAGTTTAAAAAAATTAAAAAATAAATTGTATATTTTTTTGGAGGCAACACATTTTGGTCTTTAATCCATTCAGTTGGCATATTCCTTTAGATTGGATAATTGAGGACACTGACATTAAAAATTAGTATTGATATGAATATGTTAATCGTCTTATACCATCAGTTTTTGGTAGTTTCTTTTTTGCGTGTTTTCAGTAGTATTTTATGTTTTCATAATTGTGTCTTCATATTTTTTCCCAGTCTTTCTGTTTTATTGAATAATGTCTTCAGCTCGGAATAATGCTTCTTTTATTGTCTTTAGGTTTGGTTTGTTGGGTATAAATTATTTTAGGCTATTTATATTACAGAAAGTCTTTTGCCTTCAATCATGACAGATAGTTTTGCTGGGAAAATTAATTTAGGATGGCTGCTATTGTATTTTAGGACTTGTAACTTTGCTTCAGGCCTTCTGGCTTTCAAAGTTCCCATTAGGAAGTTTGTGTTACTCTGATGGATTTTCTTCTCTATGGCCTTGGGTTTGATTGTTTGTTTGTTTGCTTCCTTGTTTTGTTTTGATTTCTTTTCTTTTTGTTTTGTGTTTGTTTTTCTTCTGTAACTTTCAATATGTGTTCTTGTTTTTGGGGTAGGTTAGAACTTCATTGTAGAAAACACAGAGAGAGAGACAGAGACAGAGACAGAGACAGAGAATAGAGTAGAAAGGTAGAGACTGGCAATAGCCACATGGAGAGAGGGGAAAGGGAGGGCGGAGCGAGGGAACAAGAAGTGAGAGTAAGAGACACGAAAGAGAGCAAGAGCTTAAGAGCATGCATTTTGTTGTATTTATTGAATGTTCTGTGGGGATTTTTTTCTGGTCTTATCTATTTGGTGTTCTGTATGCTCCTAGTATAGGGATGCCTTTCCTTAGTTTAGGGAGGTTTCTTTTATGATTTTGTTGAAGATCTTTTTTATGCCATTGACTCAGGATTCTTCTTTTTTATCTATTACTATAATTCAAAGATTTAGTTTTTTTTCATAGTGTTCTACATTTCCTGTGTGTTCTTTTTTTCCTGTGTTTAAAAGAAAATGTTACATGTTCTTTGCTCATTTGTTCTAGATCCTCTAACTTTAAGACTTTATATTCTGGCCCTCCCAAGTGCTGGGATTAAAGGGATGTGCCATCATCGCTTGGCTAGATCCAGTTTCTTTTTAAAAATGTGAAAGGGGCTCTAACATACACAGGATCAGAGGTGAGGAGGACACAACATCTGTCCCAACACTGGGAGTAACTGGGACCAGCAGGACAGGAACTCTGACAGCACAGTGGCTCTGGTTGCTTCCAGTCTGTCTGGACCGGCATGTGCCCTAAGCAGACATTGGGCACAAATTCTGCAGTCATTCCCAAAACACCCAGAGGAAGCTCCACTCCCAGGTGCTCTAACAAGCCCAGGATCACAGGATCCCAGAATCACAGGATCACAGAGACAGCTTGACTTTAAGAAGTTCTGACACAATCAGGATCACAGGAAGGACAGGCTCTAGTCAGATTTAGCAAGAACAGGTAGCACCAGAGTTAACCAGATGAGGCAGCGCAAGCATAAGAATATAAGCGAGGCAAACCAAAGTTACTTGGCATCATCAGAACCCAATACTCCAACCACTGCAAGTCCTAGACACACCTTCACACCAGAAAAGCAAGATTCAGATATAAAATCACTTCTCATGATGATGATACAGGACTTTAAGAAAGACATAAATAACTTCCTCAAAGAAATACAGGATAACACAGGTAAATAGCTAGAAGCCCTTCAAGAGGAAACACAAAAAATCCCTTAAAGAACTACAGGAAAACACAATCAAACA
>NW_022196896.1:31055023-31066221 GCF_008632895.1 Mastomys coucha
TCTCACCAGAGACTATGAAAGCTAGAAGATCCTGGGTAGATGTCATACAGACCCTACAAGAACACAAACGCCAGCCCAGGCTACTATACTCAGCAAAACTCTCAATTACCTTAGATGGATAAAAACAAGATATTCCATGACAAAACAAAATTAACACAATATCTTTCCACAAATCCAGCCCTACAAAGGATAATAGATGGAAAACATCAGCATAAAGAGCAAAACTACCCCCTCGAAGAAGCAAGAAAGCAATCTTTCAACAAATCCACACAAACCTAATTCCACCTCTTACAATAAAAACAGCAGGAGGTAACAATTACTTTTTCTTAATATTTTAATATGAAAATTAATATTACCAACATATCCTAATCAATTGAAATCCAAAAATATGAGGAATTAGAAATTTATTGACTGTCATACAATGGTCTCTCTAACTTGGTAATTGGAGAAATAGGTCCAATATTATAAAATCCATATACACTTTCAGCTTGTTTGTCCATGACAGTATCTTGCTCTGTACATTATGGTCTTGAAATCTTGCTTCTTCTATCTCAGCCTCTCTATTAGTAGTATTGTTTATTTCATGTTTTTATACTATACTATGGTTTTCAGAACAGCTTACATATTTTAAAAGTATTTATATACCTAAAAAATAAATGTAGACAATTAAATTGGGAGGGGGTTTGTAAGGGAACAACAAAAAGTAAGACTGAACGCTTTGCTTGACGTTTGTAACTCTTGTAACAAGTTACTGCAGTAGGAGCCAATATTTTAAGCTCTACTAAATAAATATAAAACAAACAAATAAACAAACAAAAATACTTTATATATTTATATTTATTTAAGAAAATATTAGTAGTGATTTATTAGTTTGAAATATACAGTTAATACGTTTGGAGTAATTTAAAATTTATATTGAGAAAAGTATGTATTTTCAGTATTGCTGTAGACAAGCATCTACATAAGACTATTAAATTGATTTTTGTTTTATATCAAACAACTTTTATAATACTCATTTTTATTGTTATAATATTTTATAAATTTTAAAGAATATGACAAAAAAGATATTGTAGGTATTGAAAGGGGTCTCTGGGAGGAGTTGGGGTACAAAAGGGAACAAGAATGTGATTTAATTATATTTACTTAAAATATGTTTTTAAATGTTAACAAATTCAGATAAATTGAAATCTTATAGCTTTTCTCATTATAATGCAATAAAACTTAAAAAACTAGAGTACAAAAAAAAGACTTTGTATTCTGTTTTTTTGCTTGGCACAGTCTACTTGTACAGTTTTCCTTTGAGTTTTATAGGTAGACTCTTGGATTTCTCAATTCCATTATCATTTTAGATTATAATCTTTTCAATGTTTCTATCTCTTGATTGAATTTTGTTGTCAAGTTTTGGAATGTGTCCATGATTTTCAACAACTTTGTGTTTTCTTGGGCTTCACTCAAGGGTTTACTCATCTTATGCTCTTGATTTCATTGAGCACTTTCTTTGCATTGTCTTTAAAGTCCTGCAATTCTTTAATGATTTTTTTTTAATTGTGTATCTTAGGGTTTATTTGTGACAGCTCATTGGTAAGCATTTCTACAGGACTGGTAGGTTTTGGAGAGAAAATACTGTCTTGATCTTTCATTTTGTTGTTACTTTTTAAATGAGATCTAGGCATGTGGTCTTCTGATATTAGTTCTGAGTTTGTTATAGACAGAGTAGCTTGGTGAAGAGAAGGTCAGGGCAGGCTGGGTGTAGGGTTTGAAAATTGGCTTGAGTGGAATGAAGTCAAGTAGACAGAGGACTGGCATAGTGGACAGGCTTCTTTTTCCAGCCCTGGATTCTGGTGATATATCTGTCTGGATTGAAAGGTTGGATATGATGTGAGAGCATCCTGTACATTAGGGAAAGATAGTGAAGATCCTGGCCTAAGCCTCAATCTTCCTTTTAGTAGAAAAGGGCAGACTATGCTGGTGTACTGGCTGTGGGACTCTGGTTAGATCTGGCAGATTATGGTAAATCAATGATGGAAAAATATGGTTAAGAGTACATACCAGGCTAGACGTTGGTGGTGTGGTCCTCACAAAAAGACCCATGGGTAGATGCAGGTGATGTTAGTCTTGGGGGAATCTTGGAGGTCAACCAACATGGTAAATATTTTATTACTGAAAAAACACAAGGTTGGTTTATGTTAGAGAGTCAAAACCATTTACCATAATGATGATGTAATGGTGGAAAGCCATATAATAATGTTAATACAATGCAGAAAAAGAATTTGGTAAAATTCAGTGCCTATTTGATGAAAGCTCTCTGGAAATTAGAAATATGAAAGAAATTCTTTAGTATTATAAAAATGTCTATAAAGTGTGTAGCTAACACTACTATTAATAGTGAAAAATACAAATACTTCTTTTTACAAAAATCAGAAAAGGAAGGACAGTTGGCATTGCACTAGTTTCTCAGCCAGTGAAGTGTGGGGATAATAAAGGTAGTATTAAATAAAAACATAATACTGATTATTTGTGGCTATTTCTGTATCTACTTGCATATACATGTGTGTACATGTATGCATATAAGAAGGGATAGATGATATTTTACAGTGTGCTGTAATGGATTTCATTGCAGGAGAGAAACCCAAAGCTTAGGCAACCTGGGTTTGATAGTGGTCTTTGATAATGGTTAGTAAACCCAACTGAAGTTTTAGAAGCAGATATTATGCACAACTTCCAATGCTATTTGCTATAAAATACCTTTCAAGAAGCTCAAAAACCTGGTCACTATTTTTTCTTTTTGCATATGTTTCATTTATTTTTTGAGAATTAAGATCCAGGTTCCAGATCCCCACTCATATCCCCTACCAACATCATATCCCCACTTTCTTGTTTTCTCAATAACCAAATGAATCTAATTAGTGCTGTCCATAAGCACTTGGATGTGGGAACATCAAGTGCAGGATGGTCAACTTATGAAGGGCCACAGCCTAAGGAAAACCAATTTCATTATCTCCCTTAGAAGCTATTGTAAGTAACTCCTCAACTGGAGGTAGGACTACTGTGCCACACCTCCATCCATGCAGACCTTCCAGCTTTATAAAAATAGAAAGGATATATACCTATCTATCTATCTATCTATCTATCTATCTATCTATCTATCTATCTATCTATCTCTACCTAAAAATAAAAATCTAGAACAGTAAACAATAAGGAATTTGTGGTGATTTCAAAATTTATTTTTAAAAAAAAAAAAAACAAAATTTATTTTAAAGCTGCCAATTATCAAAACTAACTGGTATTAACATGAGAATATTAAACTATATTAATAAGTTAGAAACTAGTCTAGAAATAGACATTTGTTCTACCAATTTTAAAAAGTCACTAAAGTAATTTTGGTATCAGAGACATTTTTCCATAAATGTAAAAGAAATAAACATGTATGGTTAAATAAATTATGAATTTTACCTTAAATTACACATCTGCTTCCAGACATTTTATATATGTTAATGTAAAACTACTATGTAGAGAATTCACTACTTGCTACAATATATAGGATAAACAAAAACATGTTCAGAAAGAGATGAGTACAGATTATACCACATCCTTCCAGTGAACAAGGACTTGGAAAGAAACTAAATGTCCAGCAAAAGAATTTTGAATTCAAAACATTCACATAACAAAATTCCACTCAGCAATCGAAAGGAACAATATATTAATACATTCAATCATATGCATGAATTACATAGATTATTGAGCAAAGCCAGAGAGATCAAACCATAAAGCAATAACATGTTATGAATTCTAATAAGTAAGAAATAACCTGCCATGGGAACAATCAGAACATCAATTGCCTAGAATGCTGGACTAACTGTCTGAGTGGCCAGATAAAGTTTTATGGTCAAAGGAAAATTTTAATACTTTGTTAATGGTGTGAGTTACAAGACTGTATGTATTTGGCAGGACTCAGGATTGTGAACTTAGGGTATATTACATGTTATAAAATTTTCCTTATATATAACTATAAACAAAGCACAATCATCAAATTATTATAAAAAGCCAATGGTACAGGTAGACTGCCATCTCTCTCAAATTTCCCCACTTTCTTACTATCTCAGTTGCCCACACCTACTTCCTGTTTGACCAGAGACTAGTATCCAACTGGGTGGAGACTCCTTGTACTCCCAAAGACCAGCCTAGGAATAAGACCATTCTACTAGAGACCATACAGACTAGAAGGACTTCAAGTAGGCTGCCAGTCTGCCAGGCTGTCTTACTATCTCACTATTTGCTGTTCCCTCCCCTCCATCATGTCCACCTTCACTCCTATTTATTTTGCACCAGCATCAAAAAGAGGCTACTTTACCAGAGACCTAGAAGAGTAGGGGTAGTCAAGGTAGGCCTCCTGTCAACCAAACTCTCTAAATCTCTCACAATCTCGATATTCCCCCAAGAACACTAAAAGATCATCCATGATGATAAAATAGTATTCATCCCAGAGATGCAGGGTTGGTTCAATATATAAAAGTCTGTCAATGCAACCCACATATAAACAATCCAAACAAGAAAAAGAAACAATGCAGGGTCATTTTATTATAGTATGAAAAATATCTGTGACAAAATCAGATACTCTTTCATGTTCAAAGTCTTGGAGAGATCAGGAATACAAGGGACATACTTAAATGTAACAAAGACTATTAATAGCAAGCTGGTAGCTAACATCAAAATGAAGGGAAAATCAAAGTAATTACACTAAAATCAGGAACAAGGCAAACCTGCCCAGTCTCTTCATAGCTATTCAATACAGTACTTGAAGTTCTAGATAGAGCAATAAGACAACTAAAGGAGATCAAGGGGATACAAATTAGAAAGAAAGAAGTCAATGCTTTATTATTTGCACATGATATAATAGTATAAATAAGTGACCCCAAAAATTCTAACAGGGAAATCCTACATCTAACAAAGACCTTCAGTGAAGTGCCTGGATACAAGATTAACTAAAAACAATCAGTATCCTTCCTGTATAAAAATCATAAACAGGCTGAGAAAGAAATCAGAGAAACAACACCCTTCACAATAGCCACAGACAATATAAAATATCTTGATATAACCAAGCAAGTGAAAGACCTATATGACCTGAATTATGTATGTCTTTGAAGAAAGAAATTGAAAAAAAGATACCAGAAGATGGAAAGATCTCCCATGCTTATCGATTGGTAAAAGTAACATTAAAAATTACCATCCTAACAAGAGCAATCTACAGATTCAATACAATCTTCATCAAAATTCCAACACAATTCTTCCAGACCTTGAAAGAACAATACTCAACTTCGTATAGGAAAACAAAAACCCAGGATAGCTAAAACAATCTTGTAGAATAAAAAAAGAAAGAAAACTTCCAGAAGAATCATCATCCCTGATTTCAAGCACTACTACAAAGCTAGTCAACACTTAGTTTTTGATAAAGAATCCAGAACTATACAATGGAAAAAGCATCTTCAACAAACGTTGCTGTCAGAATGGCTAAAATCAAAAGCACCAGTGACAGCCCTTTCTAGTGAGGATATGGAGCAAGAGAAACATTCAAACAATATGCCAATCTCTAATTGGGAATGTGTCTACCTCAAGACCCATCTATACCACTCTTGGTCATATACCCCCAAAACACTCCATCCTACCACATACTCAACCTACCACTTGTTCAACTATATTCATAGCAGCTTTATTCATAATAGCCAGAAACTGGGAACTACCTAGAATTCCCTCAGCTGAAGAATGGATAAAAAAAATGTGGTACACTTACACAGTGGAGTATTACAGTGACACCAAGACATTTGCATGCAATGACACCAAGAAATTTGCATGCAAATGGATGGAACTAGAAAAAAAATCCTGAGTGAGGCAGCTCAGACCCAGAAAGATAAACATAGTATGTATTCACTTATAAGTGGATATTAAGTGTAAAGGATAATAATGCTATAATCCATAGACCAAGCAAAGCTAAATAATAAGGAGGGCTAAAGGGAAGATGTATAGATCTCCCAGGGAAGGGAAAATAGAATATTATACTGGGAGGGGGGATGCTGGAGGGAGACAGTACTGAGAGAGACAACTGTAATCATAGGACAATTTGGGGCAAAGTAGAAACCTAGTGGAATGGAAATTCTCAGGGATCTAAGGGTGACCCTAGCTAAGACTCTTGGTAATTAGGGCTACAAAGTCTGATCTGGCCATCTCCTATAACAAAGTCAGACTTCTAGTGGAGGGAATGGAATACCAACCGAGCCACAAAACCTTAAACCTACAATTTCTCCTGTCAACATGATGTGGTGAGGTAAAACTAGCATAGAATTGTTGGAGTGTCCAATCAACGACTGGTCCAGCTTGAGACCCAGGCCATGAGGGAGCTCACCCATACCACTGCATGGAGGGCCAGAAACAAGAAGTGGATACCAAGAGAATAAAGATAGACCAAACACAATTGGAAAAAGTAAAGAAATGATTCCTAATGATAATGATATTTTATTATACTTATAGAGAGAAGTCTGGCATAATCACCATCAGAGAGGCTCTATCCAGCAACTGATGGAAACAGATACAAAGACCCACAGTCAAACATTAGGCAGAAGTCAGTGAATGCTGGGGAAGACAGGGCAGGCAGAAGGAACCAGAAGGGTTAAGGATACCACTGGAAAATCCACAGACCCAACAAACCTGTATTCATAGGGCTCTCTGCATGAGTCTAACCTAGGCACTCTGCATATATGTTGCAGCTGTGTAGCTCGGTGTTTTTGTGAAAGGGGTGCTATTTCTGAACCCTGCTTTTCTACTGGGTTGCCTTGTCCAGCCTTAATACAAGTGTTTGTGACTAGTCTTACTGAAATTTAATATGGCTTGTTTGGTTGCTATCCCTGCTAGGCTTTTCATATTCTGAAGGGAAACAGAGGAGCAGGGAGGTAGACAGGAAGAAGAGGAGGAAGGGGAAATGGGAGTAGGGATGAATAAATGGAAGAATTAATTAATAACACACACATATAGATATGTTACTAATTTATTCTTTCATATATATACATAATTCATATATATTATATATACACACACACACATATATATGAATAAGTTCTTTTTGTTAGTTGCTAAGTCCTAGCTAAGGTATAAGTTCCTGTTTGTCCAGTGTGAAGCCCTTGCTAATTAAAGCTTCTATTTGCAATCCAGAGTAAGTTCCCTGTCTGATGTAAACTGCTTGTAACCTTCATTCACTTCATGCATATCTTTGTCTTTTTTCACTTTTTCTTCAGTTCTTCATTGCATTCTTTTAATAAAGTATATCTGCCAAGATCTTGGCCTCTGTGAATATCTTATGTCCCTTATAAGAGGAGGAAGGATTAGGAGGGCAGCAACATTTGGAATGTAAATAAATAAAATAATTAATTAGCACTCTATCAGATACAGGATTGGTAAAGATCTTTTCCCATTTTGTTGGTTGTCGTTTTGTCCTATTGACAGTGTCTTTTGCCTTACAGAAGCTTTGTAATTTTATCAATTACATTTGTCAATTCTTGATCTTAGAGCATGAGCTATTGGTGTTCTGTTCAGGAAATTTTCCCCTGTACCTATGTGCTCGAGGCTCTTCCCCACTTTCTTTTCTATTAGTTTGAGTGTATCTGGTTTTATGTGGAGGTCCTTGATCCACTTGGACTTGAGCTTTGTATAGGATATAAGAATGAATCGATTCGCATTCTTCTACATGCTAACTGCCAGTTGAGCCAGCACCATTTGTTGAAAATTCTTTTTTCCACTGGATGGTTTTAGCTCCTTTTTCAAAGATCAAGTAGCCATAGGTGTGTAGGTTAATTTCTGGGTCTTCAATTCTATTCTATTGATCTACCTGTCTGTCACTGTACCAGTACTGAGCAGTTTTTATCACAAGTGCTCTATAGTATAGCTTAAGGTCCAGGATGGTGATACCACCAGAGGTTCTTTTATTGTTGAGAATAGTTTTTGCTATCATGGGTTTGTTGCTATTCCAGATGAATATGCAAATTGCTCTTTCCAAGTCTGTGAAGAATTGAGTTGGAATTTTGATGGGGATTGCATTGAATCTGTAGATTGATTTCGGCAAGATGGCCATTTTTACTATATTAATTCTGCCAACCCAGGAGCATAGGAGATCTTTCCATCTTCTGAGATCTTCAATTTCCTTCTTCAGTGACTGGAAGGACTAATATCCAATATATACAAAGAGCTCAAGGAATTAGACTCCAGAGAACCAAATAACCCTATTAAAAATGGGTACAGGGCTAAACAAAGAATTCTCAACTGAAGAATACAGAATGGCTGAGAAGCACCTAAAGAAATGTTCAACATCCTTACTCATCAGAGAAATGTAAATCAAAACAACCCTGAGATTCCACCTCACACCAGTCAGAATGGGTAGGATAAAAACTTAGGTGACAGCAGATGCTGGAGAGTTTGTGGAGAAAGAGAAACACTCCTCCATTGCTGGTGGGATTGCAAACTGGTACAACCACTCTGGAAATCAGTTTGGCGGTTCCTCCGGAAATTGGACATAGTGGACCCAGTTATACCACTCCTGGGCGTATACCCAGAAGATGCTCCAACATGTAATAAGGACACATGCTCTACTATGTTCAAAGCAGCCTTATTTATAATAGCTAGAAACTGGAAACAACCCAGATGTCCCTCAGCAGGGGAGTGGATACAGAAAATATGGTACATCTACACTAATGGAGTACTTCTCAGCTATTAAAAACAATGAATTTGTGAAATTCTTAGGGAAATGGATAGATTTGGAGAATATAATCCTGAGTGAGGTAACCCAATCACAAAAGAACACATATGGTATGCATTCTCTGATAAGTGGATATTAGCCCAGAGGATTGGAAAACACAAAGTACAGTCCACAAACCACAAGAAACTCAAGAAGGAAGACCAAAGTTTGGAAACTTCATTCCTTCTTAAAAGGGGAAACAAAATACCTATGGAAGGAGTTGCAGAGACAAACTATGGAGCAGAGACTGAAGGAAGGACTGTTCCACCTGGGAATCCTTCCAGTATTCAATCATCAAATCCAGACACTATTGTAGATGCCAGCAAGTGATGGCTGACAGGAGCCTGATATAGCTGTCTCCTGAGAGGCTCTGACAGTACCTGACTAATACAGAAGTAGAGGTTCACAGCCATCCATTGGACTGAGCACAGGGTCTCCAATGAAGGAGTTAGGGAAAGAACCTAAGGAGCTGAAGGGTTTGCAGCCTTTTAGGATGAACAACAATACGAACTAACCAGTACCTTCAGAGCTCCCAGGGACTAATTTTACCAATCAAAGAGTACACATGGTGGGACTAATGGCTCCAGCAGCATATGTAGCAGAGTATGGCCAAGTTGGTCATCAATGGGAGGAGAGGTCCTAGGCCCTGTGAAGGTTCTACACCCCAGTGTAGGGGAATGCCAGAGCCAGGAACCAGGGGAGGGTGGGTTGGTGATCAGAGGGAGGGGGAGGGAACAGGGTTTTTGTTGTTGTTTTTATTTTATTTCTTTTTCATTTTTTGGAGTGGAAACTGGGAAAAGAGATATCACATGACATGTATATAAAGAAAATATCTAATAAAAATTGGAAAAAAATAAAAGAAAAAAATTAAGTAAAAAAGACAAGAGGGACGTCAAGAGGCCAATGGGTGGCAGCTTTTTCAAACCCTGACCTTTGGAAAGACAACCAGCTGTACAGTCTGGGTTCACCCAAAATACATCTTGCTTTAATTTGGAGAAACAAAATGAAGTAAAAAGCCAGTAGCAAAATCAGCCCTTATAAATTGAAAATATGCTAGCCCAAACCAATAATAACAAAATAATCTTCAAGATCATGTTAAAACAATTCTCTAAAAATAAAGATAAACTATTCATATTGAGAGAAGCAGATAGGAGAGAGGGATACAACCTAGTATTGAAGAGGTGCTCAGAAGTTAAGAGAAGGCATTTGCAAAGGACACTGCTTCAATGCTCACAGTTCCAGTGGTTCATATATAGCTGCCTTTATTTCTAATTCCAAGGAATTTGACTCACTCCTCTGGCCTCTGTGGCCATTACTCACATGTGTCAACCTTGCAGACAAGCAGGTACATACACATAAATAAAAAGTCTGTTTTAAAAATGCAAATTTTAGTAGCATCACAGAGCTCATTTTTAACACTTTCAGAAGTAGTTAGTGAAGACAATATACAGAGGAAGCATAGGGCAGACTGTTTCTCCAAAATGAAACAGTAGGAGTCCCTATTACTTCCAGAGCACATCATTTGCAGATATAGATTTGGTTTCAAGAATAAATACTTTCAAAGATTTTAGATATTAAGATTCAATTTTGTTTGATCAGAATTGATGATGCTGGTAGGGGCTGCTGGTATTTAATACAAGGTTTCTTGTGCTATTATGGACTGGTTATCATGCTATTGTTTTTTTGTTTGGTTTCTGTATGTATTAAACATTAACAGATGTACATTTTTTTGAGATTTTTTTGTACTAGATATTTTCTTTATTTACATGTCATGTGATATCTCCTTTCCCAGTTTCCCCTCCAAAAAAAAAAAGAAATAAAATAAAATAAAATAACCATCCCTGCACCCCTGGGATGAAGCCTACTTGATCATGATGGATGACCGTTTTGATGTGTTCTTGGATTTGGTTTGCAAGAATTTTATTAAGAATTTTTGCATGATATTCATAAAGGAAATTGGCCTGAAGATTTCTTTCTTTGTTAGGTCTTTCTGTGGTTTAGTTATAAGAGTAGTTGTGGCTTCATAGAAAGAATTGGGTAGAGTACCTTCTGTTTCTATTTTGTGGAATAGTTTGAGAAGTATTGGTAGTACTTCTCTGAAGGTCTGATAAAACTCTGCACTAAACCCATCTGGTCCTGGGCTTTTTTTGGTTGGGAGACTCTTAATGGCTGTTTCATTAGCAGATATGGGATTGTTTAGATCGTTTATCTGATCTTGATTTAACTTTGGTACCTGGTATCTGTCTAGAAAATTGTCCATTTCATCCAGGTTTTAGAGTTTTGTTGAATATAGGCTTTTGTGGTAGGATTTCATAATTTTTTGGATTTCATCAGTGTCTGTTGTTATGTTTCCTTTTTCATTTCTGATCTTGTTAATTAGAATACTGTCTCTGTGCCCTCTAGTTAGTCTGGCTAAGGATTT
>NW_022196896.1:31066272-31127865 GCF_008632895.1 Mastomys coucha
ATTTTCTCAAAGAACCAGCTCCTGGTTTGGTTGATTCTTTGTATAGTTCTTTTTGTTTCTATTTAGTTTATTTCAGCCCTGAGTTTGATTATTTCCTGCCTGTGACTCCTCTTAAGTGAATTTGCTTCTTTTTGTTCTAGAGCTTTCAGATGTGCTGTTAAATTGCTGGTGTATGCTCTCTCCAGTTCCTTTTTGGAGGCACTTAAAGCTATTAGTTTTCCTCTTAGGATTGCTTTCATTGTGTACCATAAGTTGGAGTATGTTGGGGCTTCATTTTCACTAAACTCTAGAAAGTCTTTAATTTCTTTCTTTATTTCTTCCTTGACCAAGTTATCATTTTGTAGAGTGTTGTTAAGCTTCCACGTATATGTGGGCTTTCTATTATTTATGCTATTATTGAGGAACAGCCTTAGTTTATGGTGACCTTATAGGATACAAGGAATTATTTCAATCTTTTTGTATCTGTTGAGCCCTGATTTGTGACCAATTATATGGTCAATTTTGGAGAAGGTACCATGAGGTGCTGAGAAGAAAGTATATCCTTTTGTTTTAGGATAAAAAGTTCTATTGATATCTGTTAAATCCATCTGTTTCATAACTTCTGTTAGTCTCACTGTGTCTTTGTTTAGTTTCTCTTTCCATGATCTATCCATTGCAGAGAGTGGGGTGTTGAAATCTCCCACTATTATTGTATGCGGTGCAATGTGTGCTTTGAGCTTTAATAAAGTTTCTTTTATGAATGTAGATGCCCTTGCATTTGGAGCATAGAATAGAGTTTCAGAATTGAGAGTTCATCTTGGTAGATCGTACCTTTGATGAGTATGAATTGTCCCTCCTTATCTTTGTTGATCACTTTAGGGTAAAAGTCGATTTTATTCAATATTAGAATGGCTACTCCAGCTTGTTTCTTGGGACCATTGACTTGGAAAATTGTTTTCCAGCCTTTTATTCTGAGGAAGTGTCTGTCTTTGTCACTGAGGTGCATTTCTTGTATGCAAGAAAATGTTGGGTTCTACTTATGTATCCAGTCTAATAGTCTATATCTTTTTATTGGAGAACTGAGTCCATTCATATTAATAGATATTAAGGAGAAGTAATTGTTGCTTCCTGTTATTTTTTGTTGTTAGAGTTGGAATTCTGTTCATGTGGCTATCTTCTTTTAGTTTTGTTGGAAGTTTACTTTCTTGCTTTTTCTAGGATGTAGTTTCCCTCCTTTTGTTGGAGTTTTCCATTTATTATCCTTTGAAGAGTTGGATTTGTGGAAATATATTGTGTAAATTTGGTTTTGTCATGGAATACTTTTGTTTCCCCATCTATGGTAATTGAGAGTTTTCTTGGGTATAGTAGCCTGGGCTGGCAATTGTGTTCTCTTAGCATCTGCATGACATCAACCCAAGATCTTCTGGCTTTCATAGTCTCTGGCGAGAAATCTGGTGTAATTCTGATAGGTCTGCCTTTATGTGTTACTTGACATTTTTCTGTCCCTGCTTTTAATATTCTTCCTTTGTTGTGTACATTTGGTGTTTTGACTATTATGTGGCAGGAGTAATTTCTTTTCTGGCCCAGTGTATTTGGAGTTCTGTAGGCTTCTTGTATGTTCAAGGGCATCTCTTTCTTTAGGTTAGAGAAGTTTTCTTCTATAATTTTGTTGAAGATATTTACTGGCCCTTTAATTGGAGGTCTTCACTCTCTTCTATGCCCATTATCCTTATGTTTGGTCTTCTCATTGTGTCCTGGATTTCCTGGATGTTTTGGGTTAGGAACTTTTTTGCATTTTGTGTTTTCTTTGACTGATTTGTCAATGTTTTCTATGGTATCTTCTGCACTTGGGCTTCTCTCTTCTATCTTCTGTATTCTGTTATTGATGCTTGCATCTATGGTTCCTGACTTCTTTCCTAGGATTTCTATGTCCAGAGTTGTCTCTCTTTGTGATTTCTTAACTGTTTCTACTTCTATATTTAGGTCCTGGATGGTTTTGTTCAATTACTTCACCTGTTTGGTTGTGCTTTCCTGTAATTATGTAAGGGATTTTTGTATTTCCTCTTTAAGGGCTTCTACTTGTTTACCTGTGTTCTCTTGTATTTCTTTAAGGGAGTTATTCATGCCCTTCTTCAATTCCTCTATCACCATCATGAGATATGATTTTAAGTCCAAATCTTGCTTTTCTCATGTTTTGGGATGTCCAGGACTTGCTCTGGTGAGAGTACTAGGTTCTGATTAAACCAAGTAGTCTTGGTTTCTGTTGGTAAGATTCTTGCATTTGCCTTTTGTCATTTATTGATTTCTGATGTTAGATGTTCTTGTTGTCTCTGGCTGGAGCTTGCTCCTCCTGTGTGTCTGTAAGCCTGTGTCAGCTCTTCTGGGAGATCAGCTCTCCTCTGGTAAAACCCATGCGCATTGGGCTGTGGATCAGTTGTCCTTCCTGAGTCCTGGGGTCAGCACATACCCTGGAGTCTGGCTCTTTGCTTGAAGGGAAGGTGCAGAGAGGGTGGTGGATCTGCTATCCCTCCTAGGTGTAGACTGAGGTAGAAGGGAACCTGTCCCAGCTGCCCTGTCACTTCTGAGGCCTATGTCTCCTGGCTGGCTCTCCTTAGAAACTCACCAGAGAGAAAAAAAATAGATGTAAATTTTTGAGTGTTGAGAATCAAAGCTGCCTTTCTAATACTTTTATTTTTTTGAAGTTTATTTTTGTTGGCTGTGTGATTGTTTATTAAGCCAGATGTTATACGTGAAATGAAACTGTGACATTACCACTTCATTTGGGAGAGATAAGAAAGGTCTTGATCCACCAGATGCCCAGAATTAGAAAAGGAAACCCTCAGATTAAGATCATGATCATTTGTTGGAAATACATCAAAGGACATTGTGGTTTCCTGTCAACAAAACCTTCAGATGAAAACATAATGAAGAAATTAAACCTCTGCTTAAGGGTTACTTGTCTAGCTGCTGTGATAGGTCCTCTGGCATACAAAAAGTTAGTTTCCTATAGCAGCCACCAGAAACAACTACATCATGGTGGACCTAACAGTAGAAATAAATGAATTTTATCCCAATTCTGGATGTTACAAATCCAAGACCACAGGAAAGTTTCTGTGAGTTCAAGGATAGCCTAGTCTACAAAGCAAGCTCCAGAATATCCACAGCTATTACATAGAGAAACCCTGTGTCAAAATCAAACAACTCCCCCAAACAACAATTAATACAAAAATGACAACAAACTTAGCCCAAACCAACCAACCAAACACCAACAACAAACAAAAGAAAGAAAGAAAGAAAGAGAAAGAAAGAAAGGAAGGAAGGAAGAAATCCAAGACCTAGGTGATAGGAGTTTGTTTCTACCCAGGATTCTTTCCATGGCTCATAAATGTCCACTTTTCCACTTTTTCCTGTGTCTTCCCGTGCTTCTTACACTGGGCTCCTTTCTCCTATATACGTTTGCTACAAGGGCATCTGTTTTGTTAGGTTATATCCATAGATGAGTTCATTTTCACTTAGAAACCTTTAAAGTCCCTGTCTCCAAATATTATTCTACTCTGAGGTACTAGTACTAATTACAACTGAAAATATGAATTTTGTGGGGGACACAACTCTATTTATAAACATCTCCAAATTCATATTATTTTTATATACTAATATATTTGCCTCATTCCAACCGTTCAGGAACATTTAAACAATTGTAATATCAAGATCAACTTTAAAATCAAGCCTAAATGCCACCTAAATATTTATGGGTATACTGGATGTATGATTTATTATCATGAAAAACTTCTCCTCAGCTGTGAACTGGTAAAACTAGATAATTTATGTGTTTCCAAAATAGAGTGATGACATGGAATAAGATAACCATTTTCATAAAGAAGACAGACATAAGAAATACACCATGTTACCAAGAAGTCTGAAAGCAAGGAGAAGTTCCTTATATTTTACAGCTCACCTAATCCTGTTTGGCTCCATGCTGTGACTCACTAAGAGGGTACCTAGACACTCTATTGAGCTCACCAGAGTTATGTCTGTGCCTACTGGTCTAGTATCATGACCTTCACAGTTCTAAAAGCAAAACTTACCTTTGGTATGCTTACAAAGCTACCTTTCAAATTGATGGAAAAATAAAGGTATTTCAAGACAAATACAGCTTAAGGCAGTTCATGATAACAAAGCCAAGTATCAGAATTTCTTACAAGAACACTTTACAGAGAGGAAGATAAACGATAACTACTGATGAACAAATTAAACTTTGGAAAAAACAAAACCAACCATGTTCAACTTAGCACGCCATAACAGCAAACAAAATAAATTTCATTTTATATGAAACAAAGCAAATTGTTTTCTAGTTATATTTCTGTC
This sequence comes from Mastomys coucha, assembly GCF_008632895.1. Classification (NCBI taxonomy): domain Eukaryota; kingdom Metazoa; phylum Chordata; class Mammalia; order Rodentia; family Muridae; genus Mastomys; species Mastomys coucha. The sequence goes on from NW_022196896.1 coordinate 31,070,617, forward strand.
ATGGACTTTTGGGTTTGGAGGTGGATAATTACATAAAATATATTCCATAATCAAATTGTAAAACTTAACATGAAGCTTCTAGATTCCATTTTGAATATCATTTCTAGTTGTATGTGTTTAGTAAGTTGTGTAAACTTTGGGTCTAGTTACTTGTGGTGTGTGGCCTTTTTTTACACACGTGCATTTTTTATAATAAGGTTTATTTTAAAATTCTTTTAAAAACCAGAAAACGGTATCTGTGTATCTTTTCCACCCAGTGCACAGTTTCAGATAAAAACTTGGAGGCTTATTATTTGTGAATAAACGCCTAGGTCATAAGGCAGGCCTGTTCCCCAGCTACTGCTAATTTACATTAACCTGTGGACGCTCTTCTAATGCTAACTTACATTAGCCTGAGGACGCTCTTCTAGCGCTAACTAATATTAGCCTATTCCCCAGCTAATGCTAACTTACATTAGCCTGTGGACGCTCTCCTAGCTCTGCCACATGGAGAGTCACCTCTCCTCAGTTTCAGCCACCCACCCCGGGCCCTCTGACTCTGAGTGGGGAATTTCCGTGTGCTACACTGTTTTCCAGTGGTGCGTTGTTTCTGTTGGACGTCTCACCTTCTAACCCTGCTCAGCTCAGTGTGCATCAGATGTTTATTAAAGGTGATGATTCTACACAGGAGAAAAGAGATTATTCTTACATCTTCACCCTTTGGTCCAATAAAGGCTCTCTCTCTAACATCAATAAACTATATGAAATAAAGGCAAGCATGGAAAAATATTAGTAAAGAATTACATTCATAATGTCCAATCCATTTGTATTTGGCAACTTTGGAGGAAGTATTTTACCATTGATCCTATCTTGATGACTCCAAAGTTCTATACCTAAATCATTTTCTACCATAAATTGCATTAGCAGCCTAAAAACATCTTCTTAGACTTTAAAACATTTTTTAAAATCCTAAACAACTTAAGTTTAATTGTGTGACTATAATTATCTAGTCTTCAACCCTATCAGAGACCTGAGAAGGATAAATACCTGAGAAAATAGGAAGTGCAGAACAATCAGTTTCCAAAGCTATATAAATGATAGAGGGTGCTGACTGCCTGGGCCGTTACCCAAGGCCTTTCTGTCTCATCATCTTTGGCCTTCTGGACCAGTATATTTGCCAGACTTTTCTGTGAATCAAGAATGAGGAAGGACCACTGACCTAGCCAGTCCTTGCCAACTCAGCAGTTGACTTCCCTGTGTTGTTTGTCCAGTTTGAATAGCATGCTGTCTGCCCTTGAAGCAAGGGCAGTTTTTTTTTTTCCTGATGGCTAGCTTGCCACATTTGAAGCAAACTCCAAAAGAAGGTTCTTTTATGCTCACCATCTTCTCTGAAGTTGTGCTGGGGTGCTACCTAGAGCAGACATGTCTCACTGTCAAAAACGTAGTTTATTAATAAACTGTCTTTAAGTGCCATATTCTGTAGATCTCTAAGTTTTAAAAGACCATCTATATATCTATATTATATCTTAGAAGGCTAGTGTTGCTAGTTTTATAGCTATTCACTATTTGTTCAATTTTGAAAACCTCTACAGGAAGCATATTTTTGTAATTACTAAACTAATCCCTAACATGACCACAAGTTTGTTTGATTGAATACTAACTTGCATTTCCTAATTATCCCAAACAGTTTGTAATAGCAGCTTTCAAAACTCAAATATAAGTATAATACCTTAAATAAGAATTAAAACATATCTACATAGTATATCATAACAAAATATAATCTTAAATGTATCAGTATCGAAAGTCCATACCAAATTGTGCCAGTGATTGTTTAAGGCAGCTGGCTCTGCCCCCTGGGCTTGGCCTTGCAGCCTTTTCCTGAGTCACAGATGAGAACTGGCCTGTGGTTTTCCCACAGGCTGCCTCCTGATCTCTAGTATGCTTTCCAGCCCTACTCTGGAATTGTTTCATGCTTGGGAGAGGCTGCAGCTACTGTGCCCTGGGCTTCTATAGAAGAGCCAACTTTTTATTTAGCAGGGGCTTCTTTTGGAAAATGAACCATCTTCTACACTGCCTCTCCCTGGTTTCTTATCCAGGAGTTCTAAGGCATTTGCTCTGGATTCTAAGAGCTGATACATTGGATGACATTTGTATCTATGCACTTTTTCATGTGGTCTGAAGTTCCTGAATAATAACTTGAAGTCTTATTATTTATTAATAAATGTCTAGGCCAAAATCTAGGTCTGTTCCCCAACTAGCTCTTGTCCTATATTAACCCATTTATACTATCCTATGTCTGCAACATGGCTAGTTATCTCTCCTAAGCTTCATACTTCCAATTTCCTCTGAGTTGGGGTGGGGATTGCTCCAATGTTTGATTATTTCCCAGAGTTCCTCTCTCTCTGACAGTTGCCTGGCATATTCTAATCCTGTCTCAGCTTATTTTTAATCCTGTCCCATCATATTTTTATTGACAGGTGATACTTCCATACAGTTCACAAGAGAATATCCCTACAGAAAACAAAACAAAACAATTCTAAAAGCCTGGTAGAGGAGCTGGGCCAGACCAGGTGTGGCATGGCAGTGATGTCTGCAACCCTCTGCACCACCTCTTGGGAGTCCTCCTTTTTCTTGAGGGCAGCCATGTTCATAGCTAGAAATATCTCTTGTTTCATCCTGTAGAACTCTAGAAATGAGTCTTCCCCTCTTTGGCTCATTTCCATTCTCTTCAGCCCATCCTTACATCTCTGTTGCTACAACTATGCCTTATATTTCTGATATCTGTAGTAATAGCTGAATGGATCTGTGAATCACATGCCTGAGATCTCAAGTGGTTGTTCAACAACATGCTTTCATGAGAGACCAGACATTTCCATCTTTTGCAATACAGAGAGACTAAAATTGTTGTCTTCAAGTTGAAGAGTTTAATAACTTAGCTTTTTATGTTTAAAAATTAAAAGGAGAACCAATATTTTTCTGAGCAATGTCCTACTAAATATCCTACTAAAAATTTGAGAATGAAAAATGACAAGGTCTTTATAACAGGGAGCATCGTTCTTCCAGTTGCCAATCATTGTTCTTTATTTCCATCTAAGTTCTCACCAGAGGAGCCTTTAGCTTCATATTTCTGTAGAAAGTTTTCCTCAAAATAACCTGAGATTTTTTAAGTTGACATTTTTTTCTTCTTATTTCACATCATTTCTTATTTCATACAATACATCCTGATTACAGTTTTCCCTCCCTTTACTCCTCCCAGTTCTTCCCCTCCCCTCTGGATCTTCTCCCTTCCTGTCTTTAATTAGAAAGAAACAGGCTTCTAGGAAATAACAACCAAACATGGCAAAATAAAATATGAGAAGACAAAACAAAACCAATTACACTTATGCTGAACAAAGCAATCCTAGAGAAGGAAAAGAGTCCTAAAAGCAAACACAAGAATCGGAGATTCACTTGTTCACATACTCAGGAGTCCCATAAAAATACTAAGCTGGCAGCTATAATATTTATGCAGAAGATCTTATGCAGACATATGTAGGCCCTGTGCTTGCTGCTTCAGTCTCTGTGAGTTCATGTGAGTCTACCATGAAATTCAAAGGCAAACAGATAAGCTAGAAAAAAAATCATTTTGAGTGAGATATTTTAGATCCAGAAAGATAAATACGGTATATATACACTTATATGTGGATATCAGTGATTAAATAAATTATAACCTATCTATAATCCCTAGACACAGAAAGGTTAGGTATAGAGGAAAGGGCTAGGGGATTGTTATAAATTGCTATTTATATTTTCTGCTCCCTCAAGAGCAGAAACTGAGTATTGTGTCCATACTCAGATAAGGTCAGGTGAAGTCTTAATTGGTCGGATAAGGCTAGAGCCCAAGATTGGGCAGTAGAAGGAAAAGGTAGAGCTGAAAGTTTTAGAGAGGAGAAAGAGGAAGATAAGAGAGAGAGAAAGGATGGAAGAAGGAAGAACATGGAGGAAGAAGAAGATGAGCTGAGGCCACTTGGCCTAAATGTGTTACAGGTAGCTAAGGATTTCATAGATGGGCAATAGAACAGTGTACGGTACATTTGCCCAATCTAGGTGTGCAGCTTGTATTTATATCAACTGGGTTTTGTGTTCTTTGCACAGGCATTGGGTATTGGAAATTTATCATTATAAATCTGGTTGGTATATTCCAAGTCTCTAGTGCTATTATTTTATGGGGCTAAGGTAATTGGAGTGAGCAGAAGCTGGTTTTCTACAGGCTAGCCACAGCGGAGCAGATGTGTGGGAAGTGCAAGCAGCTTGGCCTCAAGCTGGCCATGGGAACCAGAGCAAGACAGGCTTTCAGGGCTGGTCACGGGGGTTGGGCAAGACCGCCAATGCCAGTGCCTAGTCTGAGTTGTTGTTGTTTTTTTCAGGAAGTTGTCTCTTTGCCTATGCATTCAAGGCTATTCTCCAATTTCTCTTTAAGATACACATAACAGTGTATCTTGTTATGTTGAGGTCTTTGATCTACTTGGACTTGAGTTTTGTGCAGCGTGGTAGATATGTATCTATTTGCATTCTTCTACATTCAGGCAGCCGATTAGACCATCATTTGTTGAAGATGCTTTATTTTTTCCACTATATAACTTTGATTTCTTTGTCAATAATCAAGTGTCCATAGGTATGTGAGCTTACATTTGGATCTTTGACTCTATTGCATTTATCAACCAGTGTTTTTATGCCACTTGCCATGTGGTTGTAATCACTATTTCTCTGTAATACAGCTTTTGGTTAGAGATGCTGATATTTCCAGAAGTTCTTTTAATGTACAAGATTGTTTTAGCTATCCTAGGCTTTTTGTTTTTTCCATATGAAGTTGACAATTATTCTTTCAAGGTCTGTAATGAATTTTATTGGGAATTGTGTTGAATTTGTAGATTGCTTTTGGTAGGATGGGCATTTTTACTATGTTAATCCTACCAATTTATGAATATGGGAGATCTTTCCAACTTCTGATATCTTCAATTTCTTTTCTCAAAGACTTGAAGTTTTTGTTGTGCATGTCTTTCACTTGTTTGGTTAGAGTTAAACCAAGATAACTTTTATTATTTATGGATATTGTGAAGAGTGTCTCTCTAGTTTCTTCTTGGCCAGCTTATCATTTGTATAAAGGAGGGCTACTGATTTTTTTTTAGTTAATTTTCTATCCAGCCACTTTGCTAAAGGTGTTTTTCAGCTGTAAGAGTATTCTAGTAGAATTTTGGGGGGTTATGTATATATTATGTATATTGTCATATCTGTGAACAGCAACATTTTGAGTTCTTCCTTTCCAATTTGTATCCCCTTGGTCTCCTTTTACTTGTCTTGTTGCTCTAGCTAGGACTTCTAAGTACTTTATTGTTTAGATAATGACAGGGTAGAAAATCTTGTCTTGTTCTTGATTTAATGGATTTGACTTGAATTTCTCTCCATTTAATTTAATGTTGGCTATAGGCTTGCTGAAATGGTCTTTACTATGTTTAGGTATGTGTCTTGTTTCCCTGATCTCCCTGAGACTACTAACCTTAAGGGGTGTTGGATATTGTTAAAGCCTTTTCAGCATCTAATGAGGTGATCATTTGGTGTTTATATTTTCTTTCAGTTTATTTATATGGTGGCTTGTCAGATTTTCCTATGTTGAAACATCCCTATATCCCTGAGATGAAGTTTTGTTAATTATGGTGGATGATGTTTTTGATGTGTTCTTGGAAAATCAAACATCTCACATGATAAAAATCTTGGAGCTTAGGCATTTAGAAAACATGAATCAACACACTAAAGGCAATATATACCAACTCCACAGTCAATATTTTTTAAATTGAGAAAAATTCAAAGAATTTCTATGGAAACCAGGAACAAGGGAAGGATGTCCACTCTCCCAGCTACTGTTCAATATAGTACTTGAAATATTTGAAACAAAACCATGAAGAATCAGTAAAAATGTCAAGTTATTATTTACAGATGGTAGGATTCTTTATGTAAAAATCAGAAAATACACCACCAGATCAAAACACTAATACCGATAAACTCATTTGTCAACATACAAATTAACATGACATAATCAGTAACCATCCTGTATGCAAATGAAAAAGATACCAAGGAAGAAATACCATTCACAATCGCATCAAAAATATCTTGGAATAAATCTAATTAAGGAATTAAAAGACTCCTATACTGAAAATTTTAAGACATTGAAAAAGGAAATTGAAGAAAATATCAAGCACCCTAGTGTGTGTATCTTTGGGGACGTTCTTTTTCATCAAAAAGAAAAATAAGTTAACTAGAAACTGAAAAATTCCTCCCCAACTCAAAACTAAACAGAGGCAGTAATTCTGCATAAGTGTGCCATAAGAAAGATGAATGGTAGTTAACTTATCAGCTTGTATATGTACCATCAAGATCATGATTAAGAAAGAAGAATATGATTTCTATGTAAAAAATTAGAAATAAGAAATACCATCACTAAATATATATCCCAGTGAAGCTTCATGGAGAACAGCGATGCATTGAATGCCCATTTTTCTTTTTTGGATGTAGCTCTGTCAAGCTTGCTCAAATAGAGCTGAGAAACTCCCCTCTGCAAAATGTTCACCCTATTTTTGCCCACACTGATAAATATTTCTTTGAGATAAGTGACTCAGGTCTGATGTAGGTATCTAACTCTATAGAAGCAGGTGGGTTAAATGTTCAAGAGTAGTGTGGAGCACAAGTGAGGCTGTTGTCTCAAAATAAAAAGGAAAAGGCAAGCAAGAATGGAACTGGCTCTCTCAGTATTTTTGAAGCTCAAGTTTAATGCACATCACTATACAAACAACCCCAAAATAGTGGCACTGGGCAGAGTAACACGTGTTTCCAAGTTGCCACCAACTCAAAAGCCTGTTCTGGTCTCCAAAGACAGACTGGATTTTTCAGCTGCTTGCTGCTGTGGCTGGAGCAAAAGCTCACGTGCATTTCTGTTTATAAGTGTTTGTTTCCTGTCAACAAGTTTATTGTTGGTTGCTGTTACATTCTTGGTGTTGTTATCCTATTTTTTTTTAATGAATTTTCTTTATCCCCTCCTCATGCGGATTTAGCTTCATACCACTAAGCCACCTTAGTAGGTAACCAACTGTCTGGAATTAAATTTTGCTACAGGTGTTAAGTCAATTTATTATATTTTTCAAAATTCGCTGCAATTTCAAATTCTCTTACTGAATAACCTCTTTAATTATTTGGAGGACATAACTTTTAATTTATAAAATATATATATATGCTGTGTATCCTGTGAGCATGAATGCGGTTCTGTTTCTAGGACTTTAACCATTCCTAAAATGTCAGTATTTCTTGTTGCAATAGATTTATAATGAGAATGAATAAAAGAGCACAAACTGTGTTTTATTTTCTAAGACTATGTAGAAACCCCTGTTTGAGATTAAATAATTATTACAACTTTTCATTTTGACTTTTTTGAGTTTTTAAGATTATTATATATCATTTCCCCTTTCTTTCCCCAGTCTACCCCATCCATGCCCCCTACTTCTTTTTTTTCACATTTTTATTAAGAACTGTGGGACTTTTAAGAATTGCTGAGGTCTGACTTGTTTTAGGATCTTCCTGTTTGTTTTTTTGTTTTTTAAAATATTTTTCTATATGCTAAGTATTTACATGGTATAGTTGTAATGGACAGGTTTCACTGTGATATGGTGGTGAGTGTGTGGCCCCTAGAGTCCTATATCTAATATTTATATTTGCTAATTTATTTTTTAAGAAAAAAAAAGAAAGTTAAAGTTTACAAATGGCTTTATGGGCACTTTTTGGATAATTCAGGCTAGCTTCCTTAAATACAAGAATTTATGTAAATTGATTGATAAGTACTGGCCATACAATAAAATGTAGCTTACATTTATATGCATGTTCAAGTTTCAAAGGTGACTAGGCTTGCATCACTAGTATGATAGGCATAGCCTGAGTCCATCCTTAGTCAGGTGTCCTCTTTTATTCCCTCTCAATGTTACCTCTGTCTTCTATTTCCATCCTGCCAGATATTTGACAACAGAGAAGACTCGGGGTTTCTGCCTGTCATGTATGCCAAGGACCTAGGTACTCAGGAAGGGTTGCTGTGATGGTCTTCGCAGTCTATGGGTCAGACAACCTATATCCCTAGGTATCTGCGACTCCTATGTTGCTTTAGATCTCAGAATATTTGTAAGTTGAGAACACCAAATCTTTGTCTCGGTAGTTACATCTTGAATCTGTTTCTCTTGTGTGGCATTGACAGGTGGAAGGAAGTTTTGATCCACAGACTCCCTACGTTTCGAGCCTCCCAGAGGTGACTTCCTGTCTAAGGCAAAGCAGCAAAGTTTCTACTTCATTTCCTCCCAATTGGCACCAAAATGTAGTTCCAGCTGTTACTGCAGAGGGTGAAGAAAGAAAGAGACAGGTCTTGTCTTCGTTAAATGTAAATTGCCTTTTTATTTAGAGCTTCTGCATCTGTTTACATAACTGAAAATGTCCATCATTTTCTCTTGGGCTTTGTCAGATTCTAATGACTCAAATAAATTTGGGAGCTCTGAATCATTTCTTATACTGGGTAGCACATGTTCATTGGGATTAATGATACATTATAGTCCTAGAGGTTTGATGGTGCATACCATCTGGACCTGGAAAATATTTTAGGATAGTTCCTTGACAGGTCTAAAGCCTTTTCCTAATAACTAGTCTTGAGGTTTCAGTTTTGTTGTAATCTTTTTCATACCTAAATTACAATGACAAGTAAAACTATTGGTTTGTGGGACCTAGTGGTCACTTGTGGCCTCCAGACTCTTTGTAGCAAATTGTTTCTACCCCTCCGACCAGCTGGCTTATGTTACTGTCTGAAGCTAATTAAATCCTTCTATGGTTCACATATATTCAGCCAAACTGGGCTTATCATTTCTTTTAATTATCTCTACCAGCACTCCAAACACAATTTTCTGAATATTTATTGTTAAAAGAGAAAGTGGTGGAACATAATTTTGAGCTCAGGGACTATGTTCACAGCTCACATTGAAGAGCTGTAATTGGCAGTTCTACAGTGGTTTCTATAAGACAGTGCTATAATTGGAAAGAAAGGAGTGACATTAGTGGGCTGCAAATTACTACTAGATCTTTAAATAATGAAATTTACAATAATGAGAAAACGCACTAAAAATGAAACTGAGTACAGAGCCCAGAAATTGCCTTCACTAGTTGAATTCTAGAAACCTCATTCTCCCCATTTGCCCACTCTGAAATACTTTTACAGTATAACTGAAGCCAAGGGAAGAATTCAGCCAGCTAAAAATGACGTAGAGCTTTACACTTACACAAAAATGAAGTACAGATGTGAAGCTACATGATCTTTGCAAACTTCATAGCTGTTCTTTTTAATAGGTGGCAATTTTTACCTATTTTTTATTTAGAGACATTATATTCAAGCAATTGAATTTAAAGTAGATGTCTACACCTATAGTCTCATTTTATCTCTGTTGCTGTGATAAAATAGCTTGACAAAAAAGCAACTCAGAGGATAAGGGTATGTTTGACTTAGAATTCCAGGTTAAGGTGCATTATTATCATGTAGTCAAGTCTGGGACTTGATGAAGCTACTCAGATCTCCTCCATAGTCAGGGGCAGAGAGAAATGAATGGGTGCCTACTCATTGGACTTAGTGCTCATTCTACACTTACACAGTGGAGGATAGCCTGCCTAGGACATGATGCCCCTTGCAGTGGCATCTTCCCACTTCAGTTAACATAATCAAGATAATTATCCAAAACCAGGTCTATAGTTCAACCTGATCTAGACAATTCCTCTTTGAGACTATCCTCTCAGGTGATTCTCTACTGTATTGACAATTAAAACTAACTCCACCACTTTTTTAAAAATGTAAGTTAAATCAAAGCAGATATGCTTTGAGTTATTGTAATATAATTGACATACCACCTATCAGATTGGACTAATCACTGTACAGGAGACCTGATAGGTATTTCTCTACTTACAATGAAATCAAATCGGCATTGAAAAATAGCATTTAGATATGAGAATTTTTTGTAAAACTGTGTCTTTTTCAAATAACCAGTTGCAGTTAGTAAAATTGTCTCATGAAAGGTAATTTGTGCCACTTTTGAAAGAATCAAACTGGAACTAAGTCCCTACTATTTGGAATTTGCAGCTGGCAGATAAAGAAGAGTCACACTCCAGTCTTTCAACAAGATCCTTCCAGACACATCTAAGTGTCTGGGAGTAGAGGTTGGTCTACATAGAAATGGATGTATTTTGTCATTATATATGTATTGTACCTCATAAAGCACAAATGTTACAGTATTTTACCTAACTTCCAAACTACTACATTCTCAGGATTGGTCCAAGACAATGCTTATTTATTGGAGATCTCGCTGTAGGCAAATATTGGACTACATTCACTTAGACCAGGTCAGGTACTACTTGAACTTTCTACTGAAGCTGTTTAGTGTGTGGAAGTAACTGAAGCAGGTGTCTCTGACCACTTAAAGATGAGAAAAACTATTTGGACAGACTCATTTCTCAGAGTGAACAAGAGGGTGACTGCTCTTATCCCAATGTACAAATCTAGAAATCATAACACTATGAATACTTTCTATGATTTTTTTCAGGATATTTGATATTTAACAAGCAACAAAATTTAGGAATTCAGAATCACTGAAGCAAACATAAACACTTTAGTAAGGTTTAGTCATGGGGTTTGTGGTGGTTTATACTTGATGTCAACATGACAGATTCTAGAATCTCCTTTAAAACCGACTCTGGGCATGTCTGTGAGTGATCTTCTAGATGAGATCAATGGAGGTGGGGATGGGTGACAACCTTTCATAGACTGGGGTCTTGGACTGGACTGATAAGTAGAAGAAAGTAAGCTGAGCATAAACGTTCATTCCTTCTGCTCTGTTTTCTGAATATGAATGCAATACACTAGGCCTCCCAGTCTTGCTCCTGCCCCTGTGCCAGCCATGCAAGCTTCCATGGCTTCCCCAAGACTAGGAATCTTTAACTGAAAGCCAAAATAAACTCTTTCTTCCTTGGTTTGTTTTTCTTGCATATTTGATCACAACCATTAGAGAAGTAACAGAAAACAGACTATTCAAATTACATGTAATTAAATTTTAGTTATTTTTTAATATTTATTTCTTTCGTTTCTGAGCTAATAATATTAAATGTACGCATATGTTAATGCTACAGAATTCTCTGACATTTCTAGGTGTTTTGAGTATATATTATTATTATGTCATTTGACGTATGAACTTATCTCATTAGCAGGTTGAGTCTTTACACATTGAAAATATCCACTTTTGTTTTAGTGTCAAGTCTCTGCTTTTCATGGGACACAATTCATAGATATACATGCTCTCCTACTTTTATTTTAAAGTTTTTCTTATTATTAATGCTGTATGTATATTTATATTATATATACTTATATATTTATTTATGTTTCTCATTATAAATGCTATTTTAATTAGTGCAAGGAGCTGGTCTTTTATCAAAGCTGAATGCTATTATCTTTAAAAATAATTCAATTTGTTCCAATCAGTAGTAACAAATTTAGTGTTTAGTTTTATTTTCCCAGGTTTCTTTGTGTTTGCTGTTAATATGTTCTCATTATTTATATTTAGTTTTCTACTTACTTACTTTTTCTGAATCAATAAAATAAGCTCGTTCGTGGGGTAACAGGACCTTGCAAAACTGTTAACAGCATTGAGAACAGCTACTGCCAGCAACTGCCAGTCAGAGCCTCAGTGTGGGGCGGGAGGAGAGTGGGGAGCTTTTCCTCACTATAGCAGGAGGAGGCAAAATTCAGAAGAAGGTGGTGAGTGGGAGAGAAGATAAAGTCCAATGTTGGCCTTGGTACTAGCTGCACAGTAGGGGCTTTGGCTGTGGGGGCATGAGAGCATTGTGACTAGAATAGCCAGTCGGGAGCAAGGATGAGGTAGAGATGTTTCCAAACCTGAAAAATCTCTTCCTGAGCGAGCAGGAGTTAGGACTGTTCCCTCCTTGCTCTGGGACTGCATATCCTGATGTTTGCAGCCGGTACAACCCCCATCTCTGTCACCCTTGAAGTAGTCATGCAGCCTGATGACCAGATTACAGGTTTAACTTTCTATCTTTATGTAAGAACTTGTCCAACAAGCACCTGGATTCCTCTTCATGCAAATGAAGCATTGCCAGCACCTTGGAACCAAGCAATTTGGTACACTCACCCGGAAAACTCCTACTTACTTCCAAAGTCTTATATAAGTCTTGTTACCCACAACAAAGGAGAGCTGTTTCATTGAAAAGCTCTTGAAGAAGGCTTTTCTCCCCAAGGTTCTATGGAACCCACCCACCTGGCTAAACGAAAGAGCTTTGAGTCCCAGCCAGGTGCTACAGTGTGCTTGGATACCTAGGGCTGAAGTGGATCTCAGGCAAGTCATTTGACTGCTCTGCTACTTAGTGTGAGCTTGGTAGGGATGGTCTGGACTGCCACCAGAAAGAGTCAAGGGCAGAGTTTATTAGCTTGTGCAGCTCTGACTCATGTCAGAGACACTGAATCAAATGCTTGCTCTCCATCTCCCTTTTCTCCTGGAGTTTGGTTTTAGCTATAGCTGTGGCCGAGTGTGTGTAATACTGCATGAATCCCACCACAATCAGCCTTGTTCTTTATGCTTTTCTGCCTCAGGATTTCTTTCTTTTTCTTTTCTGGGAAGGAAACAGAAGTCTTTCAATTCACCTGCAGCTGAGAAGTACAGAAAGATAAGCTCCTGTGGCCAGCCTACAGGCAGTTGGCAGTGTTTATTGGTTTAAAAGCAAACAATCAAACAAACAAACAAAAAACCCTCTGGGTAGCATCTTCAGCCTTCCCGTAAATTTCTCCCTTTCTTAGAATCACCTTGATTCCTGTTCTCTATCCAGCTTTATTAGGCTTAATTGGTAATTGCAATTGTATTAATATAGAGTTACATTCAGTTGAAGTGTTCAGTGCAATGTTTGGCTACACACATACATCTTAAAATCAATTCTGTAATCAAGGAAATTAATCCACTTATCACCTGCTGTAATCACCTTTGTACTTGAGTATAAGAGCACAAAGAGATTTTCTGTGAGCAGATGTCAATGGCCCTGCAGGTTCTGATTACCTTCTCTCACTGTGTTATGCAGGGAGGTTACTGTAAATTACTCTTGTGTGATGGTTTGTATATGCTTGGCCCAGGGAGTGGCACTATTAAGAGGTGTGGCTTTGTTGGAGTGGGTGTGTCACAGTGGGGATAGGCTTAAATATCCTCAACCTAGCGGTCTGGAATCGAATCTTCCACTAGCAGCCTTCAGATGAAGATGTAGAACTCTCAGCTCTGAGTGTTATATTCCCACCTTGATAGACAGAACCTCTGAACCTGTAAGCCAACCCCAATTAAATGTTGCCTTAATCATGGTGTCTGTTCACTGAAGTAAAACCCTAGCTAAGACACTCTTGTGACTGAAAATTTTCGTCCTTTGATGAACATTGTCCCATTTCTCTACCTGCTAGTGCCTGATTCTCTGCTTCTGTAAATAGATTTTGTAGATTCCACATAGAAATGAGATCATGCACATTTGCCTCTAGGACTGACTTTGGTATGAGTCCTCATGGCTGGTCCTTGTTATTGTCAGGATTTCCTCCTCCTCCTCCTCCTCCCCCTTCTCCTTTCCTTTTTCCTCTTCCTCCTCCTCCTCCTCCTTCTCCTCCTCATTTAATGCAGTGTATCTCCATTGTAAATGCCACCATAAAGCCCAATACCATATTTTCTCCATCTATTCTGTGTCCAACAGACACTTATTCTCTAAATCCCTTTATAAACTACCTGAAGCCAAGGTTTTGCTTTATTCGAAGGAAACCTAAAATAAGAAATTGTAGTCAGTTTTATTTTATAAGAAATTATCATTTTTGCCATTTGGGATTAAAATATTTATAGCTGATCATTTCTCACGTAAAGTATGAGAATTTTTGACTCTAAGAGAGAGATTTAAGTAAGTAGAATCTATTTAGTCAAAGACATCTTACTTTTGATTTGTATTGTAAATCATGAGGAAAGATATATTATAGGCTAAAAACCTACAGGTCTGATGACAGACACACACAAGGTCACCACTTTGAAAAGGACAAACACAACAGCCAGTCATGCTCGTCCTCTGTGGGAAAGCAGCTATGCCTCCCAAAAGCAATGATATGAATCTCTACTCTGCTCCCAGGTTTTCTTTCTGCTCTTTAAGATCCTCATTTTCCATAGTTTACACCCTGGTTACTAATATATTCTTCTCTTTCTTTTTTAATCTATTAATTTTCATTAATCAAGAGCAATGAATCATTCAATCATCTCTTCCTTCAATTTACAGTGAATAATGGTATCATTTGAAGTTTGTGTGTGTGTGTGTATGTATGTATGTGTTTGCTTTTTTATTTATCTACTGTTTTCAGATTCTCTTTTCACAGATATGTCTCAAAAATACGTATGCTTCCTCCAAGTGAGTGCAGCAGTTTTCAGGCAAACTGGACTTGAGAGCTCTCTTCTCAGTTCACAAATTTCATGTGGTCCCGGGGTTCCCTGTGCCATCCACACTCTCTCAGCATTGTGCTCTGTTCAGTGTCTTTTGTTCCCCTTCCTTCCTTCCTTCCTTCCTTCCTTCCTTCCTTCCTTCCTTCATTCCTTCCTTCCTTTCATTTTAAAATTGAAGTTTCAAAAACAATGTTGAGTGCTTTTTAGAAAACTCAGTGCTAAGAGCCAGTTCCAGTGCAAAATTTTAAACATAAGAAGCTGAAAATGAACCTCCCAGGGAAAGCTATATCAACTGGTACCCTACACAATATCAGAACTCAGTAGGGCTGTAGTGTTTGGAAAAACTGGCACAGTGTCTGTAGCCATGGCGATCGTGACTGGAGAGTCATAGTCCAAGACAAAAACAGGAAATATTTGCTGTGGCTTTTAAAAGGTGTTTTAAAAAGTATTTATTTTATATATATTCATGCTTCCTTGTATGTATGTATGTATGTATGTATGTATGTATGTATGTATACTATGTACTACATAGGTCAGAAGAAAGAATAAGTTTCCCTGGAACTAGAGCTACTGGGCTGTGAGACCCTAGTGTCCAGGCAGGTGCAGAGAACTGAACATAAGTCTTATCCAAGAACTGCAAGCACTTTCAATCACTGAACCACCTCTCTAGCCCCTGTGGAGCCTTTTTAAAATCAAGATTTAAAATAACATTTAACCATCAAACAGTGAGAAGGACATGTGTCAGGTCAAGAAAGTATCATAAAGACTTGAGATGAGACAAATAGAAGGCTTTGGAGATGAATGACCTCTGCAGGAAGAAGTCTAGAAGGAGGGAGAAGAAGGGAGATGTCAGGATGCAGGGAGACTTCCTGGGAACTTGTTTTCACTTTTTCTGTTTTTCTATCTCGCTTCTTGTCTTCAAGTCTTCCCCACCACATTCATTGTGAAACAATAATATTTATAGTGAACTGATATTTTTTTCTCTGCTAAACACACATGGAACAGGCCAGTGTGGAAAATAAAGCTACTGCCTTAAAAACATGCAGGTTTACCCACTCAGCATAGGGCTTCTTTGTCTGCTATGGTCTGCTCCTTCTCAGTTCTGCCCACTTACAAGCCATTTCTCTAGCTGGATAGTTATGCTCTACTCTGTCAACTATGCTAATGCCCCAGCGCTGGTTCTTCCCTTCATCATATCTCTGCTTCCTTCCCTCCAGCTGATTTCTTATTCCCACCTTCTTGGTTTATGCTAAAACACTGGCATTTTCTTTTGGGAGGAAAAGAAATTCAATGTGACAGTATTGGGGCTAAGTGATCATGTACAAGTTCTCCTTAGAGCAGTGCTGAGTGTATATCCTCAATCTATTCTGCCAGCCAGTATCCATCTCTACCCCTCAGACCATCCAGAGTTTTGGATGGATCAAAAACTTGGTTTTGAAAACTAGGTTGAAATAACACGAACACCTAAGGAAATTCCACTTCCTTAAGCCAGGATAATGTCTAACTGCGTTCTAAATACTTATCCTTATACCAACAGATAAATGTAGCTCTCTTCCTCAAACAGCTTCTTTGTGCAGCAGACAAAGGCCATTACAAAGCCACAGTTAGTCACAATGCAGAGAACTCAGTGTTTTTCCAAAACCCAACTGGTATATCTATAACACAACTCTTATATGTATAGCTCAGGGAAAATCTTGAAAGAGAGGGTGACAAGTGTCCAGAACATCAAGATCCTACTACAAAACAGCATCTTCTATACATGACAGGGAAGCTGCACACAGGAAATCCAGGATATCTCAACAATATGATCACCTAAACAAGACCCGCACAATGACATCACCAGTCAACACGCCAGTGTGCATGGGGAGTCTGCAAAGGCTCAAAACCGAGATGAAGAGCTACAGGCAACTGATTGCTTAGTGAGGAATAAGCAGTTTTCTCCAGGGAAACCCCCTTGGTAAGTTATCCAGTCCCAAAAGTGAGAAGTAGGCATACATAGGAGGAGTTGGAGGGGGATGAGTGGGGTGTCATGATGTAAATGTAATATCTCTATAAGAAATTATCAAAAAGAAAGTGAAAGAGAAAGAAAAGAAAAACAAGGCAAATTATACTGAGAAAAGCTGAATGTTGAATTCTCTTTCGAGATGCCTGATCCTGATTCTAGAGTGTGCTCTGTGTGATCACTTAGTTTCTAAATAAAGCTCTGATTCATGAAAGCACTGATGTACCTTCTAAGTACTACAGCCATGGGAAAGCCTTGAGGGAAACTTTTAAAAGTTTGATTTTTGTCTGGACATTGACAAAACAGACATTCCAACTGGATTTGCAATATTGTGAACACCAAAAGAAAAGAAACCTGGAATTATTTGGTAGGAAAGGTTACATTTCCAAATCTTGCTGAAGTTAAGGATGATATAATAGAATTACTTCTTCTAACCACAAAATGTTAGCATTTTAGGACTCAGCAACCTGGGACTAGGGATCCAGTTGTACATTTCATGGCTATTATTTAATATATCATCCCTTCTCTTCAGAGTCTCTTCTCTCCCTTCTCCTTGCTTCCGCTTCCCTCTTCTCCCCTTCCTTTTCCTCTCTTCTTCTTTCCTCAATGTCTTTCTTTCACTTAATTTCAGAGTTTTGAACTCATAGTTGTATGATAAAATAGAAATTTTCAAATCACCATTTTCACTTAATATCTTTTATACCACATAGAGAAATGTGCATATGGATAAAGATTAAAGAAAACACTATATCAAAGACTATACATTAGCTGTAATTATTTTTCATATGATGCACACTTAATGTTAAACCAAATCTGTATTTTTCAATATTTACGTTTAGCAAAATGCCCCCTTGGAGGACTGCAGAACTATCCTGGCATCATTTACTGCCAGTGTGTCCTTTTCTCAGGGAGTCTGCCTTCTGGATTTCCCATCGGTCTGTGTGTGCTGATGAGGTCCTCACAGGCACCCTCTTAGTGAAATCCAGACCTTGGCTTTCTACCCACTGATGCTTTCTTTCCTCTTACTTTCTTGTGGAGCAACTTATCAGTCTTTTGGCTCAAGTTGGATCTTTTTTATTTTTTTTTTAACCACATGTATTTATTTGAAATGAACTTTGGACTCAAACAATGCCCATGTCAGTGTGTAAGCTATTTCCTTTAGAAAGGCAAAGATGGTTGGTTTTGCTGATTTTGTTGCTTGAGAAAAACCAGGCACCCAACATAGCAGGACACAGAAAAAGTGTTGCCTTTCTCTGTGGAGCTCTGCCAACTCTGGAATGGGGTTTCTTTGTGTTAATCTTTGGCTAAACTCTTCTGATGTAATCTATAGCCAAGTCCCTTATCCTCTCCTCTCAGCAGGCCACTTTCTCATAATGCAGAGCCCTTTCTAATGTCAACAAGGCAGTGCCTACTTGAATTCTATGTTCAGAGAAAGCATGCACCAAGAATATATGAGTTAACTCACCCCTAAAAATATGATTTGATATAAATTTGAAATGCTCAAAATTAGAATATTTCTCAGTATTTTGTTTATTTCTAGGATATTTGTCATGCTCGTTTATTACTATCTCTATCAGGACTTCTACCTTGTTAGGAAGAAAAGGACATTTGAAGGCTCACTGGGACATAGGTCAACTTTCCTGTCCCTATGGATAGATACAGAGGAAGACACAAAAGACTCTTTTCTAGTGTTTATCTCAAGAAATGTAATATGATTCTCTGATGTCTTGATTAAATATTATTAATGAAAAATTATTTGTGATAATTATAAAAGTACAAAAGTTCTATCTTTTCTTGGCTTTTATTTGTTTGTTGCTTATGATCTTGTAGATTTGCCTTAGTCAATGACATTACTTAGAGGTGGAGCCTAGTGAAAGGTAGGGCCTCAGGAGAGACATCATACCAGGGACATCCAGGGACATTAGGACCCTAATCTCTTCTTTTTCTCGCTCTCCTTTCTGCATTGTGTGGGATGAATAGCTTTGCTTCATCATGTTCTCACAGCATGTGTTGTGCCACCATGGATGAAGTGCAATAGGCTCAATAGGCTCAATTGATTAAGGGCTCAAACCACAGAAAAGGCCAAATAAGCCCTTGTTCGTTTCATTTATTGCACATATGTGCATAGTAACAAGAAGATGGCAATTACATCCAATTATTTAATAGAATGTGGGGTTTTTTCCTAATAAATTATTTATTGACAGTGAAATACAGATACTGAAATCTTAATAGCAGTTTAAGAATAAATAACATACTCAGGTTTTTTTTAGATTAAAAAGCATGTGAAGGACATAAATGTCTCATGGCTCAAAGCTTGAGTACTTAGGAAGTCTGACAGGAATTTAGGCCCATTTAAATCTAAAACACATTAACAATTATAAACAGAAAGCACTTGGCCTGGAATATATGACAGCTTCTTAATCCTTTCTTATGAAGTTCTGAAAAGCATATTTCTCTTAGCCAATACAAATACTTTACCTTTGTAGTTGGGCTTTGAGCAATATTTCCAAGATATGTATGGGGTCAGGACTTTGTACAAAGACCAGCATCTTGGCTATGAGGAGGCTGTGCTGACTTAATGGCAAGGGTGCTTTCAAAGAAACTATTGGTGGGAAGAGCTCCTGATGTGGGGCACATAGAATGCCTTTTTATGTGCAGTAAGTGATGTTACTCTAGCTACATAAATACGAGAACAAATGAAAGTGCTATGGAAAGCAGAAGATAATGCCCACAGTGTTCGCTAGCAAATATGACTCTCAAAGGAAATGGATCCACAGTGTGCAGCATTTGGAATTCCTTCACATCATGCATTTTAGGAGTGAAAAGAAATTGGTTCCCCTCTCATGCTGCAGCCACATAAAGATGATTCCTACTTGTCTTGGCTGGCTCTGATTCTCATCCTCACAACAGAATCCTAACCACAGGATCCTTACAATGGCTGATTATGGTACTCTCGAGTTTGGTGGATTTGCTTTGATTATTTGAGGAAGTCGCAGAGTACCCTGCTGTCTCAAACATCATGTTGAATTTAGGTTGTAAAGTATAGGTCAGCATAGTACATTCTGTTTCTCATCTTAGGTGTAAGGAGAAAACTTAATTTTCAACACAAATGTATTCGTTTAATTAAAGCTTGGCATCGTCCATCAGAAGTAATGGCAGCAAAAGAGTCCTTCTTTTCCAAGGCCCATACAAACTATGGGATCAAAGCCTTACAACCAAACTGTTTACAAGCATTGACCATCCAGTATGACTAGACCCTGCTCAAACCTGCACAAGTGAGCAAGATTGTTTCTGGGTAAAATTCAAACTTGGCTGAATATTCTTCATAATAGGGTGTTGACATCCATATTCAAAATGAACACTTCACCTTGAGGATGGGACTGGAAAAAGTCTTAAATATTTGAGAAGATTTCTATAGAGGAAATAATTTACTCCTTTGTTTGTTTATGCCTGTTCTACCTAACCCTGGATCAAAGAGACTTTGACTATAGCTCTGGAAAAAGAAGAGCAAAAGATCATTGCTCTTGTCAAATCTATTCTGTACAAATTAGACATCCTTTGTCTTTATTAGATAGCACTTTGCACACATTGACTTTCATTGGTCTCATGGAAGTACTCCAGAGAATCCATGGCTTATTGTAGCATACAGAGAAATTGTGTGACTAATTTACTGCTTTGTTGGGATGTCCTGTGATCTCCACCAGCCTCTTAGCTATGGGATTAAACCCAAAGCTCCTGTCAGCTTTTATAACAGCTGAAGATCTTTGATATAAGTCTTCTTTCCCAGAGGAGTGCCTGATGAAATCTATGTTCTAATCATTTATTCACATATATCACACCAAAGTGATTTTTCCAAGAACATTTCTTACATCAAAAAACTACCTAAGCCAATGGCTTTATGTAATCAGACAAATGCTAACAATGCTCTTTTGCTCTTTTTAGTACCGTTTATCAAGGCATGCAAAGTCTAGTTAAAAGTTCTCTGGCAATTTTAAGTGAAATGTCATTCAGTACTTAATGTTTAATTGTATAGTTGAAGAACAAGCTAAAGAGAGTTGAGACTTTAAGGATAAAGCATGGCTGTGGAAGTCTTCCATCACACCAAGCCCAGCTGATAAGAACACTGAATTGACCTACACAATAGAGCAGCAACAAAACTATTGTTTTCCTTAATAAAGGACAGAACACATCATGAAAATGTACCAAATTAGCCATTGAACATAAAGCATAAATTCAAGATTCTCTGGAATTATTTGCTTTAAAATTTTGTCATCATTTTCAAAAATCTAAAACCATGTAATTATTCCAAATTAAAAATGTTGTAAACATTTGCAAATAACTACAGATACCAGCTGCTAAGGAAACAAAATCTGAAAGTGTATTGTTTTATCTGTTAGGATACTCAGGCTTACGTATCAATTTCTCAATCAAAGAGAAGAAAGAAAGAGGTCAATATATTTGCATAGAAATCACCTGTACATGGAGAGAATATACATTTTAGAGACTGTTATGGAAGATGCATATTTAGTATTGTATCCAATGGAAGTTACTGAAGAACAGATTAGAGAAGAGGGGTGACTGAGTTTCAAGTGTATCTTTTGACACAGAAATTAAATTACCATTCATAAGAAAAATTCTAGGAAAACTGCCAAAGAACATGGATTTGGAAACATAATATTTATTTTAACTTATATTATCTTGATATAGTATCTTTCCAAGGACATGGTTGTTTAGAGAGAAAATCCATAACATCCTACCAGTCTCACAGACTTAAAATTTAAGATATGAATGATTGCAAACATAGCTAATGACTTCATAGATATGGTGTCTAACGTAAAATGTCCCAGACAAATACTGGCTTTTTTACAGAACTGGCTGAATATTCTTCATAATAGGCTGTTGACATCCATATTCAAAATGAACACTTCACCTTGAGGGTGGGGCTGGAAAAAGTCTTAAATATTTGAGAACATTTCTATAGAGGAAATAATTTACTCCTGTATAATGTTCAACATAAAGATGAATCTGCCCTAGGCAAGGGACCTTTTTCCTTGAAGTCATGTAATTGTCACAGAAATATAACTAATCCTTGGGTGACACTATTTTTTTAATTGATCTGGAACTTGCCTTAGATTCTCAGTGGAATTTTCCAGGAAGTGTTCAGGGACAACAAACCAGTGTAGAACCTATTGTTCATCTCATTGCAAATTCCCCAATACTAAGGTAAATGAATGAAAATCTATATGTATTTTGTTATGTTAAATAAATTATTCAGGAATACTTGTCAAAGCACAGTAAGAAACAAGAACGAGTATAGGAACCAGCCTTTCTAGAGGGAAAGGTAGTATACTAT
The DNA here is from genome assembly GCF_008632895.1 of Mastomys coucha. Taxonomy (NCBI): domain Eukaryota; kingdom Metazoa; phylum Chordata; class Mammalia; order Rodentia; family Muridae; genus Mastomys; species Mastomys coucha. The sequence continues at coordinate 31,092,503 of NW_022196896.1, forward strand.
CCATATAGTATTGTTGGAGGTATAATATGCACATTTTTTAGTATAAAACATAGCTCTCCTGAGTATGAGTTAAGGGAACTTATTGAAACAGCATGTCTTATAGAATGTTAACGTAGACCACACACACACACACACACACACACACACACACACACACACACACACACACAATAGTCCTTTGGTTTCATTTTAAAATCAGGTCTGTCTCTATGAAGAGGAATGCATATCTGTAAGTTAATCCAGGTGGGAAAAAGAGTTTTTCACCAAAGGAGAGGTGTCAAGTTAAACCCAGAATGCAGCATGGGGGGAGATAGATCTGCAAATTATGCTTCTATTTTCTCAGATGGAGAGATGAGATGCAAGCTGAACCCAAGTTGTGGTGAATGCAAAGCTTGGGCTAAGCCCAGATCATTTCTTTGTTCTAACTATCCCTAGGCCTAGGTCTGGAAACTGCTAGCCTCTACTCTATCTAATCATCCAAGCTGACTGATTCAATCTAGCTTCTCTCAGTTTCTCACTGCATTGCTCTGCCTGGCCTCATACTAACTTGGTTCTAATCTTCTGGATCCTTCTCATTCTCTGGCTCATTCTGTCTTCAGCTGTGTCTAGCTTGTTTTCTCTGCCACCTGTCTTTGTAAAACTGTCCCACGAACACAGCCACACACCCACTCCTTTTCCTGCACTTCTCTAAAGTAGCCTGTCTTTCCCATGCTGTTGTCATGTGAGTTGTGTGTGTCCTATTTCTGACTAATTTTGTCAAATCTTTCTCTGGTTTGTAACTCTTTCTCTCTTTCAATTAGACAATACTTTCAAACATGGCTGCTTCCTTCTACAAACTAATATCTTCACTGCTAGGGATTAAAGGTGTGTGCTAGGAATGTTTATATATTCCATCTAGATCATACTGTAATCCAGAGCACGTCTGCTCCAGTAGGGTCACATAGACCCAGAAGGTCTTTGGACATGACCTTTGGCCAGGAAGCCATGTTTCTGGGTTAAAATTTTTCTATATCGAGCTTGCAGCTGCAGAGTAGGATAAGTGTCATTAGGTACAATGTCACTATAAGTCAACCTCAGTAGTGAGGTGGGTACTGATTAAATGACTAGCAGAATTTAGGGGGAATACATGTGGAAGACAGATACAGCTGGGGAAGAGTGTAGGATGAGGAACCTGGTTGAATACCAAAATACATAGTTCTTCTGAATCTGATTTAGAAGGTCTCTTTGCCCATATTTTACAAAGAGGTTTGCAGATTGGCCTGGAGAGAGTTCATATACCTGGCTAAGGTCTTCATCTACCCTCTAACTAGGAGGGACAACTTTGAAGTGTAAAATTTGTGGGATATTATGTATTCCTTAAGAGTCAGCATAAAACATTCACTTACATGGAGAACTGTAAAGCCTGCCATTCTTACTCTACTCTCTTGAGACGCTCTGGTTGTCTGTTCATGTGTTTCCAAAGTAAATTATCAAAAGGTGTTACTTTATGTCCTTTCTCAAGAGGTTGTTTTAATCGGAAAATAAATGATCTAATTGATGAAGCTGAGCAAATGTCCTAATGAAGATCTCCTCCTCCTGGTGTCATCATCAGCTTTCTGATGCCATGAGTTTGGCATTTTTCCCATGATGTTTACCCTTCTAGATCAGTCCTCCACTTTGTCATTGTACCAGTGCTTCCAAGGACTTCTTTCAACAACAACAACAACAGAAGCAACAGCAGCAGCAATAACAACAACAAATGTCACAGATAAGAGACCTAGATTTTCAGAAATCTTTTAAAGCATTGCGGTACATTAGCCACAACAAAATTACCTTTGAGTCAAGACCAAGGAAGAAACACAGGAAGATCCCATGCAGTATTTTTGGAAGGATCCTGAAAGCTTTTCTGCTATAAAATTCAGATCTTCTGGGCTTAAAGTCAGTCACTGAAACAGCATAAAAGATTAGAGTGACCCTAGTTTAATGTTAACATCAGATCTGTTTACAAGAATAGAAACACATATGTAAGCACCCCCCAGAAAAAAAAAACAAACAGAGACTCAGATAAGCTGACCTTTGACAGTAGAGGTAGGAATGGAGGACCTACATTCTGAGGGCCATGCATCCTCTGCCAATGCAGGCCTAGCAAGTTTACTGCACAGAAAGCTGTGGCAGTAAAACTGCAATGGTTTACAGTGAGGCTAGGGTTTCTGAGCCAGGACTTAACTAGTTAATATCAGTACCTATTCTCATCAGAATCCAGGAGTTTCATATCACATGTTTCTGACAGTGCCCTTAATTTAAGGCTACAGGAGCTGTTTCATACAGAAAGGCTATTAGGACTTCACCACCAATATGACGATATCTATTTCCTTCTAGCAGGGCTACAGTGGGCAAAGCCAGACTGAGGGCTGATCGTGATGACAGGGACTGACAGGTGGATGTGGAGACATTCTGAGAAGCAGACTCAGAAAGCTCTGGATCTGAAGCACAGTTCTGGGCCTCTCCCATTCTTAGACGTGTCTAGTAAGTAATTTATGAATCAGGATGTATGTAGTACTGTGTTCTAAAATGAAGCTTCAGGGAATTGGCTCCAGGCTAGCTGCTGTTCAAACTGAACAGAGAACAGATTGATTGAGATTGCCTTAGGGACAATATAGTCTCTTTACTGGGCAGAACTAAATTACCTCAATAGAAGCTCAACTTTAATCCCTGGTGTAGATAAAGAGCAATTTGCCTTTGCCTTGGGAAACATGCATTCCATCAGCCCAATATCTCAGGACTTTCTCTTTATGACACCTTTCACATTGCCTTACTTGCTGTCCTGTGTTATGATTTAGACATTGAGATACTTCCAATTAATATTATTCAAGATGACAAAACAAACACCACATCTAAGCTCAATGTTTTTGGTTTAGTTTTGTTTCTTTATAGATAAATAGAACTTAATATTTTCTTCTCTTTCCCTCTAAATAGATGTGTGCATCTAACAATTTCTTTCATGCATTCACCCATTTCTCAAATATTCGTTATTATCTAAACTATGCCAAGAACTATATTTAAAAATGAATGTTTAGGAGAATGTTTCCTTTTGATTTTATATTTTATACTAAGTTTTTAATTACTAAAGTCAGTTCTAGAACTAAAATAATTTCAACCATAAATACTATGTTTAGAAACATAGTAATATCATCATTACACCTAAAAGTTGTTGGAATCATTTGTAATCAAGCCACTGTTCCATTTCTTAGTAGTCTTCTAGAAGCATATTGATGTTTTTCTCTGTGCAAATGAAGTCCCAAAGGTCCACATTCATTCTGATGACATGCCTTTTAGATCTGTATAGTGCCTTTCTCTTTTCCCTCTCTGGTGATTTTACTGAAGAATAAAGGAAAACGACCACATAAGCTTTTTCAATATCTCTCTTCTCAAATAGATTAGTCAAGGCCATTGTTTTGGGTGTGAGTTTCTGTCCTAAGCTTCTACAGATCATCACCCACCACCAATGGACACTTATTGCTAAATGTCTAGCCATTGAGCTGCATTCTTGAAGAAGTATATCCCAAAATATGTCCAGTTTTCTTTTGAAAATGAAATTATAATCTCCATAAGTCTAGGTTATAAAGAAGTCTTGCCATACTCTTTCCATAAAGGGTAGCCTGAGGTAACCAGATGGTAGTCAATCAGTTTTCTTTATTGTTTTATTTTCCTATTCCTGTTCTTGCATGGTCCAGTTGGAGATCTGAGGCTTTGGAAGAATGAATGTTGTCTCCACAATATAAAATATGAATCAAAGCCAATAAGACCTATAGCTAAATAAATTATTTTATCTTTCAGACACATTTGATCACTTGCACCTCCTGGTGTGTTTTAATAAATTCCTTTTTCCTCTGTATTTCTCAAATAAATGGAATCAAGAGACTGATCAGTTTTCATTTAAAGGCAACAACAACAACAACAACAATAATAATAATAGTAGTAATAATATTTACCTTTTAATATTGCAATATAACCACATCATTTCCCTTTCCCTTTTTTCCTCTAACTGCCAGTACTGCTTTCTTTCAAATCCATGGCCTCTTTTGCTTTAATTGTTATTTTTTATATTCTAAGGAAGAACACAACAATTGGTGATTAAATACCAAATGTTCAGCCCTGAAACCCACATACAAACAACATTATACAGTTGAGTGGAATTGTGTTTGTGTATTCAGGAAAACACACACATATACATAAAACTTTTTAGTTGAAATTACATATATAACTGCATTGCTTCTGTGAGCTTTTATTGAGTTATTTCTCTTTTTGATTAGGTGTACTCTATTAGATTCAGTCATTTATTATATTTCTCATCATTTGTCCAATGTTGTTGACAGTCAATAGTTATTTCTCTGTAAGCTCATTATTTCATTATTATTTTGTGAATTAATTTTAGTAATTCACAAATCATAATTATTTTGTGAATTGAGACATCCTGTCGCTATTATCCCCATTGCTCTAATTTGTATGCCTTTAATGAGGAAAGGATTTTATCACGTTTGTTGTGCTCAGGTATAATTTTTATTGCAAAAGAAAACAATTTTATGACAGTTCCTTTTACCTCCTAGTTTTAGAATGAAGGCTTAGCCTAAAGAGCCTCCAAAGGTAAATGCCGTGCCCCCTATCATTATATACATCCACTTAAGCATCATTTGATGATTAATAAATTGCAATCATTCTGATGATCACATTGTTCCATTCTTAGTGATGAGGTAGCCATTCATGTTTGGGTCTATTGAGACACTAACTTGAACTGTCCAGTCACAAAGCTTCCTTTCATACAGACGTTGTAAATGTTCTCACCTCATTTGATGTCTGGCCTGTTTCAGAAATGGGATCAGTCACTTCCCTAATTAGAAGTGACTTATTTTTATAAGAAATGGGTTGGAATATATCTGGCATCATAATTGAAGTGGTCATCACCAGACTCTCAAGTACATGAATCAAACAAATATATTTTAAAATATTCAGGACTATATGTTTTCAATTTGAAATTAAGTTTATTGATTTATTATTTAATTGCCTTCATTTTACATGTGTTGTCTTCTGTAGATCTTTCTACTTTCTATTGAATTAATATGTTTATTTGCTCTATAAAATAAATGATGTGATATACTATAGTCATTATATGCAGTAGTTTCAAAACAATACTAATGTCACTGTATGTTAAATGTCTCAGAGAAAACAGGGCTACAAGGAATGCATCTAAATACAATAAAGGCAATGTGTAGCAAGCCTAAGCCAGCATCAAATTAAATGTAGAGAAAATTAAAGCAATTCCAGCAAAATGTCGGACAAGACAGGGCTGTCCCCTCTGTCCACATCTCTACAACACTGTACTTAATGTTCTAGCTAGAGCAAGGCATGGGGAGGGGGAGGCAACAGGGTTTGTTTGTGTTGTTTTTGTTTATTTCTTTGTTTTTTGGAGGGGAAACTGGGAATGGAGAAATTTGCATGTAAATAAAGAAAATATCTAAAAAAAAAAAAAAAAAGACAACTAAAGGAGACCAAGGAGATACAAACTGGAAATGGAGAAGTCAAAGTATCTTTATTCACAGATGATATGATAGTATATATAACTGAGCCTAAAAACTGTACCAAATAACTCCTAAAGCTGATAAACACCTTCATTAAAGTAGCTGGATACAAAATTAACTCAAAACAAAACCAACCAACCAAAAAATCAAACAAAACCAGTAGCCGTCCTTTCTTGTCCTCTTCTAAGCATCAAACTATTTAACAGAGAGGCCGTTCACAGAAGTAATAGACTCTCATTTAGAAAAGCTCACTGAGAGCTTTTCATCGGTAGAGAATGCGAGGGAAGAAGAAAAAGGAACAAAAACTGTAATTCATAGAACTTGGAAAAAGTAACATTCTCTGATGAAACCACTGCTTGTATTCCTCGTGTGTTCCCTGGTCTTTGTTTATACTACTAAATATTTAAGTTGAGAGATAAAGTCTAACAAAAGTAACCTATCTGAAAGCCAAGAGAAACTTTCTTTTATTATGAGCAAACTCAGATGTAATGTTTCCCCACCAACACATATTTGGGTTGATGTTTCTCTAACAAAAAGCCTGTGAAAATGTATGCCTCTGGTTCCAACATACATTTAGTTTTGCCTCGTTGGTAAAGATGCCCACCTATTTTTGGCATGGATGAACTGACCACACATTATCAAAGCTGAACAATGCTTGGTCCATTTCCATACAAAGGTTCCCAAAAAGCATCAAAGGTTATCTTTATTCTTCCAGGAACTGGCATAGACATGTGCTCCTTTGGTTTTATTATGTTTGTAATATTTATTAGAAGCTTATGATGATTGTACATATTGTTAGATACCACTATTCATTAGCAACTGGATGCAGATGATCCATAGTTTAATTTATGTGTCTTCTTTTAGGCTTCTACCACCTACTTGAGTCATAGAATGCCATTGTCCTTACTTGTCACAAGGGATATGTTAGGTATCTTGGGAATATTACACAGGAAGTCAGCACACATGCCTGAGATATATTTAATTCAGACCACCAGAACCAATGACACAATTGATCAAAATGTTCCTCTGCATGTGATGGGATGGAAAGCTGTGTGTCCCAGGACCTGTGGCTCACAGAGACAGCACCCACCTCTGGCTATGTGGACCAGGACTCTGCTGAGGGTAATGACCTGTGCAGCAACAAACCTTTTCTTCTAGGATTCTGTGTTCAGCATGGTGCCAGCACAGAGAGGTGTCAAAGTTCAGCTGGACTAGGTTTCAAGACCTGGATCTGAGATTGTGGCCAGCATCTTGTCACTGTTAGGATTTAGCATGAAGCTAAGCTCTCAGCAGGTATCTTTTCTAAAAAATTCACTTTATGTATGTGAATATCTATATAGCACAGTGTTATAGATGGCTATGATCAGCTATGTAGGTTCTTTTAACTATTGAGTAGTCTCTCAGCAGTGTATGGACAGATTCTTGACAGGTGTCTGAGTCAGCCATTTTCAACAGCATAAGTAGGGAAGTCCATACTCACAAGACTGAAAATTTGCAAGGGTTTTTGTGAGTCAGCACTATGCAACCATTACTTCCCTCTCTGTTATACCAGATTATTACATATCCTGCTAGGTCTTTATGAGGGTCCCCCACCAACTGGAGTGGGGGGTTGTCCCTGACTCTTTAGCCTGCCTGTGGATCCTGCCCACCTAAGTGCTCTGCTCTGTCTGGTTTTAGTGAAGAGGACATGCCTAGTCCTGCAGTGAGTTGATGTGCCAGGGCTAGCTGGTACCCATGGGGGCCTTCCCCTTCTCAGAGAAGGGGAGAGAGGATGAAGGATAGGGGAAGGGCTGGAATATGGATGTAAAGTGAATAAATACATTAATGGAAAGGGAAAAGTGAACCCCCAAAGGACATACATACACACTCAGCTCTCTGCATAGTGTCAAAAGAAGTGAGACATGACAGGTTCCATTACAGATGAATAGGTCTTTTCTGAGGGTGGGCCAAGAAGCGATAGCTTGGTGTGTGTAATGCCTGTAGGGAAGACACAAAAGACCTCACTGTCAGGAGACAGAGTAGCAGGAGAACAGCTGCATACCTCACAGCAGGACTTACTGACTCAGGACCATTTGCAGGCTGGAAAAGGATCTCTCTACTTAAATGACACTGTGTTTGTGTTCCTTGTAGAATATAGACATGGTGAAATAAGTGTTTGCTGTCTACATTTTGATCATGTCTCCTGCTCAACAAACATATTTTCCAGCCATTTCCTTGCTCTATGTTTATGTATCTTCTTAAAGCACAGTAAATTGGACTGACAGTTTTCAATGGGAAATGGGAGGATAACACATGGACCAATAAGATGTGTGCATGTGTGTACGTATTAGGGAGGAGTGAGCACTGTGAGTGAGAACATGGCATTTAAAACTTCAAGACCTTTTGATAGAATTTAGCACACCAAAAGCCAGAAAAATCTGCCACATACTGAATGGAGATGTTCAACTTCTCAAAAAGCTTCACATGTACCTGAGACAGTCACCAAGGAAAAGCATTTCCCTGGTACTTTGCTTTTGGAAACATGACCTGGTAACATATTTCTGCTTTCCTGGGTGCAGAGAAGGATACACCACAGTCAGGTTGGTCCATGGTGGAAGAACAATGAGAGGGCTGGAACTCTGATGCTGACGTTTGCTCATTGGCCTGTTACTTGTCAGAATATCTTCCCTGTCCTTGAATGAGTGGTGTCGAGTTTTTGTCTTTTATTTTCTATTGTAATGCTAAGTGCAGACCCCCAAAACCTCACAATTAACCACTGGGACCCTTCTCCCAAGTTAATTATGGTTGGTGAATAAAGATGCCAACAGCCAATAGCTGGGCAGAAAAGACGTAAGTGGGGGCTAGGTTTCCCAGGCTTGAGACCATGATGAAAGGAGAGAGAAGCCCTCATGGAATAGAAGAAGAATGTGCAGGAGAAGAGAAAGGAGAACTGCTATGGGTTAACTGCCACATAGGCTGGCCAATTGGAGCTAAGAGCAGCCCAGATGAAACATAGTAAGTAATAACTTAGGCTATGGATAGGAACATAGATTCTAAGACCATGGAGGGTAGGCAACTATTGTGCTGCCTGAAGCGTATATTAAAATACAAGGCTGTGTATGTCTTTCATCTGGGAACATAAATGGCCTATGTTGGGTAGAAATTTCGAGCCAGAATTTTAACACTTTTAAAAGAGTGGTCTTTCTTCCACAATCAAATGTCCTCCCCAAAGCACTTCTCAGATAATTTAGCCACAGTGTGAATGTTTATAGTGGTTGGCAGTAGCAACATTACTGTGACAACTAGATATTGTAGCAATGCAAATAAAAAGACTAAGGCTCTGTGGTGGACTTCTCCACATTAAAGTACTTTCTTATTTATCTAACAATGACAGCAATAGAAAACTTGGTGTCTGGATACAGTGGTGACCCATTCTGATGGCCAAATTCACAAGATTAAGAAACCCTGAGGTTATTGGTGAAACATACCCTCAAATGTGTCTGTAATGACATTCCCAGAGACAGCTGTATCCTGAGATCTCCTACTTAATCAATAGGTTGTTCCCTAGATAGGTTGATATCTCAATCCATTCTTGGAAGGTGGTGAAAGAGATGAAATGGAGTTACTTGGAAGAAGACCACAGACTGCATGCTGAAATCTGTCCCTCCTCTGGGCCTTTCTCATGATGTCCCTCTGCTTCTGGCACACATGGAGAAGCTCTTCTGCCACATACTTCCACTGCCTTGATGTTCTGTTTTACAGTGGTCCTGGAAGCTCAGCGCAAGCAGCCAGAGACTTATACCTCTGCAAAGGAAGACAAAACGAAGTTGCTTCTCTAAAGTATTTTTTTGGTCAACATGGAAATAATAAAGACAGCAATGGTTGCTTGCAGATGTTTGAGTGTGCACATGTGTCTTGTACTTCTCAATATAATTGAAAGGCTGTAAGCTAGGGATACTATTTTATATATGTTTCCTTGAAAGCAAACAGGTAATTTCCTCAAAATATTCTTTTTTTTTTTACTTATAGAGTTATTTTTAATATTCAAGGCATTTATCAGAGGATGGGAAATCTAATTTTTCCGTGAATATCTGATGCCACATATTTATACCATAGAAAATAGTACAGTTTCCAGTCATGCCAATTTTCATAGTTAAAGCTTCTTCGGTATGGCCCAGTATTGCTCCTTCTGAGGCCTCTAACACTGGTTTCATTTGTCTGAGAAACATACATATTGAACCTTTCTCCACGCTCTTTGGCCTTTGCTTCTGTACCCACCAATAACTCCTTCTCAGATCTAATTAGTACTTTTTCTTGCCTAATGATTCCTCTAAGGTTTTATAGTAATGGAAGCTTTTGTTCTTGCTGCCTAGCAGTATGTCACCTGGCTAAACTGTGTCAGAATCCCTTTCTCTGCTTTGTGTAAATTTATACCCTCACATACTAGACTAAAAGAAATATGACATGTAAAGGAGATAAAGATATCTTTGGAAAATCGTCTTTAGTGGTCAGAACACACCATGTTGATGGTGGTGTTCTTATATTGGTCAAGGACAGAGCAGATGGCAGTCCCCTGTTCATCCTAGCTTGATGCCTGGCTTGGGGGACAAAGTTGTTTATGCCTAGGACTCATAAAAATCAAATCAAATCAAAATCGGGCAGTGCAGTGTGGGAGGAAAAGACAGAGAGTCGCACTCCACTGTGCCATATGGTGTGGACAGGGAAAGATACCCACAGACAGACCTGTGCTCCACCCTACCATACAAGTGGGCCATAGACACGCTGAGCCCCTCCTACCATCATACATCATGGGAAGAGAAAGACAAACAGAGACCTGTGGACTACAGACTTGCCTTCCAGCACGTAGCACAGGTGGGCTCTAGACACTCACTTGCCACAACACCACATAGCAGGGAAAATGGATGTCATACAGGGATCTGCAAGCAATGAGGCCACCCTGCAGTGGGATTCACCATGATGTGCCAGCATGTGATAGTCAGATGGGAGAGAAAGAGAAGTGAAGCAGCTTGAGCATTAAGAAGAGAGATGGAACTACAGAGTCAAGAGTTGTGAAAGGACATCTCTGGCACCTGGGGATATAATTAGGTCCCAGACTGAGCTGCCACTGAGCGCCATATCTGCGTCTGTGGCTATAGAGTGACAGGGGTCAGTGTCTATTGATCATATTACCAGTAGAGAACATGAAGGCATCCATTATTGGGGCAGCTGCTGGGGACAATACGGATGATCAGGGCCTGTGCAGAACTGACTCCACTACTCACTGGCAATAGTACTGTCTGGAGAGTTGGCCCTATCTGTTACTTGTGACAGCACTTGGGAGAGCAGGCCCCGTGTCTCACCGAGACAACACAGTGGAGTTGGGTGTAGGTGAGCCACCTCAAGGCAATGAGTAGGGGAGAGCTGGCCCCACCATTTCTCTGCTGTAAGGTAGTCTTGGTGGGGAATGCGGAAGAAGTCCTCTGCCTTCTTGCCCCTTGCCAACTGATGGAGTCAGGAGAGCTGACCCTGGGGTCATGAAAGTGGTAAGTTGGCCCTGCCCTTCACCAGCTACAGAACTTGGGAGAGCAGGTCCTGTGCCTCACTTGGGCATCACAGTAGGTCTGGGGCTGGTTGAGGGCCATGGTTGAGCCAGCCTTAAGTACATGAGAGCAGAACTGGCTCAAACCCTTCACAGGCTACAGCACTTGGGATAAAGGCATAGCACAGGCTATGCCTTCGTTGTGCAGCACAATGGAGCTCCCTCTGGAAGTATGGGTGCAGATGAGTATGCCTGAGGGACCAAGGGCAGGAGAGTTTTTCCTGCCACCTGCTGATTGAGTGGCCTAGATGAAGTAGTGTTAGTCCTGGTGGGGATAAGGGAGAGATGGAGCACTGACTACCTCAGTTACTACCCAGGCCCTGATAAAGGGCTCTGAATTGGCTCACCTCAAAATCTTTATCATCTGCAAATGATCAGGACATATGAAAGAGCCAGTCCTGCAGGCCCAAAACTACAGGATTTCCATGACATAAGACAAGAAGAAGATAACCAGGAAGAGTCTTGGTGAAGATCAAATATTGATGGTGTTAGAGAAGACAGAGGCCTCAAACCAGACCAATGACTCATTGCAATGAACAGATGCAAGTAAAGATGTGTGGACAGAATGGTATACTATGTGACACACTTTGACACATTGCAGCTTCCACAACAAGGTTTTTGTTTTGTTTTGTTTTGTTCTGTTTTGAGGAAGTTGCAAGGATGGAGAGTGGGTACCAGGGGACAGGGAGATCAGTGGGACTGGAGTGCACGATGTGAAACTCACCAAGAATCAAAAAAGAAAAAACAAGTTCCTAGCTGTCTTACCAGGACTTCCTGCCCTGATTTAAGGAGATACATTTATTTCTTTTTCTTTTCTGACTATAAATATTCCTCATAGACTGTAGAAAGTCCTTTAGAATTGTTTCCACGTTTTATGTACATATAGACAAAAGGTAATTTAGTTGCAATATCAAAAAGGCCAGGAAGAAGTACAATAGCAGGCCTCCTTCCTGTTCTTAATTTCTAACAGGGTAGTTTTTCTCTTTCTTCCCAACAATTTTTCTTTCATCTCTCCTGTTATATTTCATTCATACAAAAGTTATGGTCTATAAAGGGCACAAGCTTACAGATAAGCAATAGAGGAACCAGAACTGTTATACAAACAGGCTTCCTATCCTCTCAGTAGAGGAAGTTGACACCTGTTTTCTATCCAGAAGTCTGGAAATGGATGAGTCAATACCTGGTAACCTTTGGTATTCTGTAAAGCCACCCCTTTCTAAGTCCTCCAGAATCTTGAGTACCATTTCCCAGCTAATAAAGCCCATCCTTAGACTCATTAGAAAACTTTCCTCCCTAAATTCTTATCCTGAATGCTGATTCCTAATCAATTGAACTCATTCTTTGATAAAGGTCATACAGGTGCTCTGTTAAAGAGATGTACTTTGTAAAGAAGTTCTGATGTAGCCACACCTAAAGCTTTGTTGTGAGAGCTGTCACATGGAAACTGTTTTGTGAAATTTTTCTGTGCTTAAATGTGTGAAAATTAAGCCTCTTGGCATCAGACTCCAGAATCTTTGGCCCAGCACCAGCTAAGCATTAGACTCCAGAATCTTTGGCCCAGCACCAGCTAACTACGTCGAGCAGAGCCTGAGTTTCATTCTTACCTCACCCAGATCATCATCCTGCCAGTGTGACACATGTGGGAGCCCTCACAACCACTCACATTCCCTGCTGTCTCTCATGTTTTGTGTAAACATATCACTATATATAATATTCAGTAATTGTATTTTGTAATGGAGCAGCATGTCCTGGGGCTCCTTCCCTTATCTATTTCTTTATTTTTATTAATTCTATGAGAAATTCATTACAATGTGTTTTGATCATATCTATGCTAGCTCCTTCCCCTATCTCTTCCCTCATCCTATCCTTCCTCCTCCTTCTCTTCTGATTTTCTACTCTATTTTTTTATTATCTCCAATTTGTGATAACATATACTCTTGTTCCTGGATGTAGAGCAATTCACTGGAGAATGGCTGATGTACCAAGTGCTATACCCTTAATGAAAAATGACTCTCTTTCCTCAAGAATCCACCGAGTTACCGCAGTTCCTCATTTACAAGTAAGGGCCTATACTGGCTGGTTTTGTGTGTCAACTTGACACAGGCTGGAGTTATTACAGAGAAGGGAGCTTCAGTTGGGGAAGTGCCTCCATGAGATCCAGCTGTGGGGCATTTTCTCAATTAGTGATCAAGGGGGTAGGGCCCCTTGGGGGTGGTGCCATCTCTGGGCTAGAAGTCTTGGGTTCTATAAGAGAGCAGGCTGAGCAAGCCAGGAGGAACAAGCCAGTAAGAAACATCTCTCCATGGCCTCTGCATCAGCTCCTGCTTCCTGACCTGCCTGAGTTCCAGTCCTGACTTCCTTTGGTGATCAGCAGCCATGTGGAAGTGAGCTGAATAAACCCTTTCCTCCCCAACTTGCTTCATGGTCATGATGTTTGTGCAGGAATAGAAACCATGACTAAGACAGGGCCCATGAATGCCTTCCATTCCATGCTTAAACACTTATTAGTATGAAGGTCTTATAAAAGCAACCACTGCAGCTCTGAGTTTCTGTGTCCAGTGGTCTTGTCCTGTCCAGAAGGCACTGTTTCACCCTGGTCCTCTCTGATCTCTAGCTCTCCCAATCTTCTTTTCCCCTATTCTGTAACACTTCTTGTGTCTTGGAGGGAAGTGTGACATGGATGTCTCATTTGTGGCTGATCACTCTACTGACAATTATTTTTCTGCACTTTGACCAGTTGTGAATTTATGCATTAATCACCACCCACTTCAGAAAAAAAAGGTTCTCTGGTGATGTCCGAGAGTTGCAGTAATCTGTGGATAGAGGGATATTATGAATTTAGAGAGTAGTTTGATAGCATGTTCTTTTAGCAAGAAAAATAGTAAATAGACCCCCTGGGACCTGTGAGATACCTGGCAATGGACTTCTGGCCAGACTTACAGTACCACACATTTATCTATTCCTGTGCAACAGCTTTAGATACAATCAGAAAACATGTGCTTACCCTATAGCATGCCACTGATGCCAGATGATCATTATTATAGTTCATAGAGTTCACCCTAGTTTCTTCTTAATATCAGACTAGTATTGTGGGTTATGACTATGTTCTCTTAATTTAAGCATTTACCTGTAAATGAATAAACTTGTTCCTACAATTTGGGTTTCTCAAATATGTTCACATGAATAATCGTTTCTTTGTTTTATATTCATATGTTAAAGCAATAGTAGAATAGATTGTACAAACAAAAATATTAATATTGAATTTAATTAACTTTTTATAACTTGAAAGAAACTGTTCACTTGTACTCCATAACTCATAGGAATACACACTACAATGTGTGGGAACATGCATTTCCCCTTAACTCAAGTCATTTTGTTGTGTTCAGATGCGTTACATTGTCACCAGGCTCTCATTTTGATCCCCTTTTAGCTCCTCTGTCTTTGTGTTTTCAGCAACAAGATTCAGATGAAATACACTAAATATAGCACAAAAGATGAAGTTTGTCCTCATTGTCACTTATTTCCTTGTTGCTGTCTGAATTATCCGTTGCCTCTACCCTGCCTTCAACCCATGGTCTTCTGTCCTTTGCTTGATCTATTTTGTTGGTGAGGCTTTCCTTGAAGCTATGTAGTTGCTTATTGCATTTTTCCTTTTCAATCTTTTTGTTTTAGCCTCCATCTTCCTGTATTTTTATCTCTTTTTTTTGAATTATACTTTAATTTTTTATTTCATGTTGTTGCTTGTTAGAGTTCATTCAGGAGTTTGTATCCTTTTTTATTTCTGTAGGCATACTTATTTAAAATTCTTGGCAGAATTCATCCAACTACATTTTATTGGAGGCATAATTTTGAGACTAGTAAATCTTGGAGGTTGTATTTCCCAAGTTGTTCATGTTTCTTGTGGTTTTTGTGTTGGGACTTGTGCATCTTGACTTTGATGTTTAGTTATGTTGACTGAGTGTATATGGAGTGTCTGTGTGTGTGTGTGTGTGTGTGTGTGTGTGTATGTGTGTAGAGTGTCATTTGTGTGCGTGTATATGTGCATGTGTCTATGTGTGTGTGTATATGGAGTGGGGACTGTGCATGAATGTGCAAGAGTATAGTGTGTAGCGCCACAATTGATTGACAATGGATGTCTTCCTCTTTCACCCTCTATTGTTTCCTCAAATAGCATTTCTCACTGAACTTGGAATTCACTGATTCAAATAGATTTGCTGACCAACTAGCCCCAGTCATCCTTTTATTTCTGCCTCTCTGCCTCTCAGAGACCCTGCCTAAGATCTCAGGATGTTGACTCCACAAACCAACTCAGCCAACATTCCCTGGAAAAGCCCATGAAGAGAAAACCAAAATGCAAAAAGAAAAGAAGAAAAGAAATAAGATAGAAAGATGCTAGGTAGGTAGATGGATGGATAGATAGATAGATAGATGATAGATAGATAGATGAAAGACATATAGATGAAAGATAGATAAAAGATGATAGATAGATAGATAGGTAGATAGATGATAGGTAGATAGATAGATAGGTAGATAGATAGATAGATAGATAGATTGATAGATAGTGTGGAGAAGTGAGTGTGATTAAGAACGGGGCATCAGAACAGTGCTTGTCTGCTAACTGACACTGGGGCCAAACAAACAGTTATTTTTGCAGATGTCTGACTCACTCGCTGGGATGCTGGGTTGGTGATCCCCTATTGTCTTCTTGTGACCAGATTTCCACCTGCTTGAATAGTGCCTATGATTTTAATGCAATCTTTCTTTCCCTCAGTCTACAAGCATTTTACTGGTCAAGTTTCAGCATATAGTTCCTGATGGTCGGTCTGAACTTCCCAAGTGTACAGTTCATGGAAGATCTGGGTCACTAAACTGATGACCCAACAGGGTTTTCTTTAGAGCAGTGCCCACTGCTGCTTGGGTTGAAGGAAGAGAGGAGAATGGTTCTTCCTAGCTCTTCTCTCCCACTCACCACAGCACACAGCTTTTCTATAACTTTCTCTATTTTTTATCTTAAAAAATGATAATTATTCTGTATTAGTTGGGTACTGTCACTGACAGGGCCAGGAAGCAGGAGGGGGTGGAATGGTGAGCAGGGGGAGGGGGAAGGAAACAGGGGTTTGTTTTAGTTTTTATTTTATTTTGTTTTATTTTATTATTTTTTTCTTTTTTTTTTTTTTGGAGGGGAACCTGGAAAAGGAGATATTGTAAATAAAGAGAACATCTAATAAAAAAATAGAATAATGCCAATTATTGAGAACATAGAGCCAGTTTTCTGAGGATCTATCTTATCCATGGCTTCAGTAAATAATTTTCACTGGGAGAAAACTCCACAGTGTATGCCAGTGTCCCTAGGACACTAGAAGCTTTTCTTCTGTTCATTTGTAACTTTCCTATCTTACTTTCCTATCAAATTAGAGCTTTTCTGCCATCATCCACCTCTTCTGAAAGATGAGATACAACTTGTTTTACTTTGTTTTTGCTTTTTGGAGACAGAGTCTTACTATGTAGCTCAGGCTGGGCTTGAACTCATTGCTACATGGTAAATATGCAGCACCACAACTGATGATATCCATCTTAAAAGTACATAAGGGGTGTGTGTATGTTTGTGTGTGTGTGTGTGTGCGTGTGCGTGTGCGTGTGCGTGTGCGTGTGTGTGTGTGTGTGTGTGTGTGTGTAACAGACTCTATCATGGTTTGTAGAACAAATGTTAATAAGTATCAAAGACCTGAAATCACATGGACTATTTTTTGTCACAGTGAAATTAGACTAGAAATTGATTTTTAAGATGATAACTACACCCCCTCCCACATGTAAAAATAAATCTATGTAATTCCTTAAGAATCATAGTGGAGTAAACAATATAATCAACCAAATGATAGGTGAAGCCTCTCAGCACTTAGGAATGCAACATCCCAGTCCTTACAGGGTGGTTCACAGCCAATGACACAGAGACAAGAACCTGAAAGCTCAGCATGAGCATCCATGTCAAGACATCTGTCACAGTGCAGCTTTATCCATTGTCAGGAAAAAAATAAAAAGACCATGAATAGTACAAATGAAAATAAATAGCAATGAATCAATAAAATAGCAGACACATACATGACTATATTTTGTGTCTATTGATGTCCTTTTTTTTGTCTTTTCAAAGCTCTCTATGTTATAAAGCTCCACATACTAAAAGCATTTTCAAGAGTGACATAACTTTAAAGTCTGGCAACTTGGCTCAGATAATTGAAGCACTTGCTGACAACCTGAGCTTCATCACTCTGATCTGTATGGTAGACAGAGAGAAGCAACCACTACAAGCTGTCCTGCGACCCCACATGCATGCTGCAGCATGCCTTCCTCAAAATAAATACCCCAAAATAAATAAATTAATGCAATAAAAATTAACCCTCTGCCTAGCTGCAGCCACGAGAAAGAGGTGGACACCACACGTTTTTAGTGTCTCGACTATGAAGGGAACATTGCTATAGACTTTAAAGATGCTTAAACTTGTAAAAGAATGTGTTGCATTATTACATGTGCACACAAATCTAAGTGAAATTAGATGGAAGAAAGAAAACTAAGACACTAGAGGCTACTCTTGGTGACATCACCAAAGTGATTCTTTGCAAAGGGAGGAGGCAGCAGTGAGGCGATGGTGACATCCTGAAGCCTGGTGGGGTTTCACTTGTGAAGCAAGAAAATCATCAGATGGCACCCTAAGCAAGAGCATTTTGTTGTATGAAAATTTCATCCTGAGGGAAAAAGTTTTAAAACCCTCAAACACAGAATATACATTCTGAAAAATTTGATAGAAATAGACAGATGTTTATAATTTACCTTGAAACTCACTGGAAAAAAAATGGAAAACTGATAAAGCTAAGCAGTAGAGTATGGAAATGCAAATTCTAGACTCATCTTGTTCTGTCAATGAGGGTTGCTGTAAAAACTGTCAACTTTTGTTTGTGGAAGAAGGCAGAGGTAGAAAGGCGCAGCATCTGCCATTAAATGCAGGCTAGCTCCCACTGATAAAGGCTGCTGGTTTGATTTATTTTATTAGCTTTTAAATTTTTTTCCTTAAATCATTAAATCTGATCTGATTCCATGATTTCTTTTGCCAAAGCAATACCTATGAGCTGTGTCTCTGGCTCTGGGCAAAGTCAGAGCCTTTCAACCTGTTGGGAAGATAGTAAGATCACTGTTTAGCTCCATCCTTTTGGAAAGCAACTCTTGTTCTCTCCCTAGAGAATAAATCCAAACAGGCCTATTAGTCACCACAAGAAATTCTTCTTCCAAAACCCTTAGACAATAGTCTACTGCCCAAGTCACTACATAGTTGGACAGCCAGATTGTGCATTCTATAGTGTTGTCTCTGCTTCTGACCAACTTCTGTATGGTAACAGTGAAGTTTACTGTTGCAATATATGTTGTCCACTCCCATGCAGCTGGAACATTCTTCATCTTGGAGAATATACTGGCTGTCTTGCTATAAACTGTCTTTCTCATCTGAATTCGTTCACCGGAAACTACAGGAGTGCAGGAGCTGAAAGGAAGCCAAAGCAAGGTCCCAGTGAGAGTCACTTACTGTTCATCCACACTTTTGTCAATTTTCCATGCTGGTGTATAGGAACATCTTCGACCTGATTTAGGTTTTCCTTTTGTGCCGTCTGTTCATGCTGAGTGTTCTACTTTGTTGGTTTGAAGGTTCTTTACTTTGTCTTTAGTCTTGAAAGATTTCTTAGACATGAAGTTTTAAAACCCTTGTCTTTGTTTTCCCTATTTAGTAAGATTTATATTTATTATAACTATTTTATGATCTTAAATTTTTAAACTTTTATTTTATATCTTTTAATGAAAATATGCTAAAATCACTTTCTCTCTTCCCTTTTCTCTCTCCAGCCCCTCCCACATCCCCTCTCCAACCCCTGGCATACATACTCTCAAAATGATAGCCTTCCCCCAATTATTGTTCCCTTTTTCTCTGTCTTTGTCTCTGCATGTCTCTTTCTCTCTGTCTCTCTCTCTCTCTCACACACACACACAAACTCACACACACATTCATGCAATCATACACATATAACTTATTGAGTCCTTTTAAAGCTATAAGACCTTATATCTTTACAATCACTTTTATTTTTCCATTATTGTTTTGAGCAGATTTACTATATTATGCCTTGTGATGGATTAATTATCCTGCTTGAATGTACAGCCTTTCCTGAGTATATGATCTGGTGTCTTTTGTGTGTTGGGAAAAAGAATAAGACATTTTGTCTTTTACATTTTTTTCAGCACTATTCTCTTTCCAGCTTCCTTTCAAGTATAATTATGCATTTTTATTACATTCTATATGTTATCTATCTATCTACCTATCCATCTATCTATCTATCATCTATCTGTCTATCTATCTATCTATCTATCTATCTATCTATCTATCTATCTATCTATTGATCTATAAAATTTTCACTTCAAGAATTCCCTCTTTAGCTGGGTTTCAGACAGAAATGATCTTCATTTCAGTCACTTGGCTTTTCCATGTGCTCATGACCGTTTAATTATGATTTGTTTTAGGAGCTTTGCTGAACTCTACTATCTTGTTAGCCAATCTCTTTAATATATTAAAGTTATTTTTAAGATCTTCTCTACTAGCTCCATCTAGATTTCTCTAGCCCTTATACTTCCTGAGGGTATGGTCAGAAGCTTCCTATTGGACGACGTGATTTTTAAAAATTTTTTATTGCATACCTTCTATTATATTTGATGGATTAAAACAAAAACCTGCGACTTCCAGTGCTAATTATTTCCTTCAAAGGTGATTTACTATTTTTACTTTTAAATCAACACATCACTATTTGTGCAATATTAGTGTGATATTTCAACATGCATATGTATATATCGGACAATTATCATTATCAACCAAGAATTTAAGTAACATCTGAGGCAGCTGAATCAGATGTCAAACACTTTATCAGGGCTGCAGTGTTCTCAAGGAATCATCTTCATAGTTTATAAGTCCATACCTTTGAGCTCCTCTGTGTGTGTGTATAGGGCAGGGGGTCTGTGTGGCTCAGCTGAAGTCCTGTATTCACAAGGAAAATTCTTCTGAACAGGCACTGAACTACAAGGTCCAGCTTTCTTGTTCACCACCTCTATAAGTTGTCGGTGGCTCTACCAAGTTTCTCTTCCTCCAGCCTGCTCTTTCCTTTTGTTTGCTGCTGAACTGTCACGTTGGAGCCAGCACATTCCAGTACAGAACTCATTAGGCATGTCTCAGGATCTTGTGTTTCCTGGATCTTAGTTGCTCACATTCACATTTTTCTTTCTGTATTTTCCAACTGCTTTAGTTTTTGAAGTAAAGTCACTCTGTGATGCTTTATCCCATTGTTCCAGTATCCTTTCAGCATTCTTGAGCTACTGATGCAGTCTCATTGTTTCTTGCCTGATTTATAAGATTTGAAGCTTGGACTTTACAGGTGGCATAATTAGCACAGATATTTTTTTAATTTCTAAGCCTCCTTCGTAAATTTTGTTATTTTTACAGTGTCAAAATATAAAGCATATCCTCCCACCCAAATAGTCCAGCTCACCTTGGTGTAGATTGGCTACTGTGTATCCAAACCTTTCTGGCATAGCTTCATTATTTATCCCTCAATAAGATTCATTTCTTATTCCTGGTTTTGAATGCTCAAAACTGTTCTCCATCTGCTTTGAGCTCAATTCTTCATTCACCCTCATCGCTTGGCTCCATCTTCCTGGTGTACTTTTTAATTCACATACATTGCTGCTGCACTTCAACTTGTAGATCATTGTTTCTTTATATCTCCAGGAAATTTTATGAATCATAAAATCTGTTAGTTCTCATATTTTTCCTTTTGGATATTTTCTCCCTGGAGTATATTTTCCAGATGCTATGGTTCATTTATTTTTTACTGCCATATGGATATATATAATGTAATTTATGTTTTCACTTCTCTGGATTGTATTCTCCATGTATATGTTTGTATGAAGAGTTCTGTCATTTTCGCTATGTTCCTTTCCACTGTTTACATATTTCTTCTACTTATCTAAACTTTGTAAGTTCATGTTCATCCAATCACTCCATTTCCACATTTCTCTCTTGAGGCCATACATCTCTGCTTTGTGGTCTTCTTTGGATTTTTGTACCTTAAATTCATGGAAAATATGTCTGAACATTTTTATGTTGTTCTCGATAAGTTTTTGAGAATATTTTTCAACATTTGAAATTATTCTGTTTTACTTTTTGCACTGTGGTACCATTTTTGCCAAAGAGTTCCTTTTAGTGCTAGTCAACATATGCCTTTAGTGTTGTTGGGTCACCATTTTGGAAAGTTTCCTGTATGAAAGGGGTGATATTTGTTAAATATCCTTTGGATAAAAGGGCACTTATTGAAAAACACATCATCTGCCATTAATTAAGCAGCTCTGTATTTCTTGCTCCATGGAACCAGTCTAGACAAAGGAAGGCCTTTTGCCATCCTCCCGATGTCCTCCTTTCTTTAGTGATGTCTCAGGGCTCTGGCTTTTCCCTTTAGGGTACTACTTATGTGTTAAGTGTTTCCTTTTATGGGATTTTCTCTGATGCTCTTTTCCAGGCATACACCAAATTTTCTTATTCTTTTCCTCAACTTCTCCTTCTTGGAGCTTTGTATAAACTTGGCTTCCTAAAAACAGAATTTACCAAATGATTTCCTTAGCTCACAAGAAATAAAGAAGGCACTTACAATGGGCCATTTTTCTCCAAAATACTTCCCAGCGAATTCAGAACAAAAAGGAGATGCTCAGCATCCATTCCATACCCTTCCTTTTACCATAGACTAACCTAGAGATGGTGACACTGTTTGACACATGCATGCAGAAGTGGAACGAGTGTGGGAAACCTGCTGTTTGGTGTTGTGACGTAGAAAGAGACCATGAAACACTTAGCATAGAGAACTCAAGGAGCTATGGGAATGTGTGCATTTGATTGATAGCTTGAAGTGTGCTGCAAACTGTGTATTTCAAATTAACTCTTTTTTTCTCCTTTAAAGTTATCAGTGAAACATTATTATTTTTAAGTAGAATGGATTCCATGTTGTGGGATGAAAGGAATTTTCGCTCAAGTGACTGAAAAGGAACAAGCTTCGCGTGGCTTGTTGCTTCAGCGGTTTGGGCTTATGGTCGGTTGACTCCATTGATTTGAAACTGCTGAGGCAGAATGTCATGCCAAAGCACAAGTTACAAAGAGACTGCTCGATTCTTAGTGGCAAGAAACAAAGTTAAAGAGAGACACACACGAGGGACCAAGGTCTCGATATCACTTTCACTGTCAAGGTACCAGGAAGCTAACTTCCTTCTGTAGGATCAATATCCTAAAAATTCTTCAAACTCTTAATTTTATCACAGGTTGGAAACCAAGCCCTTCACATTTGGGCCTCTGAGAGACATTTAAAGTTCAAACCATAATGTGCTTCCAGGAGAGTCCTTGGTGATAACACAGATTCTCCTCATATCCAGGAGGATCTCCTTCACAGTATTTTTTGAGCCAGTAGATGATCAAGAGCAGTAGTGTAATGAGGAAGAGAATTGATGTTTTTGAAAAAAAAAAAGTTTGTGAGAAAGAGAACTCTAGGTGTTCTTGTAATGTAGAAATACAAAAAGAAGTGTTAACCCCAGGGAATATTTCTCCAATCTGCCTTTACTCTGACAAGGATCCAGCAGTGTGAAGTCAGGACAGACAGCTGACAACTGGCACATGGATTATATGGGAGAGAGAAAACATGGGGGAGGAGGCTGGGTGTGATATAAGAGGCTGAGCACATGGAGAGCAAACCTTTAAGTGCTCCCACCCCAAGGCCTCTGCTTCAGCTCCTGTCTCTAGATTCTTTCATTGAGTTGCCATCCTGACTTCCTTTCATGATGGACTGTATGTAAGCTATAAAATAATATAAACCTGCCCCACCTAGCAAATGAATGCTAAATGCAAATGTCAAACTGGAATTAAAGAGACTGTTCTGGATGATTTGGAAAAGCAAGAGAGAACATTTGTTTGTCCCAAGCCCACACATCAGAGTCACAGGAGGTAATAAAGTGAAACACTGTCCACTTTACCTATTGGGGGAAGAATTAACTTTCACTATAGTATATAATTCACAAAGGTTAAATAAATCTACTGCAATATAAGAGCCATTATTGGTTGCTACAGAAAAATGACAAAAATCATGTGTGCATGTGTGTGTGTGTGTGTGTGTGTGTGTATATGTGTGTGTGTAATGCCAGATCCTGTAAGAATGAGGAGAGCAAAACTCTGAGAGGTGATTGATACATTTCTTTGATCACTTGAAAAGAATTCTCCTGAACACTATGACAAGAGGGAAAGTATTGCATGGCAGAGGTGGTGCATGTCTTTAATGCCAGCACTTGGGATGCAGAGGCAGGCAGATTTCTGAGTTCGAAACCAGCCTGGTCTACAGAGTGAGTTCTGGGACAGCCAGGGCTATACAGAGAAAGCCTGTCTTGAAAAAAACAAAACAAAACAAAACAAAACAAAACATGAACAAGAGGGAAAGTATCGGGAAGATGTGTTTATATACAGTATTACAAACGATTCTTGTTTGGTGTAAATGGAAAAAGAGCAGGCTGACAAGCTGCAATTTAGGACAATTCTGTAAACATTTTGTTTTTTTTAAAACTGTAATATCTATTCAGCATTAAGCAGCAAATACCATCAGTTGCCCCTAGCAACCACATGCTCATCTAAATGCCTATGAATCTGTAGTGATAGCCTGAAGACCTGAGAGAAGATGTGGTGTTTCCTTCAGTAATGAAAAATAACCATCTGAGAACTGTACTGAAATTGGGATTGATCACAAGGCAGAGTGATTTACACGCCAGTCTCTTCTCTATTCAAGGGCAGAATGTATATAATTTAAGCACAAAGCTATTTGGAGTATAGCCTGATATCTCACCTTTAAAGCAAATTAAAGGTCACTAAAATCTTACTTTGTCAGCTATGATTCCCCACAGTATTTCTTGACTACACAAGTCCTATAACTAAGTGTAGAGCCTACAAAGACTTCTCACTATAATTTAAGCCTATTACAGAGCAAGGTAGTCTGAATCTTGTGGGAAACATGATAAAATTAAAAAAAAAACACATTCATATATGTTGTAGGAAATGTTTTTAAAAAGATGCAATTTATTAGGTGAATTCCAGTGTTCAACACCAGAAAATAAGTTATGGGTTCAGGACCCCATTGTGGCCTTTGCAAATTTTCCCAGGTGGAACTGACTCACCCTTGAAGTGAGGGCATAGTGTACTGAGGTTTTGAAGAGGTAGCATATAGAGATCGCAACTCTCTTCTGTAAAAGCCAACAGGTCTAGCCTTTGAGAGCTAGATGCTGAGAGTTCTGGGGATTCTAGGAACAAATGGATCCTGGTAGCTCTCTCACAGTTCTCTTTATCCTGTCAGAAGGGACAGAAAGATGGGTAAGAATCTGAAGTTAGTAATCATAGGCTGTTCCCTGTTGTGTAATTATGAATGATATCATAGTCTCCTCCCTTTGGTTGTTTCTTTCTTTCTTTCTTTCTCTCTTTGCTTCCTTATGTGTTTCTTTCTTCCCTCATGTCTCCTCCCCTTCTCCTTTCTACTCCATAACCTCATCACCCCACCCCTCCCCTACCTCTTCTCTTTTCTACTTTCCTTCCTTTTGTTCCCTCTCACTCCTTCTCCCCCCCTTTATCCACTCTTTCTTTTTTTGTTTCCTTTCAATCTTCAAGACAGGGGCTCATGTAGCTCAGGGTTGCTTCAAAATCACTGTTCAGATGAGAAGAAGCTTGGATGTCTGATCTTTCTGCCTCCACATCATGAGTGCATGCTAGGATTACACTACCACCATGTCTGGGTTTTGTTTGTTTGTTTGTTTTGTTTTGTTTTCTGTGTGGTACTAGGGTTTGAACACGGAGCTTTGGACATGATGGGAAAGCACTCAATCACTTAGATACACCTCCACACTAAGAGGATTAGGTTTTCTCATACCTGATGTCTTCCTCTGTGTTGGATATTGATAATTCCAAAATATTATTGTTACAAAAACCAACAATAATGAATTAAAGACACTTTGCCAATGTTTTCATTAGTTTTCTTATTGCTGTGACAGAATTTGTAACAAAAGTAACCCTTAAGTAAGCAAGTGTTTATGTTGGCTCAGTTTGAGAGAATTTTCCATTAGTGTAAGGACATCATAACTGCAGCAGCTTGAGATATCTAGTCATACTGCATCAATTGTCAGGAGACCAAGAGGTAATTATGATGTTGCCCACCTTGATTCCTCATAGAATCACAGATATCTCATAATGTAAAATACATTCAGTTTGTCAAAATTCCCCAACACCTTGAATAATCACAACTCTATTTAAAAGTGTCAGTGTTGAGCCTGCTGTGGGACTCAGGCAATCTCACCCTTAACTTTCCCTTTCAAATATTGCCTCTTTCAGGATATTTTAGACTCTCTTGAGCTATCTTTCTTTAATTTATACAGCTTGTCTTATCAACTGTATCATTGTCTTGTGAGATTAGGAACTAGAACTGGAACACATCAAAATTAACATAAAAATAATAACAAACAAACAAACAAACAAAAACTCCTAATTGGTAGGGAAATAGTAGAAGCCCTTTCTAACTGGACTCAATGTAACAGACATTGTTCAAGAGAAGCCCTTGGTAGAAAACTATAAAGGAGTTGGGTGCTATGTAAGCAACCAGAAAGAGTCATGGATTTCATAGCCCATGGCTCTTTTGGGTTTTTCTCCTCATCTCAGTAACCCATTCCTGTTCCAGAGAGTTATTTTTTGTTTTAATAAGCTGTCTCCATTCTGTGTATGATCATTTGTCTTTGGTACAACCCTTTGTCCTGGCCATACAATCAGGGCTTTAAATTGGGAGCCTGCTAAACTCAGATACATGGCTGCCCTGAGCATTTTTTTCTTTTCCTTTTCTTTATCTCTTTTTGGACAATGAACAAAAGTCATTTTTATGTATACTAGCAAAAAGCATGCTTTCCCTAGCACTTTTAACTTTCCCACTGTTTTTCCAAACTACATAGCTATTTTAAAGAGCATGGCTTTCTCTCCATGTCCCTCTTCCTGGTAGGAGGAGCAGGTATTTTCTTACCTGCTGTAGTATTTTCCTTCCCTGTTTTAATAAAAGTATTTTCAAGCGCCTTGTCAAGTCCATTTCTAAATTATTTTATCATCAAGACTAAGAGTCAAAAGGAAGCTCATTTCCTCAGGTAACATTGGTACCGCTGGCACCCTAGGGTATCCATGAGTGCTGAGCCTCTAACTTCAAGGTCTCACACAATGGCTTCTCAGGGTATTCTTATAGGATCTCTGATTCTACTATACAATGCATAGCTTCAGCCAATTTCTGTATTCCTTGAGGAAATCTCAATGGTCTCTCAACTCTTGCATTCTGCATACCTGCAGAGTTACAAGAGATGATTTTAATATCTGGTGCCTGCTTGAGCTCTATTATGTTTCCCTTAGACTATAGCTGTAGCTCTGGGTGCCTTCTTGGGCCGAAGTGGAAAAGCACTGACTAAGTCACTGCTTATTACCGCAGGCTGTATATCTTTTTTAGACACTCACTCTCCTTTCAAATTAAATGGCATGTTACACAGTGGAGCTCTGGAGAGAGTAAGTCTTGCCTTCAAGCACCTTTCCTATTTTTCCAGTACAAAATTCTAAGCTTCTCAATGTCTCTAGTTACTTTAATGACTGCCAATACTTTTCCACACCATGCTTCCCTCAGCTTTAATCAGGATCACACTCTTTCCTAGCTGTACTACACACCTTTCAAAGCTCCAGTCCTTGTTCTTTCTCTGAGAAAATCTGAATGAATGTAAAGATCATGTCTTGTAACCACCTGAATGTTATGCTATTGTAAGTTTCCTATGACAATTAATTCATTATTTTTATTTCAGCTTCATTACCATTTCCAGAACATGAAAGATTATTTTCTAGAATATAACTGAATGGTGTCTGGCTCGATACCTGGTAGACTCCTTGTTGTATTTTCTTTGAAAATGTGTTGACCTGGTTTACAATACTGCAATAGTGAAGGTATAAAAACACTCAAATGGTGTCTTCTTTTATACAAGGCATTTGGGCCCTGTGCCTCAGGAAGAGGCGTCTTATTGCATCTTATTGTGAAGGCCTCCTATTGTCTCCATCTTCTCCCTTGCTGCCTCCCTAGATGTCCTTCTCTTGCCTGCTTCTCTGGGAAATGTTGCTTACGTACTCAAGATGAAAAGATTTTAATATTAAATAACTCTACCCTAACAACTTTTGTATCTTAGGGACACAGAATTGATTGATCCACATAGTAGATTGTTGCCATGTTTCTTAAAGCATTCTCCTTGCTTTTTCATGCTTTATTATTCTTCCATCCTGTAGCTTTGTATTGTATATTTAATATACTTCCGTCCAATCTACAAACCATATGTTTATGCAGACTCATGTCAGTATATTTTTTAAAATTGTACTTTGTTTAAATATACTGGCAATAAACTGTCTGGCATCAGACTCTCAAAGTTTGATCCAAGCCAAGTCAGGCTGAACCAAGTGTTCATTCTCACCTCTTTGCTGTTCATTTTCCTGTTGCTATGACACCTGTGAGAACTACCTCCTGTTTGAATACTTAATCACCAGTTAGTGAAGTTGTGCGGAAAGTATCACAAAGGGTAGCCTTGTTGGAATATTTCTAAATAATGAGTCAAGCCCCCAATTAAATGATGCCTTTTATAAGCATTGCCTTGGCCATGGTGTCTCTTCACAGTGATAGAACAGTAATTAAGATACCTTCCTTCTATTCCTGTAAACAGTTATTTATGCCTATTTTAAATTTCTGCTGTATCTGGTTAACTAATTTTATAACTCTTGGTACAGTGTTAATACATCTAGAGCATTGATTTTTTTGCATTTTGAATTTCCTGTAACCCTTGATTCATCACATGTTTGTGGAAAAGGAAAGTATTCTGAGAAAAAGTATTCAGAAAAATGTCCCATGAGGCATTGGGACATATTGCTTCTGTGTAGAAAAGGCCTTGGTCTTTTCACCTGACCCCAAAATATGGACATTTCTTCCACTTCTCATAAATTTCTACCTTGTGAGCCACCTTGGTGCTCCTTCAAGGCAGATTCAGGGCAAGAAAAGAACAAGTCATGTGATCTTGCTATTTCTGCACCTAAACATCTTCACTACATTTAGGAAGAAATTCTTAAGATAACACCTACTATTTTGTATATTTGTTTGATTTTTAAAATAATAAAAACAGGGTTTTGCATTAATAATACCAGGAGATTCAACCCTATCACTTAACAACTATGCGTCCTTGAGCTTGGCATTTCAACTGGTTCATTTGCAAGTTGAAAAATTAATGTTGATGTACTGACTTACCAGATACTATGTATTGTGCATAATGCTAGACCCAAACTAATTCATTAGACTTCTGGATAAATCAAAAGAGATCAAATATGAAATGGCAAAGATACTCTGCTGCTTAGTTTTAACTACTAATGTGACATATTTTAGAATCAGCTTGGAAGGGAGCCTTAATGAAAAACTATCTGGATCAGGTTGATATGTGGGTGTGTCAATGGGGGATTATCTTGATTATTAATTGATATAAGAAGACCAGGCCTACTGAGCTTGGTGCCATTCCTAGGAAGTGGGTCTTGAACAGTAAAAGAGGAAAGAAGCTAACTGTAAACAGGCCGGCAAGTATGCTAGCCAAGATTAATTTTATGCTCTCGAGTATGAATGTGATATGACTGAGTACCTCATATGTCTGTCATGAATTGGGAACTACAGTTTGGAACTTTAAGCCAAGTAAACCTTTCCTCCCTTTGTTGTTTCTTATCCCCAGAGAATGTCACAGAGACAGAAATAAAACTAAGGCAATAGATTGAAGAGGAAAATTTGCCATGATGCTTGTGATCATTAGAACAAGAAGGTTACCATAGATGCATGCATTTGAATGCTTAGTCACCAGAGTGGTACTATTTGAGAAGAACTAAGAGTTTAAGAGATTTGGTTTTGTTGGAGTAGGTATGGCCTATAAGCAGCCCCCCAATAAAATTCTTTCTTTTGAAACAGTTTTCTTAGTCATGGTGCCTGTTCACAGCAATCCAACAGAGAATGCTTAAGGACTTAAGATCTGAAATGAGAAATATTTAAAAGTCAAATCTATTTCCACCATTTTGCTATGATATTTTGAGTAAGTTAGGCAATTTTTTTACAGCCTCAAGATGCAAGTTGGAAGTAAAAAATTTACATTAACTCATCCTATGGGTTAAAGAGACAGTCTGGTAAAATATTCAAGGTTTACCATTGCCCGACATTGGTTATGTATTCCATAAACATTAATAATTATTAGTGAATATTTTGACCCTTCTTGTAATGGTAGTATTCCATTGACTTCAATCACTTCCATGGGGAAATTAAAGGATTATAAATTTACTCAGCTTGATTCTATAGCATATAATTCTAGTGAATTCTCTATGAGTTGCTGAATGACTATGATGATATGATTTTATTCTTAGAATATTTTCTGAATTTATTTAATTATTATATTGTGGTCTTTTGTTGGCAATCATTTCAAATTTATAAACATTTTGAGAATTAATTTTAAAATCAGGAGAAATTTCACAAACTTCCATACATAGTGATACCAAATAAAATCCAAAATATCCAAGCTAAAGAGTTAACATAAGACAATATACATATTAAAAAGATGAACATCTCTACATTAAACAAATAGGTCATATTTCAGTGAGGGCAGAAATTGAAGAAGGACAAAATTTTCCAAACAGAAGTCAATACTGTTGTTACAACTTATATTATCTGTGCAAAGGCATCATTAAATAATATTAACATAGTATTTATAAAATAGAGGCAAAAGGGAAAGTTTGGAAATATTGAGGGTTTTGGTTTTCTTCATTTAACCTTCTGGATGCATTACTTCAACATCAATGATAAATGTGGTCCTAGTAAACTATAGTTGAAATCTTCTCAATTTAGTCATTAATATTGTAACTAAGTAGTTGTATTCATCTTTTTCTTTAATCTGGTGATGACTATGTCTCTGGAGGGTGGCATCTATATATGGGTTGACTCCTTGATCAGCAATATGAAAGGATACGTACAAAGGCATGATCAATCAATCTTATAGGATAGGTCACAGAAATTGGGCCATGGAGCAAGTAGCCATGTTCCTCTTCTTTATTTAAACTATTGAATATGAGAAAATATATTTTTTTATATTTTAATTGCAAAGACCACTTGCTTTTCACCCCTATTTCCTTTTTGACCTCAATAAAAAGTGACTGAAACAATGCTACCAAGTTATCAACAGCAGTAACTACATCAATAAGAGCTGTGACCTTTTCTGGTCATAAAATTGCCACATGAAACAGGCCAACACTAAGATTAGATCCAATCTGTATCTGTGGCCTTTCAGTTACTTCATCAATTACTGAAAGTACTTCCTTTTTCCATTTCTTTACTGTGCATTCTTTAAAATTACCATCTTATTTTCCATCTCCAGACTAACTAATCAAACCTTATATAGGATGACCTAGAGATTTACAAAACCCAACTACCACTGCTTGTGCACCATTTATATTAGAAATATCATCAGGCATGAAGAGAATTTCTAGATTTTTGCCTTTTAGCTTTTCATAATTTTGATTTAGAAAGTCTGGTAAATTTGTTTTCAGGATGAGGACAGTCAGTCTAACTGTGGTTTCTTAGCAACTGATGCATCTTGGTAGAGGCTGAAAGATTTGGCCACCTTCAACAAGGTACCTAGGCCACCATTTCATAGCTATGCAGTATTGTGATCTTTCAAGCAAGATCTATAAAGTTTTTGACTCTTTTCTAAGAACTTGTACCTAGTGCCACCCAAGTGTCTGGCAAAAGGAAATGGTTTGTATAGAAAGAATTTACAACTTAAGAGACATGTGCGTAGATTTGACCAGTGTTGTGGTTTGAATGAGAATGACCTCCATAGACTCATATATTTGATTGCTCCGTCCCAAGCAGGTAGAATTGTTTGGGAAGAATTAGGAGGTGTGATTTCTTTGGAAAAGGTATGCCACTGTTTCCTGGGAAAAGGTATGTGACTTTGAGGTTTCAAAAGCTCCTGTCTTTTTTTTTTTTTTTTTTGCCTTCCTCTTTCTTCTTCCCAGAGTTCCTTTCTCCTTCCCAGGAAGTCTCACCTTCTATTTCCTGACTGGATAACTGGTCATCAGATTTTTATTAAAGCCAACCAGAGAATAGCTTAGGTAGGTAAGGATGGACAGAGACACATTCACACAGCATATCCCAACAAGTCATATTCACACAACTTTCCCTTCCCTGTTCCTCTCATATATTTATATGAAAAGCTCCTGTCTTTCCCAGTTCTCCCATGCCCTCTCTTCTGCCCCACCCCTGTGTGTGTATGTATGTGTGTGTGTGTGTGTATGTATGTGCATGTGTGCCCAATGCTTGTGGATCAGATGTAATCCCTTAGCTACTTCTCTAGTGTCATTCCTTTCTTCCTGCTTACCTGCTTTCTTTCTGCCATATACCTTGTCATGATTGTCATGGAATATAACCCTCTGGAACTGCAAACCCCAATACAATCTTTTTCTTTTATAAATAGCCTTGTTCATCATGTCTTAGCACAGAAATAGAAATGTAATCAAAGAACTAGCTAGTGAAAGATGGTGGTGGAAGTTGAAGCTGGTGGTGGAACAGAAGCTGAAGACTGAGGAGCAAGGACATGATGACATAGTAGGTCCTGGTGACACCAGAGTAGACCAAATTAGAAAGTTGATTATGAGAGGTTACATTTTAAATAGGCATTCTCTTCTACTATATTTGCTAGTAGCTGTATGAAGTTATCAAATACTTACAAGATGCCTGGCATGCATGAGCTGAATTTAAATCTTACTTCATTTTACCTGATTTAAATTGAAAATGACATGGATTTGTGTGGATAATGGCTACTGTGTTACAGATAATAAGACACTTGGATAGGTATCTGCCAAGATATGATGTCAGATTAAGAATGGGTATTGACACAGCCAAAGAGTGGATGGAGCTTGGGGACTCCTGTGGAAGAATAAAGGGAAAGTTAGCAGGCCTGAATTGGAATAGAAACTCTACAGGAAGACCAACAGAGTCAACTAATTTGGACCCCTCTTGCTCTCAGAGACTGAATCACCAACCAAAGATGATAAATGGGCTAGACCTAGGCCTCCCTTATCATATGTAGCAGATATGGAGATTGACTTTCACATGGATCCTAAATAACTAGAATGGAGGCTGTCCCAGAAACTGTTGCCTAATCCTGAGATGTATTCTGGCTAGGCTGCCTTGTCTGGCCTCAGTGGAAGATACACCTAGCCTCACACACTTTTGCAAAATTTCATGATGCTCAGTTTCATGCTATAGTAAGGTGAAAATCTGATATTAAGAGCATTATCATCCTAAATCCTAAATTAATTCCAAGTTCACAAAGAAGAAAAGAATCCCTTTGTTGTTCCATCACTGAGCAAGACCCTAGATGCTTTGTCATTGTTTAGTTAAACTTGGGAGAAATTCCAAGTTTCAAAATTATAAAACATATTTATAGAAATGAGAAATGGGTCAGTTTAGAAATATCTAGAGATTTTTACAGCTAATCATGTCTTATGACAAGATATTCCATAGACTTAATGGGAGTTTGAGAAAAGCATTCTTATTGCTCCTCCAACGTATCTTTGACAGTTAAAGCTTGGTGGGTGCCTGGTATTTGTAGGAATGTATGCATGTGTGTTCTGTTTGCTAATCATGAATTCATCCTGTAGATCCTCATCAATGAGAGTGTCTATCCTAATTTTAGATTCCCTTATATCACTAGATTACTAAGGGACAGTAGAGTCACTCCTTTTTCTATTACAAGATTTTGTTTACTAAGCCACCTGACAAGAAATATGATTTTATTAAACATAATCTTAATTTAGAAAAAATATGGAATTGGGCTGCAAACCTGACCTTGATAAGTGACTCACCTACTCTGCTTTCTTTGGTCCCCTCCAGGTCAAGACCTGATGATATAGCCACTCAAGGTAGTTGCTCTAGAAAGGGACTTGGACTCCATAAAGATATTGGATCCCAGCCCCTTCCACCTCCAGACCCATATACCATGGATACTTTACAAATTCATAGCAGATAGGATCTGATAAAGGACATATTTCCACCCTGCACCTTGATCACACTGCCTCTATATCTATACATCACAACCACTTTACCAGATCACTGGAGAACTACAAAGCAATTCTTCCTCTCTATATTCACAGACACCTCTATCTCAGCTCTCCCAGTTCAAGACTTCTACAAGCTTCCCTGCCCACCATGCCATCCTGGAATTGTTGTTTAGTCAGCTTATGTCAAAAAACAATGAATACCCTGGTTGTACATTCCTAACTCCCATTGTAAATAAAATATTGATAAAAGAAAGCATCATGTACCCCTTTGTCCCAAATTGCCAACAGTTATGTTCCCCAAGACACTGAACCTAAAATATAAAAAGAACAATTGTAAACATGTTCAATAAATTTAAGGTTCTCCAAAAGAACACAAATAAATACTTGAATCACATTAATGAAGACAAAAATTAAATAATTAAAGGCCAAGAAAAATACATGGCTGAATCCAATAATGAAGGCAATTCAGGACATGAACATCAAAGTAATAAAAAGACAGAAACAGTAAAGAGAATCCAAACTGAGTTGAAGTAGAAGGTGAAAAACTCAATAAGTATAATCAAAATCTTAGTGGACATCATTACCAACAGAATGCATCACACAGAAGACAGAGCATCATGACCAGAAAACAAGGGAGAGAAGCTGCCTCACTTGATCAAATTAAATAATAAATTATAAAAGTTATAAATAGAATACGTGGGGCAACACAAAAAAACCAAATCTTCAATATATACACATAGAAGTAGAATTCCATGACAAAGACATAGCTAATATTTTCAATAAAAGCACAACTGAAATTTCCTTAAATCTAGAGAAAGAGATGTTTCCAGATACAAGAGGCCCCCAGAACATAATATAGACAGTACAACAAAAGAAATTTATTTTAACATGTTATAGGTAAAGCATTAAGAGAACAGACTAAAGACAGATATGTTAGAAGCTACAAGAGCTTACTCCTGCTTCTCTCCCTTGCCTCTTGCCCCTTTGCTCCTCCTCTCTCCCCATTCCCTTTCCCCCTCTCTCCATGTGGTCATGGCTGGCCCCTACTTCTCTACTCTCTCCTTCTCTCTGCCTTTCTCTGCCTCTGCTACCTTCTTAACCCATCCCCCCCATGGCCTAAATAAACTCTATTCTGTACTAAAATAAAAAAGAAAGAAAGAAAGCTAGAAGAGAGAAGAGTGAAGTCATAGGTGAAGAGAGAGTTTTCAGAATAAAAGCTGATTATTCAATGGAAACTTTTAAAGCCAGAAAGACTTGTAAAGATGTGCTTCAGGTTCTTAAAGATTATAGTTTTACTCAGACTATTGTATTGAATGAAACTATCAATTAAGATATCACATAGCAGTCAAGAAAGTAGTTGGGAAGAGATTATAAAGATCAGAAATAAAATTAACTGAAATAAAAGAAACAACAAAAAATACAAGTAATCAAATAAACAAATTGACAAATCCTTAGGCAGATTAAGAAAAAAGAGAACAAAATTAATAAAAATTAGAGATAAAAGGTAGACATAATTAGAGATAAAGAGACATTACAACAGACATCAGTGAAATTTAGAAAACCTCAAGTCCTATTTGAAAGATAAGTTTAAGGATGTACATGATCAGCCCAAATGAAACAAATAATCAATGTGGATATATAATCAATAATTAGATTGAAGGAATAATAAAATGTCTCACAAATTAAAAAGACCAACAGCAAATTCTGAATTTGGTTGAATTCAGAATTCTACCAAATCTACAAAAAGGAATTAGCAAAGTAGTATTAGGAATACTACTCAAATTATTCCATAAAATAACAACTCTTTTATGAAGCAGTATCACCCAGATACCTAAACCTTATAAAGACACAGACACACAAAAATTAAAGATCAACCTCATTGAAAACCATAAATGACAAACTTCTCAATGAAACCCTGAAAAACCTATTCAGGTTCATATCACAAAGATCATTC
>NW_022196896.1:31127875-31161499 GCF_008632895.1 Mastomys coucha
ATAAATGCAATGCCACATATAAATGGGCTCAAAGACAAAAATTATATAATTATCTCAACAAATACAGAATATACCCTGATAAAATTCAAAAATCCATTTATGATCAAAGCAATGGAATGGCTAGCATACTTCAAAATAACAGAGGTTCTATATAACAAATCTACTGCTCTTATCATTGTAATGATGATAATGAAAAAGAACCTCAAAGCATTCTCACTAATATCATGAACAAGACAAGGATTCCCACTATTTCCACTCCTATTCAATATAGCACATAAAGTCTTAGCTAGAACAATTAGTCAAGAAAGCACAAGGGGATGCCAAAAGTAAGAAAAGGAGACAAGGTATCCCTACTTATAATTAAAAGGATGTCCAACACCATTAATTATTAGGGCAATTCAAATTTAACTATTGAACATTCCATTTCACATGCCAACATTCCATTTCCCATGTTGTTGGAGAGTAAGGGAAACCCTTAATGCTATTGGTGTATGGTTGTACAGACACTTTGGGAATGAGTGTGGAGGTTTCTCAAAATCTGACCCAGTTATACCACTTCCAAACATTAGACAAAATGCCTTTATATCACACTGCAAAGTTACTTTCCTTATCCATGTTCATTGTTCCTCCATTTATAATAGCTAGAAAATAGAATCATGAAAAGATACATGTGATGTGGAAACTTCATCTTTAATTTCTTTGGAATGTTAGTTAAGTCAAATGATATTTTGCTGGGGCACACAGGTAAAAGGATGTCTTGTCTTTCATGTGTTTACATGAAAGGACACTTGATGAATCAGTATAACTATGTCTCTGCAGACAGTGGGAGATGAACACTGAGAATTATTTAAAAACTTAGGGATTAGGCCAGCCAATATAGTATAAGGATGTGCTGACATTAGAATGGAGATTTGCAATAGTATTAAGATAGAGACATGGAAAATAGAGTCAAGACACAAAAATTATTTATCAATTTAGAAAAATGAAATCATGAAAATTTCTTTCTATTTTTGCATGAGGGGTGCTCAATCTACAATAAGTTACACTTTATAAATGTTACTAAACACAATTCCCAAGTTTGGATGTGGGGTACCTTTTAGGTCTTGGTCATGGAGCCTCTCCAAACAATACACACTTTTGTCAGAACTCATCATTTTCCTGCAGAGCTTGAGGATAAAACACTGGTTCTAAAGAACCAAACAGTTGAAAAGATTTCAAGAAAACAGCCTGAATCTGGAGTGCACACTTCCTCTTTGTTGACTTGCTCCCAAAGCACCTAAAGAGATTTTTTTTTTTCTGGGTGTGTGACTTGCATTTTCTTTCTCTTTTCACTTCTGACTTAATTTCACCAGTGGAGATCTCTGGGAGCAGGGAGTTATTTGGAAGTGGTTGTCAGGTCAAGGGCAGTCCTGCTACTCAGATTGGACAGATAATAGTTTTTTGAATCAAAACCTAGGTGACCCTGATTCCCAACAGTGCTTGCTCCTGAACTTCACCCTGGGGCACCAACCTTCAAAATGATGATACTGTCAAATAGGGAAGTGGGTGTCAATGTGCATGAAGTTTACATAATAAAAAAATACTCAGAATTTTTTATTATTCAATCACTTGTATTATTTTTTTAAACTTTCTGTGACATTTTACAGCAACTACTTTGTGGGGCAAGGAAGGTTGTAGTTTGACCCTCAGAACCTCAGACAAGCTTCCATATTCCACTAAGACCCTTTCTCCCACAGTATTAGAAAGCAGTGTCTCTTGCTGAGGAGGACCCAAGAAGGAGTATGGAGTCTGTGTCCTGTTTGCTGTGGAGCGGCTGCTCTAGCAAAACTCACCCAGTCCACCAACTACTCAACAGTGGGAAAGCTATTATCTATGTGCAGCTCAATTCATCTGATAACTATTATTAATTTTTCTAAAAGTAAAACATGCTGCTATGACCTAATTCTTCATGGTGAACCATGTGCAGAAATGCATAGTAAAACCCAATCTGAGCCAAAGAGCCACAAACAATATATGAAAATACTCAGACAGGCTGGTGTCAAGAATGCCTGGAACTGGGTGTGATTCTAGGTTTTAGGGTTTTGCGTTTTGATATTGTTTCTAGATTTTGGAGTATTTGCCTTCAGACTGAGATATTCAACTCTTTTATATATACCTTATACTAGTAGAACAAAGGCAATGTTCTGTAGGATTTTTTGTGAACTTGAACTTTGACTGATCCATTGGGTGGTAACTCTCATGGAATTCCTCACTTGTATCAACACATTTGTTCTGGATGCTTTAGATTTTTGAGCATTTCGTCTTCCTACTTTTGCATTAGGGATGCTTAATCTACTTAAGTTACACTTTATAAATGTTCTTTTGTGATGGCCATTATGATGATATCCTTATGTGTGCATATGTGTGAGTGTGTATGTTCATGTGCATGGGGGAGGAAGAACATGTGTGTGCGCGTATGTATGGTATGGAGTCCAGAGGCTAATGTCAGATGTCATTGCTTGTATTTGCTCGGTATTCTGATTCCCAAGTTCTAACTCTTGCTTTGTGACTGTTTTTCTGAGTTTCTTGGAGACAAGAGATAGTTGTATCTCCAGAACATTCATCTATGTCTATTAATTGGCAAATTAAAGCTATTTGCATTCATTACTGCAAATGAGAAGTGTTTACTACCATTTATCATTTTGCTGTTTGTTGTTCTGGTTGATTGGTTTATTGGTAGTTCCTTTCTTCTTCTCCTGTATTAATGGATGTTTGTTGGTTTGCTCTGTTAGTGACTCTTTCCCCAGTTTTTTATCTGATGCTTTCATGAATCTATCTTGTGTTTTCTTATGTGTGAACTGATTTTCCTTTGAATACTACTCATTTAAGAAGTTTTTTGAAATATTAACTAATTTTCAGCAATTTCCTTAACTTTAGCCTGCCTTGAACTGTTTATTTGTCCATCTACTTTAGTAGATAATTTTGCT
Source organism: Mastomys coucha (assembly GCF_008632895.1). Taxonomy (NCBI): domain Eukaryota; kingdom Metazoa; phylum Chordata; class Mammalia; order Rodentia; family Muridae; genus Mastomys; species Mastomys coucha. The sequence goes on from NW_022196896.1 coordinate 31,130,842, forward strand.
GTGTAATCTTAATTGCCAGCTCTTTATTTTAAAGACTTGAAATATATCATTTCATGCTTTCCTAGCTTTTAAAGCTGTTGATAATAGATTGGATGTGATTCTAAAGTTTCTACCTCTGCATGGTTATTTGGAATTTTTTATTTACAACTTTAGCAGTCTTATTTATTTTGTATTTTTATTAACATATTGATAATGAATAATAATGGCCTTTATTATGACATTTTCATGCATGTATAATGAATTTTGATAATTTTACTCTCATAAGCTTTCTTGTTCTCTATTCTCATTCATTCCATTCCGTTCTCCAACCAGTTCCCCTGATCTTTTTTCTTCTTTCTTTCTTTCTTTTTTCTTTCTTTCCTTTTTTCCTTCTTTCTCTTTCTCTCTTTCTTTCTTTCATCTGCCTCTCTCTCTCTCTCTCTCTCTCTCTCTCTCTCTCTCTCTCTCTCTCTCTCTCTCTCTCTCTCTCTCTCTCTCTCTCTCTCTTTCTCTCTCTAGTGACCCATTGAGTTTAGTCAGGATTTCCTACAGAAACACTCGGAGTGGTTCTTTATGAGAGCATGACCTTACCAGTCAGTATCTATAACTACTAAAGAAAATGTCTCTGCCTTTCCTAGAGACAAGTGTGTCTTTAAGGAGGGATGGAGACTAATGTTCTTTGCACCACTGCATGACAGAATATTGATGGACTCAATCTTGTGTACATTTTGTGCTGATAGAGTTGCTTACCTGTCAAGACTGAAACAGCTATATGTGCTTCCAAAAAAAGTATTCTCAAATATTTCTTTATTCTGTTCCACAGCAACTTTCTCTGAATTGATATACTCCTCTCAGAGGAAAGCTTTTTAAGATTCAGAATGTTCTAAAGAGATATGAAGCTTTCAATTTTTCAAAGATTATTAAAACTCAGAAAGTAAACTATTCAGAAGTTTAAGAAGTCTCTGAAACTAACAAGATTCACTACCCCCTTCCTTCCTCCCAAAGCTCATGTAATTATCTAGACCTGCTCTCACAAACACTTATAAAAGCCATGCTGGCTGAAAGAGACTGACCAATTGGGAGAACTGGAATACTCCCCAACCTGTAAAGCTTCATGCATACTTTTCAGTCAGACCCAGATAGCCAGCTTTCATGAACTGTCAACTTCAGGTGATACAGCAGGGTGTCTTTCCGTCATTTTTGTTCTGTAAATAGCCCTTCATCCATATTCCTATAACCAAAGTACAAGTTATTTTCACCAAATTGGTTTAGCAAGTTTGACTCTTGCAATCTCCACACTTTGCTCTGTTATTATTTTCCCATCTAGAGTGAATAGACATTTCTTTGAATCCTCAGAAGTAGTGTCACACAGATCCATCCTTTTACTTTTGCATTCTTTCTGTCCCCCTTTGTGCTGACTCCTAAATATTGGATGAGGAGACACAGCTGTCTGGTTTAGGGATCAACTTTCAAGAGTCGTTTATTTCCAGCATGTTGATCATTTATGGGTCTCTGCAGAACTGCTACCTACCACAAAAAAAAAAAACAAACAACTTTTCTGACTAATGTAGAAAGCACAACTGACACAGACATCTCCTTTTGCTTTGTGTCTTGACATATTGGATACTATATGTCAAGGACAAGCCTTCTCTCTTGGTATTTGAGGTGATAACTGCTTTCTGTTGCTGCCTGAAATTATCACTGGCTCCATGTTTAGATATCTATTTTTTTCACTAACTTTGGAAATTTTCTGACTATAAATCACTGAATAGGTTGGTCTTGTCTCAGTTATTTCTTCAACCCCATAGATATTTAGGTCTGACCTATTGAACATATCTTAGTCTCTTGGGAGTTTGTATTCTATTCATTGATTATAAAAGTGTTGTTTATTTATATCAATATTGTCTCATTCTTGACTTCCATTCTTGAGATTAATCTTTCTACTTGGTCTTGCCTGTTTATGATGCTTTATAGTGTTTTGTATTTGATTTACTGATTCTTTCATTTCCAGAATTTCTCTTTAGTATCTAAATTTGTTTTCTGTATTTTTTCTCCATAGTCTTAAATATTTCCTTCAAGTCCCTGACTCTTTTATATACTAGGGTTAATATCATTTCTGTTTTGAATTGATTTTTTAACAACATTCTTGTCAATATCTTGAATTAAATTATTTATCTGTTTATTGATGTTATCTCTTGGATCATTGATCCTGTTTGAAATTGTGACTCAGAACTCTTCTGACTTTTCAACTATCTGTCCATCTTTGTTTTCCTATATTGGGAAGCTGTCAGCTTGTGGAGGCTTTGTACTGACATGCTCTTTCATGTTTAAGGTGTTTCTCTGTTGTATTTTGTATATCTTCTGGGCTTGTGCAGCCTCTGGTTTGTAATTTTCCCCCTTTTCCTGTTTTTTGATTGTTTTGTTTTATGTGAATCCTCTCAATGAGAGACCATCATTTGCTTTGTTATCAAGGAGAAAGTCAACTGCTATATCAACTGTGATGGTTTGACAGAATTTCCAGTGTTAGCTCTATTAGAGGATACTGTGTTTTAGCCTATGGACCTTATAAGCATTGGAGATCAGGATACTAAGTATAAAGATACGTTTTCAGTCACTGATTCCTCCTGGGTTGCTAAGCCCTGCTCCTTCTGTTAATCTTAGGTGTAAGCAATGCTATACTGTACCAAGTTCTGTCCCATGATCCACATAATGCCTCCCTGGGATGGGTGGATTTTGGAGCTATTGAGAATCTCCCAGCATCAGATTCCCTTATCATACTCGTTGTTATCTATACAATCTGTGCAGCTTAGAGCCTGTTCAGATTTTTACACTCATTGAATTCTGCCTGAATCCTTGCCAGAGTTCAGAAGAATCTCTTTCTTTTTCTTTTTTTTCCTTTTTCCTTTTTTTATATTTTCTTTTTTAGATTTCAAATGTTTTCCCCTTTCCAGGTCTCCCCTTTGGAAACTCCCTATCTCATCTCCCATCTCCCTGTCTCTATGAGGGTGTTCCCCCACCCACCCACCAACTCCTATTTTCCCTCCCTGGCATTCCCCTACACTGGATCATCGAGCACCCTCAGGCCCAAGGGCCTCTCCTCACACTGATGTCCAAAAAAGACCATTCTCTGCTATGTATGTGACTGGAGTCATGGGTCTCTTCATGTGTATTCTTTGGTTGGTGGTCCAGTACCTGGGAGGTCCAGGGGGTCTGGCCTGTTGACAGTGTTGCTCCCTCCATGGAGCTGCAAACACTCTCATCTTCTTCACTCCTTACTCCAAATGCTCCACTGGGGACCCTGCACTCAGTGCAATGGTTGGCTGGGAGGATCTGCCTCTGTATTTGTCAGGCTCTGGCAGAACTTCTCAGGAGACAGCCATATCAGGCTCCAGTCAGCAAGAACTTCCCAGCTTCAACAATAGCATCTGGATTTGGTTACTGTATATGGGATGGATCCCTGGGAGGGGCAGTCTCTGGATAGCCTTTCCTTCTGTCTCTGCACCACACTTTGTCTCCATGTTTCCTCCTATGAATATTTTGTTCTTCCTTCTAAGAAGCACTGAAGCATTCACACTTTGGACTTCTTTTTTCTTGGACTTCTTATGGTTTATGAGTTGAATCTTGGGTACTACAAAATTTTGGTAATTGATATTATTAATTATTATATAATTCAATGTATCAATTATTATAATATCAATATAAATTGATAATAATATCCAATTATCAGTGAGTGCATACCATGTGTGTTCTTTTGTGATTGAGTTATCTCACATAGGATGATATTTTCAAGTTTTGCCTGCAAATTTCATGAAGCCTGTTTTTTAATAGCTGAGTAGTATTCCATTGTGTAAATGTACCACATTCTGTATCCATTCCTCTGTTGAGGGACATCTGTGTTCTTTCCAGATTCTGGTTATTAAAAATCTGGTGGCTATGAACATAGAGTAACATGTGTCCTTATTACATGTTGGAGTATCTTCTGGGTATATGCCCAGGAGTGGTATAGCTGGGTCCACAGGTAGTACTATGTCCAATTTTCTGAGGAACTACCACACTGATTTCCAGAGTGGTTGTACCAGCTTGCAATCCCATCAACAATGGAGAGTGTTCCTCTTTCTCCACGTCCTTGCCAACATCTGCTGTCACCTGAGTTTTTGATCTTAGACATTCTGACTGGTGTGAGGTGGAATCTCAGGGTTGTTTTGATTTGCATTTTCCTGAGTAAGGATGTTGAACATTCCAGTGCTTCTCAGCCATTTGAGTTTCCTCAGTTGAGAATTCTTTGTTAAGCTCTGATCCCCATTTTTAATAGGGTTATTTGGTTCTCAAGAGTCTAACTTCTTGAGTTCTTTGTATATATTGGATAGTAGCCCTCCATCAGATGTAGGATTGGTAAAGCTCTTTTCCCAATTTGTTGGTTGCCGTTTTGTCCTATTGACAGTGTGCTTTCTCTTACAGAAACTTTGCAATTTTATGAGGTTCCATTCATGTCTTCTTGATCTTAGAGCATAAGCCATTGGTGTTCTGTCCAGGAACTTTTCCCCTGTGCCCATGTGTTCTCTTATGGTTTGTATGAGATCTGCCTAGGATCGTCTAGCTTTCATGGTCTCTAGTGAGAAGTCTTGTGTAATTCTGATAGGTCTGCCTTCATATGTTTTTTGACCTTTTTCTCTTACTGCTTTTGATATTCTTTTTTTGTTTTGTGCATCTAGTGTTTTGACTATTATGTGGTTAGAGGAATTTCTTTTCTGGACCAATCTATTTGGAGTTCTATAAGCTTCTTGTATGTGCATGAGCATCTCTTTCCTTAGGTTAGGGAAGTTTTGTTCTATGATTTTGTTGAAACTATTTACTCGCCCTTTAAGTTGGGAATCTTTCCTCTCTTCTTTACCCATTATCCTTAATTTTGGTCTTCTCATGGTGTCCTGGATTTCCTGGATGTTTTGGATTAGGATATCTTTGCATTTTGCATTTTATTTGACTGTTGTGTCAATGTTTTCTATGGTATCTTCTGCCCCTGAGATTTTCTCTTGTATCCCTTGTATTCTGTTGGTGACACTTGCGTCTATGACTCCCTTTGTGATTTCTTTATTGTTTCCATTTCCATTTTTAGATCCTGGATATTTTTATTCAATTCCTTCACCTGTTTGGTTGTATATTCCTGTAATTTTTGTGTTTGTAATTTAATGTTTGGTTGTATATTCCTGTAATTTTTTTGTTTCCTCTTTAAGGGCTTCTAGCTGTTTACCTATGTTCTCCTGTATTTCTTTAAGGGAATTATTTATGTCCTTCTTAAAGTCCTTATCATAATCATGAGATGTGATGTTAAATCAGAGTCTTGCTTTTCTGGTGTGCTGTGGTATCCATGGCTTGCTGTGGTGTGAGAACTGGGTTCTAATGATGCCAAGTAGCCTTGGTTTCTGTTGCTTATGTTCTTGCCCTTGCCTCTTGTCATCTGGTTACCTCTGGTGTTAGCTGATCTTGCTGTCTCCAACTGTGGCTTGTCCCTCCTGTAAGCCCATGTGTCATCACTCCTGGGATACCAGTTCTCTTGGGGAGGAATTTGGTTATGAAGAGCTGTGGGACAAGGTCAGACCCTGGATGCAGATGGAAACCAGGAAGATACTTGGTTCCCGTGTCCTGATGGTTCTGGACAGGTCCCTCATGGGGTAGGAATTTGAGCAGAAGTCATTGTCTTACCTGTGCTTACAGGCATGTTAGTATTCCTGGGAGTCCAGTTATCTCCTGGTGATATTCGGGTATGGAGCACTGTGTCACAGGGTCAGCTTTTAGTGCTGTTTCCAAAGAAGAATCTCTTGATGTTCAGGGAAATAATTTGACCCAAAGTTGGATAGTCTGCAGCAGTTGCCATAGATTCTGAGTTCCTCTCCTTTGATGGGGTTCCCAGAGCTGAGCTCAGTTCTGCCAAACTTTGAGCTCCTTTTGCAGTCCAATAAGTCAGATCAGGTCTTGGTATCTTATGATCACTTTACATGCTCTTCTTACACAACAACTACATCATGAGTATAAATGTTGGAAATGGAGACCTCTTTTTCAGATTTCTGTACCTTTCATCTAATGCTTGCCTGAAGTTTGCTGGAGACCAATTTCCTTTCCATTGACCGAGTCCAACCTCTGATTTACATTTCTAGTATGCATGATTCTAGTATCCATGATTCTGGCCATTCTGTATGCTTGAGTTCTTCATGGTACTTTTTGATGAGATTCAGCTTTGAACATCACTAATGTGGCTTGCTGGGTCACCTAGCTTCTTTGTGAGGAACAAATCCTATGTAATCTTGTTTCAGCTTTCTCTTATGTTTGTAAATTTTAATCTTGACTTCATTCTACTGAAATTAGTGGTCTCAAAGCTGTTGTTCCTGATCTGTCTTCTTCCTGTGTACCACATATGGTTCCTTAATCTTAGTTAATAGCACAATACCCAATACCAACCGCCAACATTGTCCCTATGGGGATTAAAATTCTTTTTTGTTAAACCATGTTTTCTTTTGCTACTGTTATGCCATTTAAAAGGTGGGGACATCCTTCCAATTTGTATAGTTATAGTTACTAAAAGCATTATGATTATTTCTCTTTGTAACTTCATTTCAGAAGTTGTTTTAACATGCTGGTCCTGCCAACAACACTAAATCTTGTTTGCAAAAGTAAGTATTTAACTTATAATAAATAAATAATAAATAAATCTTTAAAAAAAAAAAAAGGGCTGGAGAGATGGCTCAGTGGGTAAGAGCACCGATTGCTCTTCCGAAGGTCATGAGTTCAAATCCCAGCAACCACATGGTGGCTCACAACCATCCGTAATGAGGTCTGACACCCTCTTCTGGTGTGCCTGAAGACAGCTACAGTGTACTTATAATAAATAAATAATAAATAAATCTTTAAAAAAAAAGTAAGTATTTAACAATGTGGGTGTCTCCATTTGCTTATAAATTATTTGTTATGTGCAATAAAAGGAAGACAATAGCAATCCTTGAGGGAGTAGAGCTTTATGTTCATTGTCATTTGATGGATATTCTGAGAAATCAGATGCAGTAGACACTACCCATGCAAAATGAATTAAAGGTGCCAGGAATGAGAGATTAAAATAACTGCTTCTGGATACATACCACCGTTCAAACAAACATTGGCCTTAACACTAAGCTGGAGAATGGAAACTGATTAGTACTGTCTAACTTTGATAACCCTAATTGGTGTCCATCCTCTAGAAAGATGGTTTGAGTTAGTGCCCAGAGTATAGCCTGAGTCACATTCTTGTATTATGCTGAGTGGAGCTGGGATTGGAGCTTCTTGGTGGTATTTCCAAAATGGGCACAGAGTCAGTTCCCTAATATTGTGGGTTGTTGCTTATATTTTCTGTTCCCTCAAGAGGGATGTCCCAACCAGGAATTGATCACATACTTAGTTGATGTCATGTAAAATCTTAATTGGTCAAATAAGGCTAGAGCTTGTGATTTGACAGTAGAAGGAAAATGCAGAGCTGAATGCTATAGAGAAGGGAGAGAAGAGAAGATGAGAAGGAGGGAGATGGAGGACACAGGGAGAAGATGGAGGAAAAAGAAGTTGAAGGTAAAATAGACTCATGTGGCCTGGGGGAGCAACAAGTAGTCAGGAATTTTATAGATGTTCAACAGAGTAGTGTAGTGTTATATTTGTCCAGTCTAAGTGTGTAGCTTGTAATTATTTATTGAGGTGTGTGATTTTTGTATGGACACTTTGAAGGTGGAGATTTACCATTGTAAATCTGGCTAGTATCCAAAGTGAATTCATCAGGATTTTCAGACCTCAAATTTCACAATGGACAGGAAATGTGTTCTGGTTAAAAATTTAAAACATAAGACCTATAAGAAGACAAATTTTCATTTTCAAAAATTCAGTAGAAGATACTAATGTACAAATGTATCCAAAGCCAGACATCCATTCCTTATGTATTCTTTAGGTGGGAAGGCTCACTGTACATTTGTAGTTTTTGAGATGGAAACAATCAGTGTAAATGACAGTGGACATAAAAAAGACACAGCAGAAAGAAGTACTTTCTTTTTCTTTTTCTTTCTTTCTTTTTCTTTTTCTTTTTCTTTCTTTCTTTCTTTCTTTCTTTTTCTTCTTCTTCTTCTTTTTTTTTTTTTTTTTTTTTTTTTTTTATTTTGACAGGGTTTCTCTCTGTAGCCCTGGCTGTCCTGGAACTCACTCAGAAATCTGCTTGTCTCTGCCTCCTAAGTGCTGGGATTAAAGGCATGCACCACCACTGTCCGGCTACATGCTTGCCCTCACTCTCATGGGCAAGTATATCTAAAACTTACTGTAGATGCCATCATAGAACAAAACTAGCTGAGATACTGAGCTTCATGAAATAACCACCAGATTCTTTTTTTATTAGATATTGTCTTTATTTACATGTCATATGATTTCTCCTTTCCCAGTTTCCCCTCCAAAAAGAAAAGAAAGAAAAAGAAAAAAAAGACCAAAAAAACAACAAGAAAAAACCCCTGTTGCCTCCCCCTTCCCCCTGCTTGCTACCCCACCCTCTCCCACTTATTGGTCCTGGCATTCCCCTACACTGGGGCACGGAACCCTCACAGGCCCAAGGGCCTCTCCTCCCATTGATGATTGACTTCACAGTCCTCTACTATACACATGCTGCCAGAGCAATCAGTCCCACCATGTGTACTCCTTGGTTAAACACCAGATTCTTAACCTTCCTGTCAGGAGACAAACATTGTTGGGCTAGCAGGCCCACTCTTATACATTCTCTTTTAATTCTGATTAATTCTATCAGTTCTCTTCTAAAGAATGATCACAGGTACAATGAAGTAAGTTAAATTCTCGAGGGAATTACAGAAACTTAAATATTATTACTCAGGTGGAAGCTTGGAGGCCAGGATGATAATCAATATATTTGCCACTAACTTATGCAACAAAATAATCACTCTCAAAATGTCAGACTGTAGATACACACACACACACACACACACACACACACACACACACACACACATACACACACACACACACACACATAGAGGCACATATGCATGCATGTGTGAGTACACACATACACACACATACATACACACACACATTTATATCTGTTTCCAATGAATAGTCAATAGAAGAAAAGCTATCTAATGTTTATTTTCATAATTTAAATCTCCACTTGTAAAACCTATTACTATATGCTTGCTACTGTGTAAGGTAATTTACTTTTATTTTCCTATTCACTGTTGTCTGTCATTCTGGGAGATGAATACTACTATCACTCTATTTCATAGGTGATGAAACAAAGTATTAAAATGATTAAGTCACTTGTCCAATCTTCCCTGGAAAATGAATGGCAAGAAGGATGTAAGCTTGTGTGTATCAGTCTAAAAGGTCTGGTTCTTTACCTGTGACAGTAGCAGTCACAGCAGTAGCAATTGTGGTGTCTATGGTAAAGTAGCCAGCGCATACTGGGTATTCATTACATGCAAGTGTATGATCTTTACCCTCCACACCTGGCCTGGGGCATGCTGAACTGACATATACAGTGAATGTCTCTACAATCTCCTAGTGTCATTCAACATCTGACAGCATCTCTAGTGCCCTCAAATCTCAAGGATCCTGCATCTTTCTGATGAACTGTTACCCCTAATATCCAAGAAGGAACATTTCCATTAGGTACTTCAGAGTGAGATCCCTAAGCAACTTCTCTCTTGACAGTGATTTCCAATTGTGCCCTCTCTGCAGATATGATCTCATCTGGGTTGGCCCTAGGAATTGTGGTTATTCCATATACATATGTTCTTGAGATTTTTAGTATTTTCTTTAACTTCTAATACTCAATACTTCATAATCCTCTCCTAATAATTATGTATGCATCAACATTTCTGTATCCACAAAACTCACCTTCTCATCTGACCCATTGTATCAATTTTAAACATGTACATTTCTCTCATCATTGCTCTCCAGACAAAATGTAACTAGTTAGAATTTTAATAATGTCAGATACGGAAAATAATCTGTGAATGATTTGTAGGATACAAGAATATGTATGCATGTTCTAATTACATATACTATTCTATAGGAAAGAATTGAGCATCTTTATATATTAATATTTAAGGGAGGGATTGTGGCCAATTTTCCTTAAATACATGGGGTAACAATATTAAACTAGATATTGTAGACATTGGGTTGGTTTGGTTTCCTGACTGGACCATTATAAGGTAATATAATATCTTCGAACAGCATATGTAAACAGAGACAGTTAATAGCTCATTTTTTAGCTTAAACAATACATAGCAATTTACAAGATTTGCTTAAAACTGTTAGTTCTGATGCTTGGTAGTGGTGATTTTGCTCTGTTCCTTATTGATTTTCAAATTTTGAAGGTGTGATGCAGTCTACCAATTCTCCTTTCAAGCCTTATGCATCATGCAGAAGTTACAAACCTCAGACACATCAGAAATTCCTGCCTTCATGCAAGAGTATTGACTGAGTAGAAATGAAGCTAAATCAACTGGTACGTTGTGATACTTTGAAATTATCCAGAATTGAAAGTAGTTCTTATATATGATCCAGTCTAATCCAGCCATTCTTACATGAGCAAGGATTTACTCTACAAGTCTGGAAAGTTCCAAAAAGTCACATTTAACATAACTTCTTGCGAAATGCTCTTCTGGCTCCAAGTTCCTCAGAGGAGAATCTTAGAGCATTTGACAGATGAGATGGTATCTTGTGACAAAGCTCACCAGTGAGCCTAGGGAGAGACTGAGAATACCTAACAAAGAGAAAAAGAAACTGATCCTTCATTTTTGAAAAAGGAACAAGATAAGGTGGTTTCAGCTCATCTTGATATTGTATTTCTAAAGCAGCATAAGGAGACAAGGAGAAAGAGAGTAGAGTCTGTCTTCAACGGATGAAACTGGATTTATTAGTACACACAGTGAGGTACAGTCTCTTTTCTGTGAGAATGGAGGGGTCTGCAAGAGGAAAGGCTAATAAGAGCCTTTAGAGGGGTGGGGGAGAAGCTTCGGAATGAGGAAGTTGATGTAGTTGTGGGAGTTATGTCAGGCCTGTGATCTCTCTTTCCTGGAATTATTTGCTTCAGGGAAGACAGATTATCCTGAGAGACAGGCTGTCTCTGTAAACATTTCTCTCTGAGCAAAGAAAGGTTGAGAAAAGTCAGTTGTAATCTCACAGGAATTTTGTTTTTACAACAGAGGTATTCTATCACTTAGAATTAGATGTTTACATCTGGAAAACCCTAAATGAATCATGCTATAGTTAAAGAAACAGAGCAGTCCTTTTCACCAGACTTCCTGGTAATCAGCTACCAGCTTTCTTGGAAATACCCCCAAGTTTACGACACCATTAGTTCCCAAATTGGGGTCTCTAGACCAAGATCACAAGCCAAGAACAAAGTAAAAGTGCAAATTTATGACTTTCATCAAAAGAAAAAGACAAGAAACCCATGAAAGTAGAAACATCACAGATATGAGGGGCCCTTTGATGTCTGTTCTAAGAATCTGTTCTAAGATTCTTCAAGTTAGAGAGTCTTTGTCCTCATGAGCATCATACCTGGCCTCTTGTCTCTGTCATTTCACTGGAGAGCACCTTTCTCTTCATCTCTTTTATCTATGCTTTCTATTAAATGTAAATTGTTCTATCAATTGTATTGACCATTACCCTGGTAATTAACACAATGGATTATGAAACAAATCAATGATTCTAAATGTTTTATGCATCTGTACCTTGGAAATAATTTTTCTTCGTTGTTATCATGGCAAATATGATGTAGTAGATTGAATTTTCTTAATATTTCACAAATTTTTGCTAGTATATCACATGATACTTCCTGGGAGAGATTGAGGTTGTATAACAACAGAATATATGTAAATATACTGAGTAATTATGGTCATGAGTCCACTTGCTAATTGTACCTTATAAAAATAAGATTCGTTTTTAAAAAACTAGCTCTAAATTCAGTCTAATTATCAAAGGATCTCACATTGCTTCACACTTTTCACCCATCCTCAGGAGTATTTAATAATGCTTCTGGAAGAAGGAATCAATTCATACTTTTAAGATTTGCAAATGGATTTTACTTTGCTGCACTACAGCTGTAAAAAATAATTCTCTCTGGATAAAAATGTTAAATAGATGACTTTCAGTATTGATTATGCACAGAATTCTTACATTCTCAGAAAACTGTGTAAGCAACTACTTACCTTTTTAAATTATGTCCAGGAAACATCAATATCTATGACATCATTTATGATGCTTGTCTCTCAAGGGTTAGTATGTTAGTCATTTTCATTTTCATGTGAACCCTTTTTCACATGTTCCAACCATGCAATGCCACCTACTATGCTATGACAAACAGAGAGCCCTCAAACTGTTGTTATGATCCTTAGAGTTTCTCTCTCTGAAATAATGTATGAAAACAATTTTATTTATGAAACAATCTTCAGTGTTTTGTAACAGAAATGCAAAACCTAAGGCATGACTGCAACAATTGACTCTAAAACAATAATTCTTGATAAAAGTGAACGTTGTTTTGTAACATCTTCCTCCAAAACTAGAAGATCTTTCTACCTGAGTCTTTTCTTCATAGTAGTAAGAATGATCTTTGGTGGATGTAAGGGAAGGAATGAGCGAGGGATGTGTGGTATATACCAGCATGTATCACGAGCTTGAAGAATTTTGCTTCTTTTCTATTTAGAGAAAGATCTGTATAGAGATGTGTATGGATGAATATATATAAGACAAATATGAGTTTGATGTAGATGGAATAGTGAAATATGTGGCTTCTTTTCCAATTCTGAACAAAAATACAAAAGGAAAAATAATCTAAAGACTAAAATAGATAATACTTTTGTTTTTTTCAGTGGAGATGGAACAGCTATCTGGCTAGACTGCTTCAAAATTGTCTCTCTGTTTTTTGTTTTTTGTTTTTTGTTTTTGTTTTTTTGAGACAGGGTTCCTCTGTATAGCCCTGGCTATCCCAGAACTCACTCTGTAGACCAGGCTGGCCTCAAACTAAGAGATCTGCCTGCCTTTGACTCCCACGTGCTGAGATTAAAGTCGTACACCACCATAGCCCAGCTGTCTCTCTGGCTGTGATTTTTTTTTTTTATCTCATTGCTTACTCTCTAGAAACACCAAAGTATTTTAATGATGGTTTGTAGAAAAGAATGAGGTATCTTCTAATTGCAGAAATAAATGAAAAAAGTAGATATTTCAGGACTCAAAAGAACACCAACTTTTTTTTATTGATGTGGGTTATTTCAAAAGAATCTAATGTTGGAAAAAGGGGAGTGAGGATGGCTAACAGGTGCATGGGTGAATGTTTTCCAGCAAAATGGCAGAGCACCCAATGACCCACAAGTGCATACTTCAGAATGCCAAAAAGAAGACTTTCATGTTCCTAACACAAGGAGATAATAAATATTTGAGGTGATAAAGACACCAATTTGATCATTACACATTTTATACTTACTTTAGTGTGACTGAAAAGTCACACTACACCTCAAAATTGTGTACCACTTAGTATCAGCCAGTTAAAAAGAAAAATAATAAAATGAATATAAGATTGTAAATAATATCTTTTACCTGAAAATATCCTTGATTTTTAATGTTCACTTAGTAAAATAGAATCAATAAAATAACTTTATTAATCTTCTGAGGAGATATAAATGAATGGAATTCATAGAGAACATTTATTATCACTGGCCAGGGCTCTGTCAGTGGTCGGGTCTTGCTTGTTCTTGGTGAGCACAACATTAAGTAACTCAAAAACAAAGGATGTGTTGGAATGTGGAAGCTGAAGAACCTTGTAAACCACTGAGTTCAAGCATATTCCCTACCTTCTCCTCTATTAGATTCAGGCTTTTGAATTTTAGTTTTACATCCTTGATGCATTTGAAGTTGAATATCATACCATATCAAATTTTGTATTTCTTCATGTGGATATCCAGTTTTACTGGTATCATTTTTTGGCTACACATTATCACTAAAATATTTCCCATCATGTCTGTCATTTATATTTAGGAAGGCTGCTGATGAGTAGTGAAGGGAATGATGATCTTGGAGAGGGTGGGGCAGGGGTGGAATACAATCACTGACACATTATACAAAACTCAAAGAACTGAAAAAATGAGAATAACAAAAGTTCTGATGTCAAAAGAAGAAATAAAAATGGATTAGGAATATATCTTGAAGAATTTAAAGTCCTTAGCAGTTAGCAAAATGAAAATTAAACTAATTTGATATTTCAAAGATATAAGTCAAGTCAAGATATCTGAAATAAACAAAGCAGGTATTAAGGCTGGTGAGAATGGGGGCCAGGGCTGTTTGTGGAATTACAGACTGCTGTAGCCACTTTGGATATCAGTATGGATAACCCAGCGTATCTACTGCATGACCCAACTTTATATATCTGCTCCTCATCATATTGCCAAAGAAGTCTAGAGTCTACACAGCAGGTACTTATCAGCTGAAAATGTTCAGACCATAAAGAGAATGAAAAACAAGCTCCGATGAAGAGCTATCTATCGTCAATGGCTACTAGTAGAAGAAAAAGTAGGGAATATGCTTGAACTCACAGGTTTACGAAGTTCTTCACTTTCTTAGTACAAACGCCAGCCTTTGGCTCTGTGCCAGGCTCTGGGATCAGGATCAGTGAGAAGTGCTAGTGAGAGAATGGAGCCTGGGAAAGAGCAATGCCAATGGAGTGTTTTCCCTAACATCTACTTGGAGAAGAGGCATGCTACCCCGTGCTAGGTTCGGGTTCCTCTTGTCTCAGGTACAGACTTAGCGCCATGAGAAATAAACAGCTTAAGAAGCAGTTCTTAGGACAGGAGAGGACATAGAATAGGATGCTGGGGTAAGGCTTGCTACTGTAGGCTTTAGCTCTTACTCAGTTGTCTGCTTCAAGAGGCCCTAAAGCATCTGACCCGCTTCATCTCCCTACTACTGTTTGTACCCATACCTTCAAGTTCTTCCTCTAGTGTTCCTTCCCACCACAAGGATGGGAAGTCCAAAACCAGCTTGATCATCCTTGAAGTAAGTTTTGAATTTCTTCTTTCACATGGTTTTGGAGACTAGCATGAAAAGAGAGAAAGATGGCTTGGGGGAAGGAGGGAAGAACTATATTCTGGCAGTTCAAGGATACGTTGTTAGTTTCATTTGCAGACTCTGAAATTGATTTACAAGTGCAACTTGCATTTGGGGTTCTGAGACAAACCATGTGAGCTCCATACCGTCGGTGGTCGGGGCCTGATGGAATGAATCTCTGTTGTTTTTATAAAACACATTTCATTTGCTCTGTCTGCTGTCAGGTAATCTCAACAGATAACCACTGTGAATGCTTTGCCATGACCCAACTTTATAGTGAAGCAACCTCTGTCAGTCTTCTTTGAGATAAATCAGAGAAAAGGAAGAAAGTAGCTGTTAGCACTTTCAGTCACTACAAAATAGAAAGCACTGTTGAGGTGGGCCTTTCCTATGCTGTACTGGCAAGTATTTTCATGGGATGGAAATTCAGACCACAGGAGTACTGGGCCACATGAGAAAGCACCTGTGTGTTTGAGGATACAAAAAGTTCCATGAATCTTTGATTCCTCTGCAGACTTTATTTGTTGTACTTTCTTTGAAAAGACTCCACATTAATAATTATAAATAAGGTTTTATGCCAGTCAGAGAGCCTGTATGTGGCTGACCCGCTGCATGTGTATAAGAGTTGTGTAGCTTGATCTTCATATGGGACTCCTAATAGTGGGATCGGGAACTGTCTCTGACTCTGATGCTTTGATGCTTGCCTTCTGGACCCTTACCTCTACTCGGCTCCCTTGTCTAGCTTCAATAGGGAGAAAATGCACCTAGTCTTACTGCAACTTGATATGCCAAGGCTGGGTAACATCCATGGAAGGACTCCCCTTTTCTAAAGAGAAAGGGAGGAGGAATATTTGTTGAGGGAGTCGGGGGGGTGGGGAGGATTGAGGGACTGGGGGAAAACTTCAGTTGGATATAAAGTAGATAAATTAACTCATTAATAAAATCTAAGACCGCAGGGCAGTGGTGGCATATGCCTTTGATCTCAGCACTTGGGAGGCAGAGGCAGGCAGATTTCTAAGTTTGAGACCAGCCTTGTCTACAGAGCGAGTTCTAGGACAGCCAGTGCTATACAAAGAAACTGTGTTTCAAAACAAAACAAAATAACAACAAAAACAAAAACAAAACAAAAATCTAAAACCTACAATCAGAGAATAAATAATTAAGGTTCTAAACATAGAGGTCTTCATTGGTGACATTCTGGCAGATTGAAGTCCATGTTCTCCGTGCTGTTTCGCTTTGACAGGTTTCCGTCTGCCTCAATTCATTTGTCCAGGCTTCTCCCGTGGGGACTGTGAACCTATCTTCCTGTAAATACCCATTACTCTTACCAAGCTCTCCTACTTTTTGTCTTTTCCTAGTTCTCCTTGATTTCTTCTAGGCTGTTCCATCTGCATCTGATTGTCCTCTGTGCTGTCATCAAAAGAGGAAAGCAATAGGGAGAAGTGCTTCATTGTACTAAACGGAGGCCCTCAGAACCTTGCCTTACTGCCCTCTCTATTGCTGCCAGTTTGCCGCCAGTTCTCATCTTGCTTACTCAGAGGAAGACTCCTACCAAGGCCCCTAGCCAGCAGCAGAACCCACACATAGATCTAGCTTCCCTGGCTGCTCTGTATCAAACAATGTACCTTCCCATCATGCTTTGGGTTTACTCTCCATAGATACCACCATCTGTGTACTACCAAGCTCCTTTAAGTAGGGTTTTGGGAAGATGAGACCACACTCCATTAGGAGTCCGGAACCTTTCCCAGGGCTCCTCATACAGTTTTTGGCAAGAGGGATGGAAATTTGACCTTCCTCTGAAGTCAACCATAGGAAAGACCAGAATGTGCCCTAACAAAGGTGGTAGCTGTATACTGTATAAGGCAAGGGACCTCTCCTTCTGATATTGAACTCATTGTGTAAAATGATGATGAATATGTTAATTTACAGAATTTGAGCATAGCAGCTCATGGTTAAAATGTTAACAACTTAGTTTAGTTTATATATGTATTTGTGTTTATCTGTGTAAATATATACAAAACATGCACACATTATGTGTGTATGCATGCAGGAGTATGTGTGTGTGTGTGTGTGTGTGTGTGTGTGTATGTCTGTGTGTCTGTGTGTTTGTGTATCTGTGTGTGTGCATGTCTGCAAGAGAGAGATAGTAGGGACAGGAAGAGGGAGAGGAAGAGAGAGACAGAAAGAGGGAGGGATGTAGAACAATGGTTTTCATATTATTGAGATCTACAATGACAGGTACAACCAAATAATAAATGAATGGATTCAGAAAGCATCAGTATTTAACTAGTGTAGAGATAAATAAATTGTCTGGCTCACTGTTTATAGATTATATACAAACACTGTAGCACTTTATGCAGGGGTCTGGCTTCTGCAGTCCTGAGATCAAGATCTAGTAGATACTGAGGCATAACTATGTCTATAAATGGTTCTTCCATTTCTCATTCTTTGCCTGCATTTCTGAAATGTTGCCATCTATTTAAGTACTTGATGAAGGCGGACATGTGTACATGTATTTCCATGCTTTCTACTGGCATTCCATAATGAGATGAGCCTAAGTCATGCCAGGAGTGAGCTCATACACTACGCTCACCTTGCTTTTCCCATGCTGACGGTGACTGTCTTACCTCATGAACAGATATTGAAGTTATGCAGGTCAGGATATGGGATCCCAACTCACATCACCTTTCCATGAGCAAAATCTATTTGATTTACTAGGAGAACAATAAAATCACAAACCATTTATGGCTTTGAGCTAGATTATGGCTGATATCAGTTCAATAATTTCTGTATATTTTCACTCTTTATTAAATGGCTGATTGAGTTATTCAAACTAAACTTAAAGTTAATTTTGAATTTAAATATGATATAGTTTTAACATGATGAATTAATGTTTTGTTTTGTTTTTAAAATATTTTTATCACACCTGGAGGTAAGAAGTTTGGTCTGAGTTAAAAATTCATTTAAGTAGCCTCCTGTTCATATATAAATTTCTTCTATGTCACTCAAGTCTGGAGGCTCTTTCTCTCTTTTGTCATTTGCATGTGATAATGGAAAATGAGTCACTTCCCAAGATTCATGCTGTGAACAGTCTGGAAGTCTCTCTGGGTTGAATGAGCTTCTTTTAAATCACTATGTTGGACACATTGCTAAAATGTTTCTATGATACTACACTGTGTCTTATATTACATCTGTATCCAGACTTATAGCACGATTCCCAATATCACAAGCTGTTGGAACTTAGAAACTCTCTGTCATTGCAGAGCTGAAGTTTTAAGTCTTCTATCTCCATAGACATAGACAGAAAGCCTAATAAAAAACTCAGAGCCAAAAGGGGCTATTTTGTTTTCAGGTATATTTATCTTCTGGAGAAATGAATGTCTTTCCTTTAATAAGATGGCAACCTTGGGATAGCCAATTGACAGGGGCTAAAAAAAAAATACTTTACACAGTATTGTTTCAATGTATTTTTAAGAATATTGTTTATATGTTGTGGGTTTCTTCTAATGCTACTAATGTTAATTTGGTCCCTCAAATTACATGGGAATCTGAAAATCTGCATGTAAGATGCTGAGGGTCTCTGCCACCAGTTGACTTTGATTGGTAAAGAAAGTTGCTGGAGGCCAGTGGTTGGGCAGGAAGACAGAGACTGGATGTTTCTGAATTGCAGGGATGGGACAGAGAAGGAGAGAGCAGGAGAGAGGGGGAGGAGCTGCTAAGCCAGAAAAGGAGTAGCTGCCATGCCTGAGAAGGCAGAATAGGACAGGCCAACATGTAAGAGCCCCTCTGCCCTCCACACACATTGGGTCTAGGGCAACAATGCTGGAATATAGATTTTAGTAAGTAATAACTCAGGAATATCAGAAGGGAGGTGTCAGCCATGTGGAGGTTTAAGAGTGGCCCAGCCATTGAACTGTTTAAGGCATATTAAAATATAAGTGTGTGTGTGTGTGTGTGTGTGTGTGTGTGTGTGTGTGTCTTTCATTCAATGACCCAGAACATTAGGGTGGATAGCATGGAGCTTGTAGCATACCACTAGGTCGATTTGAGGAGAGGCTAATTGGCAACTGCAACATTTATATCCTCTATGTTTGGATGAGTGTAGATAACACTTCCAGGGGCACTTATAATACTAAATAACATGAGGCTTCCCTGCTCAGCCAACTTCTCTCTTTAAAGTTAAGTTCTACAGTGTGAGCTGTGAAGAAGTTATGTTTTCAGCTGGACTCATGAGATCTGCGCTTTTACTGACCACTTTCTCATGACAAATTGACACTGAAGGGAAAAGGTGAATAAGATGTCACTGCTGCCAACGCCTTCAGGGGTGATAAACCAAGAACTGCAGGATGAAGTGTCAGGGGCAGGGAGTGCTAGGGCAGAGAATATTTAATGCAATATGTAATGCCCTAATTGAGTTAACAGGGTAAGAGATGGACACTGGCATACCTGTATTAAAAGTAGAGGGAAAGAAGGAGTGTCCAGCCTTAGTGATAAAGCCAAACACACACAAGAAGACACTTGCTTTTCCAGTCATGGCAATGCAATATAAATTCTGTGATCAATACAGCCAAGCCACGAGGAAAGACTGGAGGACATGTGCATTATACTTTAGCTTAGCTTTTCACTGAGACCAAAGCAAGCTACTATAAGTAAAGTAATTTTCAAGCCTCATGAATTTCTTTTCTTTTTATTTATGGCTTAATTAAGATCAGAAACTTGATCTTTCTTTAACATTAGTTTTTTTTATTAGATATTTTGTTTATTTACATTTCAAATGATATCTCCTCTCCCAGTTTCCCCTCCAGAAAAACAAAACAAAACAAAAAAATCAACTATTTATTCCTCCCTCCCCCTCCTCACCAACCCATCTTCTCCTGCTTCCTGGCCCTGGGATTCCCCTACACTGTGGCATAGAACCTTCATAGGACCAAAGGCCTCTCCTCCCATTGATGACCAACTAGGTCATCTTCTGCTACCTATGCAGCTGGAGATGAGTCTCACCATGCATACTCTTTGGTTGGGTTGGTCAGAAGTCAAAGATGCCATGCCCCATAATATTCTACCTACTGAGAGCCTAGTAGGACTATATTCCTTTCTTAAGGACCTGGGGAATAATTCACTTCTAAACTTCCTCAGAATCCAATCCCTTCACAGAGTGCTAAGTTCACTATTTTTTTGCTGGCCACCTTCTGGTCAGAGGAATCTTCTTACTAGGTCTCTCTAGGCCTTATATATGAGCCCTCATCTCAGAAGCAGCAACAGAGCATCAGATTATTCATGTGCTTGGAATTTCCTCAACCTTTCAGTCTTCATCATCTGCTTCCTGGTTGGTTCAGCTTCCCTTTCTGTGCTTTTGTGGTTAGACTATGGTCACCCTGATAATCCAGGATTTTCTGATCAGAGTCACACAGGTAAAATCTGCTACACTAAAGGGATCAGATATACATATCCTTGCAGACTCTGATTCTCCCTATCCTATCTGGAAGCCTAGTCATGAAATACAGCTAAAGAGTGTGAGTATGGGTGTATGTTTGTGTATGAGATAACTCCTTATTCAAACTCAGCTGACATTGAATAATGCATTCTTATTTTTGAAATTCAAACATATACCAGTTGAGGGTTGCAATCCAGAAGATGATAAAATTTCTTTCCCAAGGTTCTCAAAATTTACCATTTATTTCACTTTTCTCCATGAGTATTTCCTAGTAGCTACCTAATAACTATGGCCTTCATACTAACATCCTGAAAAGTGAGGTAAGTGGTAAACAAAGGTCATTCAAGACATACCTTATACAAACATATCTGTGCAAATATCTCAAAGACTTTGACAGTCATTGGAGGGATGTTAGTGGGGGAACACAACAGACTGTAGATTTAAGGAATCCTCTGAACGTGGATGAAAGTCTTGGGGGAAATAAATCAAGTGAGGTAGAGGTTGGAAGGTGGGTATAAGAATCTAAGAAATAAAGTTAACATCAAGGGAACTAAAGGCATCTGAGGTGGGAAGAGGCAAACAAAACAAACACAGAGGACTGTTGTCTAGGAAATGTTCTCAAGATGATAGATATAGGTAGGTAGGTAGGTAGATAGATAGATAGATAGATAGATAGATAGATAGATGATAGATAATATAGGTTCCTAGATTGATTTATAGTTGGTACATGATAAATAGGTAAATTGATTGATAGATAATATATAGATATATGGATATACAAAATAGATAGATAAATAATAGATAGATAAATGGATAGATAGATAGATGGTCATGAGCTACCATGTGGGTACTGGGAATCAAATCTGTGTCCTCTAAAAGAGCAGTAAGTATTCTTAACTCATACACCATAACTCTGGAGCCTAGTTTTTATGTGTTTTAAAGAAAATAATTTTCTATTTAATTCACAGTAAAAACATTACATAGCTTTAAGAAGATAAAGTATAAATGTTTGCTGAGATAGGTATGTTTAATGTGATTTAAAAATATCATACATTGTACATGCATTTATCAAACTATATTCTCAAAACACATTATAAAATATATGTTAATAAAACATGATTATGTTTCTTATATCAATTAAAAGTAAATAATTTAAGTATATTCACATAAAAATTGAGTAGATGAAACAGATGTTAAAAACTATTTGTGAATTAGAAAACCCAAAGAAAGAGTCAAAGATAACCAATCTCAGGGTTTGATAGTGTGTTCTTTCAATGTATCCCTACAAAAGGATCTTTGTCAAGGTGGTGGGCTCTGGAGGATAGAATTTATTTTGAGAGATGGTTAGCATGGAGGCCAAGACTCCTTTCAAGCTCTCCACCTTCCTAGTTTATGAGGCTTCTTTGTTTGCTCTGCCCTGGACTTTAAGTTCCCCTGAAGAACCATAAATTATTCATGGCACGAGAGATAGATTCAGTAAGCATTTACCAAGTAAGTGAATGAGTAACATGTTTTACCTAAGCAGGATAATTCTGGGTTAAAATAAATTGGGACCATAAACTTTCTCAATATTTTAGTGGAAGAAAGTTTTTTGTTTTTTGTTTTTTACTTTTTTCAAATCCAGACATCATTTGAGGTAAATTGGTAGAATGAATGACCTTACAATTTTCCTCCAAAGTCCATTCAGTTGGAAGTTATCAATTGGAAGGTCCTTCTGTAAGAGTGTGCATAATCAGAATTTCCCTAGCCATTTCTCTGCTGTTTTCTTCCTTTCATCTCCCTGTGGCTTAGTGTCTGCTTCCAGCAGGTGCAAGAGAGAACCCTTTCTAACTGATAAAATGTTTAAGAATTGCTCTATAAATCATATATGAGATTGATGAGATTTTAATTGATCACCATTAACTATATTAATCAAATTAATCTCCTTTTCTTGTGTTAACCTAGAAACGGCAAGAATTGAACAAAGGTTGGCAATGCAAGATATTCTGAAAGGACAGGACTCATTTGGGAGTAGTTTGTCACATTGTCCTGTTTCAAAAATTGTACTTTGAAGTTATAATCATAACTTAGACATGACACATGCCTGATTTCTGGCTTTTCTGGGGCTGTCTAAAGATCCACAAACCTAAAAAGTCAAATAGTACAGGAACTAAAAGGACCATTCAAAAAGCTTGTCACAAATCAAAGAATCTGGATTTGAGACTGTGTGCCTACTCCCAGCATGCTCTCAAGTGTCATGGTCCTCTCTTTGAACTGTGACTCAAGATAAACAGTGTACCAGGTCAGATTCTCAAGGCCTGAGAGGTAGGCAGACATGTGAAAAATTGCCCTGCTAAGCCATACCCACAAGCTTCGCCCTATGAGATGTCATTTTCAAGGTGAGACCATCAAATGGTCTTAGATGATAGATGATACTGGTGGAGGGACATGAGTTAGGTATGGACTATTTTTAAGGAAACCTGGGGATTTCAGGAATCCATCTGTTGCAGTGTTCCCCCAGTCTTCATGAGCCTTGATTTCTGAAATTTCAATCTGTTCCAGTGTTCCCCAGTCTTCACAAGCCTTGCCACGGAGTTTCCTTTATCTTGTCTACTTTCTCATCTGTTAGTTTTCTTGGCCTGCATTTTTATTGTTTATATTACAGAAACAGAATCTCATCAAAACTCCAGCTATAGCCAGATACATAGTCTTTTGAGTGTATACAAATGAGTCATATATCTATATAATGTAGTAGATCTACTTCTAGATCTTTAAGAAAACTTCTCTCTGACTTATACAGTGGTTGTGCTGGTGTGCACTCCCACCATCAGTGAAGAGGTGCTTCCTTTTCCTTGACATTCATATCATCGTTTATCATTTGTTTGTGTTTGTTGCTTTTCTTAAACATTCTGACTGGGGTAAGACAAATCTCAAAGTAGTTTTAAGTTTCCTTTCCTTTGTGGACAAAGATGTTGAATATTTTAAAAAAATGCTTCTCAGCCCTTTGTATTTCATCTTTAGAGAACTCTCTGCTCAGTTCCATGTACACTGCTTCTGAATCAGGGCTGCTTGTGACTCATAGTCACATCAATTAAAGTAAATGGAGTTCTGTGTTCCAAAATCATTGGCTCAGTAAGGTAAATTGTTGCCATAACACAACAGAATCTAAAGTGACTAGTGAACTCTCTACCAGCAAAAAGAGAAAAGTAGGCATTAACTCAAATATTGAACTGAGCACAACAAGAACATAGGTAAGGAGAACAAAGGGTGGAGTAGATATTGGACCACATGGAGTTTATTATATTAATCAAAGCTTGGGGCCTAGATAATTTGGGTAAGAAGTGAATCTATTCTAAAGACTAAGACAGGGCATAAGAGTATTGTACTTTTACTCATCACTGAGGAAATTTTAACTGAACAGCTTCTACTTGTTAAGGTGGGTCTGAGTGTTGACCAGGAACAGCCCTGGGATTTTTTTAAAGACATGCATGTTCAATGAGTATATTTTTAATTAATATTTTCTAGGCACTTGCTTTGAGCTCGGGCTCATAGTGGAAGCAAAACCATGGTATTTCATTTGAGAACTAAAATATAGTGTGATGTAATCCAAATGTCAAATTGTTAAGCTAGGGTTATCTTGTTGTACTTCCTCAGCTGTGGTTAGGAATAACCCTGGATTCGATACACTCTGTGAGTTCTCAGGCACTTCCAGCCAAGGAGATGACAGAATTGCATGTACTCATTACCAACATGTATTTATGTAGATGATTCATTTCTTTGATGATAACACCTATTGAGGTTAGTGTATTTCTGTTGGTATTTTCTCCTGGTAAGATGTTTAATGTCTCTAAATTTCTCAGTTTTAAAGATGAGATTAATAGTAATACAGGCATAAGTTATCCTGGTGAGAAAATTAAATACATTGGGTATCAAATAACTATACACCTTTTAAGCCATAGTAAGGACAGTATCACTGAGAGCAATGGCTTCTGGAGGCATGTTGGCATCATGAACTACTTCTTTACCTTGTGGTTATAGTAAGTTTTAATCTCAGAAGAAGTCTTTTTTGCTATTTGAATATTAAGGGCAGTGTCAGGAAAAGGATAAAAGGACAGCACTTGTCATACAAAATCAAAGATGACTTGATTTTGTCTTTCCTCTATTTGACCAAAAGAATTTGCCACAGGCTTCACAGATTAAGAATGATGCAGAATATATTTATGTGGGACCATGAAAGGTCGCTTGGTTCCTGGTTGACCTAAGGCTCGAACCTTGGAGACTTTGAAGGGACCGTAGGCATTTTGCCTGTTCCAGGACACCAGGCCCCTATCATTTGCCACAGCTTCCTATAGACTTGTGGCCATAAGTCACATAAGGCCAATGCCCCAAGCCCCTCCACAGGTAGAGGATATGACCTGTGGTCATGCAGTCTCAAGACAGATCTCCATTTTAATGAGGTACCTAAGGGTAATAAGTTTTCCTTCACAGACACTCCTCCCTGCAAAAAGTACTTAATCTCAGGCCCACCTTGAGAAGTGGGGTATGGTTTTATTCATCTTTCTGCAATGACAATAAGTGCCTTAAAACCACAGACTGTCTTTTTTCATGGGTAACCCACCACGGGGAACCATAGAGAAGGCCTTCACCTATAGAGACACCATCTAATCTCTTCTAGAAGGCCTCTCTGTGCTTCTAGCCATGATTGCTAAGCCAAGCTCAAGCCTGCTATAGGCAAGCTAAGAACTCTCTCTGTGGGACCAGCTGGAGCTCACCCCTTACCTGCCCTGCCCCAGGCTAGACCCAGTCCATAGGCCCCCACTCTATGCTCAGCTCTTCTGAGGCTCCCAGCAGAGCCTGGGTATCTAAGAGTCTGAAAACCAGAACCCCGAACCAGATCTGGCTGTCCTGCACCTCAGACTGTACTTCCCCACCCTGGAGCAGTGTCCCAGGGCTTCCCTATAGCCCAGCACCTGCCTAGTAAGAGTGTGGGGTAAGTGTGATCGACTCCCTGTGGACCTCAATCCCAGCAGCAGCCATGTCCTGTGTCAGAGTGGACGTGGGACCCCCTACGTATTTAGATCAGGGACCTTACATTGTAAAGAAAGAAATGAGTCAAACTGTATCAGGAAGCTTTCTTCAGGCTGGGGGAAACCACCAGTAATGGGGTAGACTCACTATCAACAAGAAATCTACTTAAAATTAGTAGAATGAGAAGAATCTAGAAAGTATACTGCACATTAGTATTAGAGGTTGACACTGGATCTTGTATCAGCATATAGGGCCTATGCAGTGGATTAATACGGTTTGTCTTCTCCAAAACATTTGTTGACATCTGATTGCCATTGTGATAGTATTGAGAGATGTCTTGGTTACTGTTGTACTGCTGTGAAGAACTCTTATACAGTAAAGCAATAGCCTAGGGTTTGACTACAGTTTTAAAGAGTTAACCCATAATCACCATGGTGGAAAGCAGACAGGAATGGTGCTGAAGCAGTAGCTAAGAGCTTTATATCCTGATCCACAGGTAGCATGCTGAGAAAGAGAGAGAGAGAGAAAGAGAGAGAGAGAGAGAGAGAGAGAGAGAGAGAGAGAGAGAGAGAGAGAGAGAGGAGAGACAGAGAGACAGACAGAGAGACAGAGAGACAGACAGAGAGACAGACAGAGAGACAGAGACAGAGAGAGAGAGAGAGAGAGAGAGAGGAGAGACAGAGAAACAGACAGAGAGACAGACAGAGAGACGGAGAGAAAGAGAGAGAGAGAGAGAGAGAGAGAGAGAGAGAGAGAGAGAGAGAGAGAGAGAGAGAGAGAGAGAGAGAGAGAGAGAGAGAGAAAGAGAGAGAAAGAGAGAGACAGGGGAATTGCATACCTCAAATCCTACCCTCAGTTGACACACCTCTTACAACAAGGCTTTACCCCCAAACCTTCCCATGGAGTTCCTGTTACTGGAGACCAACCACTTAAATACATAAGCCTATGGGAGTCATTCTTATTCAAACCACAGCATTACACTCAATGGCCCCATGATCTTGTAGTCATACCATAATGGAAAATACATTCAGTCCAAACTATGAAAAATCCCTGTAGTCATTCAGTGTCCACACTGATTCAGAGCTCAAAGTCTTTTCTGAGACTTGAGGCAATCTCTTAAATGTAGCCGGCTATCAAATAAAAAATGAACTTACACACTTCTTACAAAAAATGACACAGAAAGTACAGTATCATTCCAAAAAGAAGTGGACAAGTGAGAAATACTGTACCAAAGCAAGACTAAAAGCTAGCAGGAAAGCTTCATATCTTGTATTTCCTTGTCTGATGTCATAGCATTATCTCCCATGACTTTCAGGTTTGTTGACTAAAACATCCTTCTCTTCTGCTGGTTCCACATCTTGTTAGCAAATTTTCTTGGCAGGTGGCCATGGTTCTGGAACACCGTAGGGTCTCCAACACAGTCCAGGCTTCATTCACAGCTTCAAAAAAATGGACTCTGCAGGCCTCCAAGCAGGGTCTTCCCTGCCAAATGTCTGGTTTCATCAGATTTCCTAACTGCTGGAGAAGTTAAGGAAACCTCCTTTCTAGTACCTTTTAAGACCCTAAATCCCGAAACACATGGCTGAAGCTGCCAAGTTCTTCTGCTTGCTGGGGAAGCTGGACCCCTTCTTGTATTACATTAGTAGAAGCTTTCTGTTGCTGATGGTTTCCTTCACTGCTTAGGTTTTTCTTTAATTCCTTTCTACAAGGTGAAAGCTTAGTTGGGTGAAGTCTTGCCCTAAGGTCCCCACTCCTTTTACTCCATTTAGCATTGGGCTTTTATAAAAATGTTTTATCTCCTTGAGCACAGAACTTAACTCCAACATTACATTTATGAGATTTATTCTTTTCCTTAAATTGTACACTTTATATTTCTCTTTTCCCCACTAGTTGCTTTTATTGTAGGTCTATAAAAGAATAACCACCAATAACTATGTAACAATCAATACCAGGCTCCATTTCCAAAGACATTAATCTCACATTCTTCAGGTTAGGTTCATGAAGAATTATAGGAGAGGGACAAAACCCAGCCACATTCCATGCTAAATTATCACAAGAATGATCTATAAGCCACCTACTAATTTCCTTTCCCTTTGAAACCTCTTGAGCTGGCCCCTTATAGTCCAAATATTTTTCAGCACTGCAGTATTAAATACCCTTACTAGAATGGCGAATGAAGCCCCAACTAAGGCATTCAACTACTTTTTTAGTTCAAAGTCTCAGGGTCTTCCACATCCCTCCAAACAACAGCATGGTTAGGAGGAAAGCATTTAAATGTCCTTGGACTGGGTTCTCCATTTTTGGGTTTTCTTACATCAGTCATCAAGATTATCTATCTAATGCCCCAAGTATCAGGACAAAACAAAGTACATTCACCTTAACTTTGCATCTGGGACATGAAAGACATCATTTCAGAGATAAAATTAGAGCTAGATGCATCATTATCCACTAATGTTTTAGCACATTTTAGTCTGAATATGGAACTCCAGTGAGTTCATGGAAGTTAATCATACCAAAAGTTCTTCAATATTTCAAAGAGCTGAATGAAGATTTTCTTAAATCATGAATGGTCTACTGATAGTCTCCCTGTAATAAATTTCTCCCATTTGTTGTGGACCCAGTATGTCCTTCCATTCCATCCTATTTGAGAAATGATTGTAAGAGCTCAGCATTGATCCTTCTGTTGCATGTGATACTGTTCCAGCCAATAGAATGAAGACAAGGGAAGAGCCTAGCAGGTACATTTTAAGAAAACATCCTTGAAGTAGAAACTTAACAGTTCTTTGGAACGTCAACTATGTTGGATGGTATTGCTGGGGCAAACACATGAAGGACCTTTTTCCTGAGGTATATGCAGGTGAAAGGATGCTCTG
The DNA here is from genome assembly GCF_008632895.1 of Mastomys coucha. Lineage (NCBI taxonomy): Eukaryota > Metazoa > Chordata > Mammalia > Rodentia > Muridae > Mastomys > Mastomys coucha. The sequence continues at coordinate 31,159,243 of NW_022196896.1, forward strand.
CTAAAGCAAGCACCTGGAAGGATGAAGGATTCTTCACTAACAACACACAGGTATTGGTCTGTCATACATTTTGTACTTGAGCTCTATTAGTTAGGACTCCATAGAGAGAAGAAAAGCCACCAAAAGACACCAAAGTCTTCTGGTGGTGTGCTGCAGTTTCTTGCCATTTCTGAGGACTCAGGCTGATTGGCAGAGTGATATCAGCTGAGACAGACTCACATGTTGAGGCAAGACAAATGCTGAGGACACCCATGGAGGACACTAGATGTTTGGAGAGCATATAAAAAGGACTCAATGGACAGTTACAGAGGCTTACATAACTAAATTCTTCTTGGTCTCACATCTTCACTGAACTCTGCTTCACTGAGAGAACTTCTTCTGTTGTTTCTGATGATCCTTCCTGTTGACTTGTGCCTGGGCTGAGGCCTGGCTGTCCCTGCTAGGTAGTGTACCTACTTCTGATTCCTATTTGCTATCCTGACTCTAGTGAGCTGTACTGCTGTTGTATCTGTGAAGTGTTTGTGAGTATATTGAGCTGCCGCTACTGACCTATAAGCTAAACTGCTGATTTCCAGACAACAACATAGATGGGAGTTGCTCCAAAGAACCATTTTTAAACAGGTCCACTTTCCCCATATCCTTTCTTTTCCACTACCTCTGATGGGTGGTGGGCTAAAAGGGAGGTCCAAGCATTTAAGAACCATAATTAAAAATAGGTGTCAAAATAGTAAAGTTATAAGGAGCCTAATATAGCTGTCCCATTCCCCCTTCCCCTGCTTCTATGAGGGTTCTTCCCCACCCAACCACCCACTTCTACCTAACTGCCCTGGCATTCTCCTATACTGGGGCATCAAGCCTTCACATGACCAAGGGCCTCTTCTCCCATTGATGCCAGATAAGGCCATCCTCTGACAGAGCCTGACTAATACAGATGAGGATACTTACAGCCAACAATTGAACTGAGCACAGGAACCACAATGAAAGAGTTAGGGATAGACTGAAGAGATTTGCAACTTCATAGGAAGAACAACAATATCAACCAACCAGACCCCCCACCCCCAGAGTTCCCAGGGACTAAACTACCAACCAAAGAGTATGCATGGAGGGATATGTGGCTCCAGATGCTTATGTAGCAGAAGATGGCCTTATCTGGTATCAAGGGGAGAAGGGGTCCTTGGTCATGTGAAGGCTTGATGCCCCAGTGTAGGAGAATGCCAGGGCAGTTAGGTAGAAGTGGGTGGTTGGGTGGGGGAGCTTGCTCATAGAAGCAGGAAGAGGGGGAATGGGATGGAGGATTGTAGAGGAGAAACTGGGAAAGAGGATAACATTTGAAATATAAATAAATAACATATCCAATAAAAACTATTAAAGTTACATATCTTACTCTTTATACTTCAAAGCCTAGAATATGGATTTATGGCTGTATACAACTATTAGATATGGGGATCACAGGAAGTCCTAACTGTGTGAGACCCTTTGTTTTGTCTCTCAAATAACATCCCAAATCATCTGGTCTAGTTCAGCTGGTCCTCTAGTACCAAGCAACTCCATTGTACCACAAACTCAGGATAGATCCATAGCATGCCAGCTTCCAATATGTGTTGCTAACATGAGCAAAGTTATAAAGGACCAAAGCCTCAGTCCCACTGGGAAGTGGCAAGGTGTTCCTGAGCTAGGTGCAAAGACGTTGTGAAACCTCTCCTCCTTGTCCAACTACAAATGTTGATGATAAATGTGCAAAATTCCCTCCATAGCTTTCTCTCTGACCTCAGTACTTACAGCCTGAAGACTGTTGCTTTACAGAGACTGCCTTACTAAACATTACCTAAGCATGCTTTCTTGATTCTGCTATGTCACATAAACCTTGCCTCCATGTTGAGCCTTATGCAACAATCCCATGTACCTATTCAACTGTATATAATAAACATGCTATGCTTCCAGGGTGTTACAGTTTCTCCATCAGGTGAACCAATCTACCTATTTCCAGCTTTTCTGTGTGTGTCCTTTCTTTAGATGAATAGAGGTTAAGAAGTATTTTTCTCTATCACATCTCTCAAATTACTTTATATCACTATAGATTACTTCATATGGAAATATACTCTTTTTTTAAAATGTATTCTTTTTTTCTTTTTTATTAGATATTTTCTTTTTTTCTGGAGAGGTCACAGTATTAAGGGTTTTTTTTTCTCATATTTTTTTATTAGATATTTTCTTTATTTACATGTAAATTTCTCCTTTCCCAGTTTCCCCTCCAAAA
>NW_022196896.1:31161720-31163666 GCF_008632895.1 Mastomys coucha
AAAAAAAAAAAAAAAAAAAAAAACCTCCTGGAGTGCTTAAACAATCCTGCACAGTGCAGAACCATCTCTGAGCTACTCAGTTGCTGCTTTCCTCTTGACTGAGTCACACACTCTTTGCTCATTCATCTTCTTCATTAATAGCTGTGGAGTTACTTTTCTGGGAACCATGGTGGTTCTAGTAGATGGTTCCCAATACCTAGCCCCAGATACAGAAGTTATGAGTAACACAGACCTCCTTCTCAGATGTGGGCTCTAGACTACTATGGAGCTACATCAAAGTCAGGAAGTACTGGGATAGGTGAAGTGGTCTCTGTTCTGAAAGAAACTAATCCTCCCCTTCTGAGTCCCCACTAGCTCATCATAAGAAGAAATCCCATACCAGGGGACTCACCAGGCCATGACCATGGCTTCCTTGATTCTTTCCTCTGCATTCCCAGATATTCTGGATACTTTCTTCTTGATTCTTCCTATCTAGCCTAGATATTCTTTTAATTCAGCAATTGGGGACAACTCATAATCATTAGAAAGAGGTAATAAAGATTTCCTGATGCCTTTCCCCAGGTTCCTGTGATGATGGGAAAATGTTACCTCTTTTATCAGAAAAACAAGACAAAACAAAATTGTGAATTTCCACAAATTCTTACTTTGAATTATTAAAGAAAAATGAGATACTTAGTAAACAATGTGAAAACTATGGCAGATGTTAGAAATGTTTAGGTGAATGTAACTTCTCCTCTACACTCCTGACCTTGGAACCCAAAGGGCTATTTAAAGTCAGACACAATTTGAACACCATGGTTAATTGTGATTAGTTGTGTTTATGGGTTACATTTTTGATGTGCACCTGTGCATGTACACACATGTATACATATACACATGTATCCATGTATAGGTTAGAAGTCAATGTCAAGTATATTCATCAATCACACATAGCCTTTTTTAAAAAATAGAGTATTTCAATGAACCCAGAACTCACTAGTTCAGCTAGACTGGCTGGCCAGCAAGTCCCAAGAATTGGCCAGTCTTAATCTCTCTAGCCTTACCAATTCATAATTATACTGGACTGTTTTACATAGATTCTGGCCATTGAACTCAGGACCTCAAGCTTGTGTGTTAAGCGCTCCATTGACTGAGCCATCTCCTCATTACTGTATGTGTTCTAACTACACGAAATGCCTTTTCTTCTTTCCATTCTCCACTTCCTCTCCCCTTGAGCAAACATGCTTTTCCCCAGTCCAAGAGAATCTGGAGGATGGCTTCTACCACACAATGATAGAATTTTGTTTATTGTAAGTGAGAAATGGAAAAAGGAAGATACATAACAGACGAATGGACAAGGGTATGAATAAACTATCAATGCAGTTAAGTAACAGATGGTGGTGGCTGGACCTTCAGGGCTATACAAACCGATCTGTGAGATCTTGAAGGCTATAGTGTTCTTGTATTTCCCAAGCAAAAGTTCTAGCGATAGAGTAAAATTGATCTCACCACTGACTTTCTACTATAAAACAAAACAAAAAACCCAGCTTGATTGCTAACTCATCTTTTCCTTTTTCATTTATAGTACATCCAACAAATATTCACTGGATCATTTTCATTTATTATAAACACTGGAGGCCTAAGGATGTCCAGAAGAGCAGGAATAGAGCCCACTCCCACCTCCCCTTCGGTCTGTGCTCAACTGGTTCCCTGATGCTTTGTTGAAGAGAAAGCTTTACAGGCAGGCTGGAAAATAGGAGACTATAAGTTTCTGGTACCCTCCCATGCTAACACCACACCAGCCTCAGTTTCCCAACCACCGACCAGAGTTTGGATCTGGAACTTCTACCCTAATTAAGATTTTTGGAATAAGTTTTTATTGTGATTTAAAAAAACAAAAAACATTTCTTTAGGTGCTTCTCAGCCATTTGGTGTTCATCAATTGAGAATTCTTTGTTTAGCTCTGT